>NC_138865.1:88321557-88741557 GCF_965194805.1 Balaenoptera borealis
TGTTAGTGCCATTCCCAGTTCACTGGTAGGAAAGCAAGGTTCAGGGGCTAACATGACTTACTAATTAAAGATCATGGGACTGAAATCCAGACTAAGGAATTAATGAAGATTTGTTCTCATGTTTTCAAATGTATTTATGAAAACTTTATTTATAAAAATGAGACATTAGAAAGGGTCTCAAATGTCAAATATTAGGGGAAAGTTTAGATAAAGTTTGGTTCATCTAAATAATGCACTATTATGCAGCATTAAAAATAATGTTCACAAATAATTTGTAACCATGTGGAGAAGTGATTATGCTATATACAGACCTATATATTTGGTACTATCTCTACTTATAATAGATATAGCTATATGCGTATAGATAAAGGTGAAAGACACTGAAATACTGACGGTGGTTATGTCTCACATATAAGCATATGTTGGAGAGGAGGATGAAGACACGGGCCCGCACGTCTCAGAATGTGTCCGTCCCCCACCCTAACATCACTACATCAAAACTGATTTCTTCTTAGGGAGAAATACTCTGGAAACATAAAAAAAATGAAACTAACCAGTAAATTGTGAAAGATACATAACAATATGATTTGTTTTAAAACAGTGAAAAAAATTTTTTATCAAAATGAAGCTAAAAATAGAAAAACTATGAGCACCATCTTGAGAGACCTGTTACTCTTGGGAGCCTGTGTTGCTCCCAAAATGATGACACTTATGGGCTCTCCCTCCCTCCTTCCTCCTTCCCCCCCCCCCCTCCCTCCCTCCTTCCTCCTTCCTCCTTCCCCCGCCTCCTTCCTTCCTTCTTTCCTTTTCTTCTTCTCCTTCTCCCTCTCCCCCACCCCTCCCCTTCCTCTTCTCTCTCTCCCCCCTTCTCTCTCTCTTTCACCCTCCTCTCTCTTGTGAGTATTTTCCAAAAGTAATATTTAATACCTAATGAGAAAAAAGCCATGAAAGCCCTTTGTATAAAATTAAATGGGGGTGCTAAGACTCAAGTCCAGGGCTGCTGGACTCCAAGTCCACTGCTTGTTCTGATGATGTGGGACTGGGGGAGCAGGGATTGGCTGCTGACCTCCAAGCTCTGAGAGAGTGGGCCCTGGTGGGAGCAGGCTGGGGCAGGCAGGTTCCTGTGCACAGCCTCACCAGTGGCCTAGCCCTTCCCCACCTAGAGCCCATGCCCCATGGTCTGCTTCTGTTGCAGTTTGTGGGGAAGTATGAGACTGTCATGTTCTACTGGCCCTCACTGCTCTGCCTGGCCTTCCTTCTGGGCCGCTTCCTGTACATGTTTGTCAAGTCTCTGAGGGTCCACCTGGGCTGGGAGCTCCAGATGGTGAGTACTAAGTAAAAACACCGTGTGTGTCCTGACAGGTCAAGTTTTCCCAACAGCCTTGTGAGGTAGGTACTATTATTACTTCTCCCATTCTGTATTAGGAAACTTGGACCCAGAGATGTCAGTTGCATTGCTCAAGGTCACATAGCTAGTCTATAGCAGAGCCAGAACTGGAACCCAGAGAATTTGGTTGTTGAGGCTCTCTCTTACCCATTGTGCTTCTTTTTCTAGTTCCTCAAAGTAAAGAGTTAGGTTGTTTGCATGAGATCTTTCTTTTTTTCTTAATATAGGCATTTACTGCTATACACTGCCCTCTTAGAACTGCTTTTGATGCATCCCATAAGTTTCTGTATGTTGTATTTCTATTTTCATTTGCTTCAAGATATGTTTGATTTCCCTTTTGATTTTTTCTTTGACCCATTGGTTGTTCAGGAGTGTATTGTTTGTGAATTTTCCAATTTTCTCCCTGTTATCAACGTCTAACTTTTTGTAGTCAGAAATTATGTCTGATATGATTTCAGTCTCTTATGTTTAAGACTTTTTTTGTGGCCAAACATATGCTTCATCCTGGAAAATGGTCTTGAGAAGAATATGTATTCTGCTGCTGTTATATGGAATGTTCTATAAATGTCTGTTTGGTCCATTTGGTCTATAGTGTTGTTCTAGTCAGCTGTTTCCTTATTGATTTTCTGACTGGATTATCTATCCATTGTTGAAAGTGTGGTGTTCAAGTCCTCTACTATTATGTTGCTGTTTATTTCTTCCTTCAGTTCTGTTAATATTTATTTTATATATTTAGGTGCTCTGATATTAGGTATGTATATATGTTTACAATTTTTATATCATTTTGATGAACTGACCTCTTTATCATTATATAATGACCTTCTTTGTCTCTTGTGATAGTTTTTGACTTAAAGTCCACTTTGTTTCATAAGTATCACCCCCTGCCCCTGCTCTAGTTTGGTTACCATTTTTATGAAATATCTTTTTCCATCCTTTTGCTTTCAGCCCATGTGTGTCCTTAAGGCTAAAATGAGTCTCTTGCAGATAATCTATATGTGGAATTTTTTTTTTTAATTCACTTAGCCACTCAGTGTCTTTTGATTGGAGAGTTTAATCTATTTACATTTAAAGTGATTATTGATAGATAATGACTTAAAATTGCCATTTTGTTAATTGTTTTCTGTTTGGTAATTCCTTCTTCCTTTCTTCCTTTGTGATGTGATGATTTTTTTGTAGAGGTACGCTTTGATTCCTTTATCTTTTGTGTGTAGAATACAGGTGCTTTTCTTTGTGTTTACCATGAGGCTTAAATAAAACATTTTATGGTTATAATAGTCTATTTTAAGTTGATAACAGTTAAACTTCAATTGCATAGAAGAACTCTATACTTTTACTTCTCCTCCCCAACATTTTATGTGATTTATGTCACAGTTTACTACTTTTTATATTGTTCAACCATTAACAAATTATTGTAGCTATAGTTATTTTTAATACTTTTGTCTTTTAACTTTTATACTGGAATTAAAAGTGATTTATGCAGCACCATTACAGTATTAGAGTATTCTGAATTTGACTACATATTTACCATTATTAGTGATTTTTATACTTCCATATGTTTTTGTGTTGCTAATTAGCATCATTTTATTTCAACTTGAAGAACTCACTTTAACATTTTTTGTAGGCAGGTCTAGTGGTAATAAATTCCCTCAGTTTTTGTTTGCCTGGAAAAGGACAGTTTTGGCAAGAGTCGTATTCTTGATTGGCAGGTTTTTTCTTTCTGCATTTTGAATACCTCATCCCACTTTCTCCTGTCCTGCAAGGATTCTGCCGAGAAATCCCGTGATATCTTTAAACGGGTTCCCTTGTACCTTGTTCAAAATCCTCTCTTTGTCATTGACTTTTGACATTTTAATTATAATGTGTCTTGGTGAAGACCTCTATATATTCCATCTATTTGGGGCTTTGTGGATCTGGATGTTCATTTTCCTCCCCAGATTAGGGAAACTTTCTGCCATTATTTCTTTTTTTTTTCTTTTTTTCCCCCCAAAAATTATTTATTTATTTATTTTTTGGCTGCACCAGATCTTAGTTGCGGCATGTGAGATCTTTGTTGCAGCCTGTGGGGTCCTTAGTTGTGGCGTGCAGGATCTTTTAGTTGCAGCATACAGAATCTTTAGTTGTGGCATGTGAAATCTTAGTTGCGGCATGTGGGATCTGTTCCCTGATCAGGGATGGAACCCAGGCCCCTTGCATTGGGAGCGCGGAGTCTTAGCCACTGGACCACCAGGGAAGTCCCCATTATTTCTTTTTTTAAAAAAAATATTTACTTATTTTCCTTATTTATTTGTTTTGGCTGCATCAGGTCTTAGTTGCAGCACACGGGATCTTTGTTGAGGCATGCAGGATCTTTTCAATATGGCGTGTGGTCTGCTCGGGTTTCTCTCTAGTTGCGGCGTGCAGGCATCTCTCTAGTTGTGACGTGCAGGTTTTCTCTCTCTAGTTGTGGTGTGCAGGATCCAGGACACATGGGCTCAGTAGTTGTGGCGCATGGGCTCCAGAGCATGTGGGCTCTGTAGTTTGCAGCATGTGGGCTCTCTCATTGAGGCGTGCAAGCTCAATAGTTGTGGCATGCGGGCTTAGTTGCACCGCGGCATGTGGAATCTTAGTTCCCTGACCAGGGGTCAAACCTGCATTCCCTGCATTGGAAGGTGGATTCTTTACCACTGGACTACCAGGGAAGTCCCCGCATTATTTCTTTATATAGCTTTCTGCCCTTTTCTCTTTCTCTGTTCCTTCTAGGACTCCAGAAGGAGTCCCCCACCCCATTGACCCCCTGCCCCATTTCCCTGCTCTTAGCTTTCCCCAGACTATTCCACCATGCTGATCCCCTCAGTGTTCTGGGTGGTGTGAGACAGGAATGGATCTGTTGGGCAGTGTCCCCCAAGACTGGGGAAGCTGGGCTCTCACTTCACTTTTATTTTCCCCTCATGGGAGAAATTACAAGCTAAGAGGGCCTTCTCTCTATGCCCTGAGCTATACTACTTTGGAGGAGGAGTGATGTTGGTAAAGTGAAACTGTTCTTCTTGTTCTCTTTAATGCATCTATTCTTGGAGTTTTTGCTTAACTAGAGTGCTGTAACCTCCAAGGTAGATACTTGGGCCCCCACAAAGGTACTCTCACCTGTGGGTGGTTGTCAAAATTGGTGTATCTGAGGGTATATGGGAACTGGAACCTCCTGTTCCTCCAGATTGCTGATGTCACTTACGAGTCAGAATTATAACCAGGTCTTTTTTACTCTATGCAACATCTGCAATATATAAGATTTCATCTCACAGTGTGTAAAATTTACATATTCAGTATATTGGCAAAACAGATGACTATTGTGGAAAGCTCATTACACTTGGAGAAAACATTTCAAAACATACTATTAAAGTTCATTTCAAAATAAGAAATGAGCAAGAGAAATTCCTATTCATAAAAAATAAAAACACTGGGATTTTGGGTGTTTCATTTCTGAAACAGTGTTTTAAACTATGATGAGAAATCACCAAATCTCAAAGGGAAAAATCGACTTCACAAAACAAAGGCTGGTGTAAAGCAGTAAGCAGAAGAGTCAAGGAAGGTCAGACCTCTGGCATTTCATGAAAGAAGTGCTTGGTAAACAGGAGACGGGACCCTACAGTCTCTTCAATAAATGACGGGTGTCTGGGAATGGCAAGTTTTACCGAAAATCCTGGCCTCTATGGAGATAGCCCCTCAAAGAGACCAAAGCCCTAACAAGACTTTGTGAGCTAAAACATCAACCTCTCTCTTTTCTCACAGGAAGAAAAGCCTTTCCTGGAAGTTCACCAGGCAGAGCACGTCAAACAGCTCCTGAGGAAGTGCCCCCTGCAGTAAGCCCAGTTATATTTGTTCACGCCCCTCGGTGTTTGCACCAATATTGATGAGCCCTGACAATGTCAGAGACCTGGAGATGACTGGAAGAGCACTGTTTTAGGACGCTTGTTTGCTAATAACAGAAACTCAACTCAAATGGGATTAAAGAGAAACAGGAAAGTTATGGCCTTACATAATTAAAAAGCCTAGAGGTCATCAGTTTCAGACACAGATGGATCCAGGGGTTTGATAGATATAATCAAAACTAGGTCTCTTTCCCTCATCTCTCAGCTCTGCTTTTACCTATGTTAAACCCTTAGGGAGGCTTCCTCCCCGTGGTGGCCCCCAGAATCTCTAAGCTTATACCCTCCTGTCTTAAGCTCATAGAGAAGAGAATGTTTTCTTTCAAATAATTCAAACAAAATTCCCATGAATGTGTTTCATTGGATCAAGTTGGACCACATGGCATCCCAGAACCAATTACTGTGAGTAGGTGATTGGAGTAAACTGATTGTTAAACCAGGGTCACATGTTCACCATGGGAGCTAGGAAGTGGTTCAGCCTCACTTAACCACCAGGACTGATGGTGGGGAAGAGTAGATTCCCAGAGAAAAACTGAGATGTTGTTACCAATAAAAGAGGACATAGCTCTTGGCCAGGCAAGAACACCTGGTCTTCAGTGATCATTCAAGTCACCCTACCCCTGCCACTGCCACTGTGCACAAGGGGATATTGCCAGAGAAGGGATATGTCTAATACAAGGTCATACAGTGGCAAAACTAGTTCTTTGGTTAGAGTTACATTTGGTTACATATAGGAGAAAATGCAAAATAATCATGGCACAAATAAGAGAGAGATTTATTTCTTTCTCATGTAAAAGAATTCTGGAGGCAGGCAGTCCATACTAACCCTGGACTGCCCACCATGCAGTTTACCCATTGTCTGTCTTTCTGTTCCAGTAACGTAGTGGCTTCCATCATGAAGACTGTCTGTGGCCCAAGATAGATGCTGGGGCTCCAGCCTGGGCCAGCCACCATGTCTGCCCTTCAGAAGGCAGGCAGGAGAAAAGAATGAAGGCAAAGGGGATCCTCCCAGCTGTGTCAGTTCCACCTGACCAGCCTCCCCAAAGTCCCACACCACATCTCTGGTCACGTCTAATTGACTTGTTTAGTCTTGGTCACTCTTAGCTGTAAGAGAGGTCGGCAACTATAGCCTTTTATTTGGTAGATTGCTGTACTGAATAAAACTGAGTCTTTGTTCTTAAGAATAAGGGGAGAATGAAAACTGTGGAATCTACCAGTGCTCTTTCTCTTCACTATGCTCTAAGGTGAAGAAGAGGAGATGATATTATTTTCAGAAGAATCAGGCATTTGTTTACCAGCCACAACCTGTCTTCTCTTGATGTTTATTCATTCACAGAGAGAGAGAAAAGTCTTGGTTCCAAACCAGGATATATGAGTGGGACCCCTACTTTCAGTTCCCAAGCAGGATGATTGGAACCACTGTGTTGGCTTTCATCTGCCTGTACCTTGTAAGTAGATCTAAGCAAATCCTTTATTATTTTATAAATGGGGTGGGTCTAGGATAGGGGTTGTTCTTTAAAAGCTGGGTCAAAATTGAGTATCTGTAAATCAAAGAAGTACAATTCTTTGACCCCACCATTTTGACTCCAAGGACACTTTTACTCATGTGGTGAATATTACTAATAAATATAATCGAGTTATTTACGGAGAATTCCAGTTGCCAATTCCGCATGTAAAGAGCTTGCAAGATGCCACTCCATCTTAACAACAAATACAAATCTGAACAAATTGAAGAATCAACAACTCTTCTTAGATCCCTAAGAGCAGTGAGGTCATGGAGCAAACCTTTACCCCTAAAACTGAAGAGACACGATCATCACAGAATGGAGCAGAAACCCCATGGCAACCAGTGCCAAGGTAGGAAAATCTGAACTGTAATTGATGCCATCAATCAATTGGATATTTTGGAAATCCAAAGACTACTTCATCAATAACAGCAGAATACACATTCTTCTCAAGAGTAAATGGAAAATTCAACAAGATAGACTATATCCTGGACCATAAAACACGTCTTAATAAATTTAAAAGAATAGAAATCATACAATGTCTGCTCTCAGATCAAAGTGGAATTAAACTAAAAATCAATAACAGAAAGATAACGGAAAATCTGCAAGTAGTAGGTATTAAAGCAACACACTTCTAAGTAACATATGGCCAAAGAAAAAAATCAAGGGAAATTAAAAATATTTTGAACAGATGAAAATGAAAACACAACTTATCAAAATTTGTGGGAGGCAGCAAAAGCAGTGCTTAGAGGGAAATTTATAGCATTGAATGTACATATTAGACGTGAAGAAAGATCTTAAATCAATCGTCTAAGCTTTCACCTTAGGAAACGAACAAACAAAAAAGAGCAAATTAAAATGCAAAGTAAGCAGAAGAATAGATGTAATAAAAATTAGAGCAGAAACCTATGAAATTGAAAACAGGAAGTCAATAAAGTACAGAATCGAAGCATTTCACGTGGTCATTGTTATCTGAGGTAAAATGAGTCAAAAGCAGGGTCAAATGGCAGGATAAAAATGGCCAAATTGTCTTCTGCTCATTTTAAATGTACTAGGATGATACCTATATAAATTAATCCTGTGATTAAGTTTTAAGTGAATGTATTAGGTTATGATGAAGTACCACATAAACCCACAAATTTCAGTGACAACACTGAATATATTTTTGCCCACCTAACAGTGTTGAGTGAGTGTTCAGGTTTGGGAGGTAACAGTCTTCCACGTGTTTGTTCCATAACTAGTTTCTCCATCGTGTGCCTTCATCACCCCTGAGCACCCTCACCACCTGCATCCAGTCAGCAGAAGGAGAAAGCAGGTGGCGAAATGCATGTGAGAGGTTTTGAAAGGCCATGTGGACCCAGCACACATTCCTTCCACTCTTTTTCCATTGACAAGAACCTTGTTATGTGCCCACATCTAACTCAAGGGAGGCTGGCAAATGTAGTCCAGCCTGCACCCAAAAAAGGGGAGAAGAGATTTTAATGGACCACTAGCTAGAGTTCTCTGCAGCAGTGGATAAATCACTCGGTGTTATTGTGTTTATTAAGTCATTATTGGTTGTCTACTGTATGCCAAACACTATACTAAGACCTGGAAGAGAGAAGAGAGCTGATTCAGCAGAGTCTTGGCCTGGGAGTAGCCCATGGTCTAAGACAAGAAGATAAGATATGGTATGAAGTACTGCCGTCTAACTAGAGAAAAAGAAAAGGTAAAAGTGCTTTGGAAATTTAGTGAATTACTCTGGATTGAGGACCTGCCTGAAAATAGTAGCATTTGAGCTCCAAATTCAGTTCGGTTGATGAAGTAAAATGGCGTCAGGGACTCTAGAAACAATGGCATGATGATGGGGGCATGAGGGCAGGATGACAGGATGATAGGAGGGAGCAAGCATACATACAGGAAACAGCACCTCCTCCAATTTGGTCATTGCCAAGATACAAGAAGGGGAACGGTGGGAAGTGTCTGGAATTGTCCCCAGGGTCACCCCTCATTCAAAGTTCACTCTGTTTTAATTATTTCACTCTGATTTAATTAATGTTTGAAGAGTTCTTTGAGCCCTTGTGGTGCCTACTCTTGTATGCTGTTGTGTGAAGAACAGAGTTTGGGATGACTCTTTTCTCCAAAGAAGTCACAATCCCATTCATCTCAGTAGAGCAAGTGTCCAGAGTCTATTGCAGATGAGTTTTAATTTTTCTTTATTTATTTATTTTATTTATTTATGGCTGTGTTGGGTCTTCGTTTCTGTACGAGAGCTTTCTCCAGTTGCGGCAAGCAGGGGCCACTCTTCATCGCGGTGCGCGGGCCTCTCACTATTGCGGCCTCTCTTGTTGTGGAGCACAGGCTCCAGACGCGCAGGCTCAGCAACTGTGGCTCACAGGCCTAGTCGCTCCGCAGCATGTGGGATCTTCCCAGACCAGGGCTCGAACCCGTGTCCCCTGCATTGGCAGGCAGATTCTCAACCACTGCGCCACCAGGAAAGCCCTATTGCAGATAAGTTTTGAGCTTCCAAGAGTTTTGACCTCAAAACCAAAGAGAGACCCATATGTTATTCATATACTGAGCTGGACTCAGGTGAGACCTTGAAACATTTGCTCTGTGTCCCCAGTTCATTGTCATTGAGTTCTGCATGTTCGTGTATGTGAGAGATGAGCTGGATGTATTTGAAGGCGAACTGGAGAGCTACGTCGCCTCCATGAACCAGACGGGGACGCTGACCCCAGTCCTCCTGCAGGTGAAAGAGCTGATTAATGTCACCAAAGGTAAAACCATCCTCCACCTTTGTTCCTGCTGCCTGTGTAGGAAACAGAGAGGGACTTGTGACTTGTGGCAGGTGCACACCTATAGTGATTATTGCTGCTGGTCTTGATATTACCTGTGTTACAATTGCTCTATGCCTCCCTGCGTTGACTCGAAGGAAAAAGGGGTCAGGACACAGGCCATTTTGTTAGAACCTATTTGGGGCTGAATTGAACATGCCCTGATAATTTTCTAATCTCACGTAGCCTATTTTGTTTGATGCCAGTGGAAACAAATAAAATCATCATATTTTTTTCACTTTGGAAAAGATAAAGCAGTGGGCCGTGACTTTATTATTATATGAAAAGTTTACTTATATCATTCAAATTTAATTTCTGCTTCGTTCAGGTTGCTATAACAAATTACCATAGACTGTGTGGTATAAAAACAAACATTTATTTCTCACAGTTCTGGAGACTGGGAAGTTGAAGATGCTAGCAGACCTGGTGTCTGGGGAGGGTCTGTTTCCTGACTTGCAGATGGCCACCCTCTCTTTGTGTCCTCACATACTGGATGGAGAACAGGGAGAGGAAGCAAACTCTCATGTATCTTCTTATAGGGCACTAATTCCATCATGAGGGCTCCACCCTCATGATCTAATCACCTCCCAAAGGCTCCATTTCCAAATACCATCACACTGCGGATTAGGGTTTCAACACATGAATTTTGTGGGGGGTGGGAGACACACACATTCTGTCCATAACAGTCACTTTACCTTAAAATAGTAGCTTTCTTTGAAAATGACATACTCTAATTATATGTCCATTGCCCATGAAGGAAGGAAAGTTCTTCACTATTCCTTGTTGAGAAAGGACCTGGACAAGATGTCAGGATAAACTCTGTCATTGGACAAGTCAGGTCCCTTCTCTTGGCCTCAGTTTCCTCATCTTTAAAATGGGACTGGGATGAGGGTACCACATGGTTTCCAAAAGCCTTTGTAGCTCTGACATTTAATGGCTGTAAATTACCATATGTTCCTTAAGCCATGAAACAGGTGATGCAAATAATATTTTCACTTAAGACTCACAAGCTAGTAGGATATCAAAACCAGAGGGGAATAGATCTACTGTGAATTATTTGAGGAAAATTCTCTTACACATACATGACATAGAAGGTTACACTAAGGTGGTTACTGCTTCTTCCATATTACCATACTTTTTTTGTTGCCCTTGAACACTTTTATTCATCTTTAATGTTCTGCCTGATGAGTCCCTTCCTATACACTCAGCGAGCATATTCTAATGTTTGATTTAATAATACTTGTTTTAAGTCATACTTCTGAAAATTCACATTTCTACCCCTGTTTTGGGCAACTTTTTAATGCTAACCTCAGTTACTTGGTCTGGGTGAATTGTAGTGAGTATATCACCATATTCACTCATGTTTTATCTCCTCTTTGATATATTTCTCATGTTTAGACACTTTAAGAATCAGTATATAACATTTTCACTCTGTCTCAATCTCTTCCAGCTTTAAACAGCTACCCTCTTTCCAAGAGAGACTCTTAGGCTGAACATGCTTCACCTTTGGGATGATAAAGGCATTAAATTAAAGGTGTGCGGTCATGTTCTTGCTGCTGGCTGGAAAAAGTCTGCACTCACTCTTCTTGTGGCCAGACTCCTTCCATCCTGTCCTTCCAAGGATGTGTCCCCTGCATCCCCTGGGGTGAGATTTATGGTGATTTACCCGCATCCTTTGTGTTGATGGAGGTTTGGGATAGAGCAGTTGCCTAGTCCTGGTGATGCTGATAAAGACACATCTGAAACTTGAAAGGAATGGAAATCAGCTTTCTTTTTCCTTCTTTTTAAAAACAGCTTTATGAAGATATAACTCATGTACCATACAATTCACTCATTTAAAGTGTACAATTCAATGGTTTTTAGTATTTTGAAATTTATGCACCCATCACCACAGTCAAATTTAGAACATTTTCATCACCCTAAAAGAAATCATGACCACTTTCAGTCACTCCCCATTTCTCAACTCTCCTAAGCCACTATTTTCTGGCTCTATAGATTTGCCTATTCTGGACATCTTATATAAATAGAATCATACAGTATGTGGTCTTTTTTGATTGGCTTCTTTCACATAGCAAGATATTTATAAGGTTCATCTATATCATAGCATGTGTCTCAGCTTCATTCTTTTTTATTGCTGAATTTTATTCTGTTGTATGAATATACAATATTGTATTTATATATTTGTCTGTTGATGCAAATTTGGGTTGTTTCAACTTTTGGTTATTATGAATAATACTGCTGTGAACATTCATCTACAAGTTTTTCATATATTTTTATATATCTTGGGTATATACTTAGGAGTGGAATTCTGGATCATGTGGTAATTATGTTTAAGCTTTTGGGGGAATTGCCAGACCGTTTTCAAAAGCAGCTTCATCACTATGTATTCCCATCACCAATGTATGAGGGGTCCAGCTTCTGTATCTTCAGCAACATTTGTTCATATCTGTATTTTTTATTATAGCCATCTAGTAAGTATGAAGTGGTATCGCATTGTATTTTTTTTAAATTGAAGTATAATTGATTTATAATGTTTCCGGTATACAGCAAAGTGATTCAGATATATATATATATACACGTATATATTATTTTTCAGATTCTTTTCTATTATAGGTTATTACAAGATATTGACTATGGTTCCCTGTGCTATACTGTAGGCCCTTGTTTTTTTTAATCTATTTTATATATAGTAGTGTGTATCTGTTAATCCCAAATTCATAATATCCCTCTTCCTCCCCCCACCCCCGCCTTTGGTAACCATAAGTTTGTTTTCTATGTCTATGATTCTGTTCCTGTTTTGTAAATAAGTTCATTTGTATCATTTTTTTAGATTCCACATATAAGTGATATCATATTATATTTGTTTTTCTCTGACTTACTTCACTTAGTATGATAATCTCTAGGTCCATCCATGTTGCTGCAAATGGCATTATTTCATTATTTTTTATGGCTAAGTAATACTCCGTTGTATGTATATACCACATCTTCTTTATCCATTCATCTGTCATTGGACACTTAGGTTGCTTCCGTGTCTTGGCTATTGTAAATAGTGCTGCTATGAACATCGGGGGTGCGTTGCGGTTTTGATTTTCATTTCCCTGATGGCTAATGATGTTAAGCATCTTTTCATGTACTTATTGACCATTTGTACATCTGCTTTGAGTAATGGCTACTGAGATTCTTTGCCCATTTTAAAATTGGGTTATTTGTCTATTATTGAGCTGTAAGAGTTCTTTGTATATTCTATATACACATCCCTTACAAGAGATATAATTTACAAATAATTTCTTCCATTCTGTGGGTTGCTTTTTCACTTTTTTGATGGTGTCCTTTGAAACACAAATGCTTTTAATTCTAATGCGGTCTGATATATCTTTTTTTCTTTTATCACTTGTGCATGTCTAAGAAACCATTGTCTAACCCAAGGTCACAAAGATTTACTCTCATATTTTCTTCTGAGACTTTTATCATTTTAGCTGTTACATTGAGTGTATGATCCATTTTGATTTAATTTTTGTATATGGTATGAGGTAAGGTTCTAACTTCATTGTTTTACATGTGAATATCAGTTTCCCCTGCACTGTTTGTTAATAGGCATATTCCTTCCCCATTGAATTGTCTTGTCATCCTTGTTGACATTGACAATGGGGGTTTAATTCTGGATTCTCAATTTATTCCATTGGTCTATTTGTCTATCTTTATGGCAATATCACACTGCCTTATTACTGTAGCTCAAGAAATGTGAGTCCTGCAATTTTGTTCTTCTTTTTCAAGGTTGTATATAGCCTATTCTGGGTCGCTTCATTTTTATATGAATTTTAGGATTAGCTTGTCAATTTATACAAAAATGACATTGGAATTTTGACAGGGATTGGTTTGAATCTGTAGATCAGTTTAGGGAGTATTGCCATGTTCACAAAGAACAACCAATACATAAAAGTGATATGTTTTTCCATTAATTTAGGTCTTCTTTAATTTCTTTCAACAAGCTTTTGTAGTTTTAAGTGTACAAGTTGTATACTTCTTTTACTAAATTTATTCTTAAGTATTTTATTCTTTGTGATACTATTGCAAATGCAGTTGTTTCTTACTTCATTTTCATATTATTTGTTGGTAGTATATAGCAATACAATAGACTTTTATATATTGGTCTTGTGTCTTACAACCTTGCTGAACTCATTTATTAATTCATTTTACTTTGTTTGTTTATTTATTCCTTAGGATTTTCTATATATAGGAACATGTTGTTGGTGAATAGAGATAGTTTTATTTCTTCCCTTGCAGTCTGGATGCATTTTCTTGCCTAACTGCCCTGGCTAGACCCTCCAGTACAATGTTGGAGAGAATTGGCAAGAGCAGACATTGATTTTCTTATTCTTGAACTGATGGGGAAAGCAGTCTGTTTTTCACCAATTAAGTATGATGTTAGCTGTGGGTTTTTTGCAGATGCTTTTTATCCAGTTGAGGAAATTCCCTTCTATTTCTAGTTTATGAAGTGATTTGAATTATAAAGAGGTGTTGGATTCTTTCGAATGCCTTTTCTGTACCTATTGAGAATCGGCTTATACAGAAGCTTTTACTTCCTTCCCTCTGTCTCCATCCCTCTCTCACAAGCACACAGAATCATTTTGAAAGCAAATTAGGTACGAAATATTAAAAACATACTGAAAGATGGATGAATGAATAGTCAAGACCCTGATTCCAGTTACTGTTGCACAAGGTGACTGTTTATTGGGGGTGGATAACCACCCCCCAAAAAGCGGAGATTGGAAGTTCAAGAATTAATGATGTTTTACTAGGCTGGAGGCTACCTACAATGTGTATGCTCCATAATTTTCTTTTTCTATTACTCACTGTAGATTGAAAATATTAATACCAATGGAAAAGATTATAAATACGCAGGAAATAAAGGATATCGAGGGTGTATGGCTAAAATGAAACAGAAAATAAGCAAAACGTTATTTGCACAAGAGGTGTGTTAAAGGAAGTACAGTATATTTTGCCCAAACCTTTCTGTTGTGAGTTTCTGCATTTTAGTTCCCCGACCAGGGATTGAACCCAGACCCTCAGCAGTGAAAGTGTGGAGTCCTAACCACTGGACCACCAGGGAATTCCCTCTGCATTTTAAAAATAGTTTCTGGTTCATCTTCTGAGGTCTCTCGTATCACCTTTTCTGTTTCAGGAGTCTGGGTGGTGACCATCTTGCCTGCCTCCCTCACATGTGTGAGCTACCTGTTTCACATCTTGGCTTGTTACAGGTAAGAGGGTTCTAGGAGTCATTTGTGTGTCTTCAGCCAGGAAAGCAGCTGACAGACTTTTCTCAGAATTCCCAAGCAGTGCCAGCAGTGTCCAAATTGTGAACAGCAGTATATATAGGGTCTAGGGACAGCCATACCTTTTGGTAGTAAAAGACAAAAACAAACAAACAAAAAACCATTGATTTGAGCTCCCACTATAAGCTTGACATTGTGATTAGAGTCTTCTTTTGGTTTTCAGCAAAACCCTAAGCGGTACTTTCATCTCCATGTTCACTGCTGAGCAGGCGAGACTCAACAAAATAACTTTAGCCAGCCTATTAGCAGCTGATCTTGTCTTCTGGTTCCTTCTGACCTTGTCATTTCTTGTACACTTCTGCAGTGCTACTAGGTGTTAGACCCGCCCTGCTCTCCAGGACTAATCACACTGGGCTCCCAGCAGGTGAATCTGGCTCAAGGGGACCTCACAGGAGGTTGGGACAAGGGAACCAGGGGCATCAGTCTCAAGAACAGCAGCACAGGAGGAGGGGATGGGCTTCAGTATGTAGCTGGCATTTGCATGCAGACGGAAGTTGAATTTAGGTATCTATTGCTCCCTTTTCTCTCCATTTCTCTGCCTTTGTCTCTGCCTCTCGCTATGCCTCTCTCTCTCTCTCTCTCTCTCTCTCTCTCTCTCTCTCTCGCTCGCTCGCTCGCTCTCTCTCTCTCTCTCTCTCTCTGTCTCAGTCTCAGTCTCTAGTTCACAGTCACCCACTCACTCACAGGAAGCCCAGGGCCAATTCCCGCCCCTGCAGAGCAGCCTGCTTTTACATCCTCCCCATCTGGCTACCCAAAGGTTGGGTCTCTTGCAGATGACATCTAAGTGAAGACTCTCCTGGCACAAAGAGCCCCAGCACTCCATCCCAGCCCTGCCTTGCTCCCTCTCTCTGCTTTCTTCTCCCTGGGCTCTGTGGGTGGACTGGACACTGCTGCTTACCCTTTCCCTGCCTGATGTAGGGATATGTCTGCTCCTTCCTTCATTAGCCTACAAGTGGCTGGGAGATATTCACTGAGGCATTTGACCACAACCAGGAACAACCACAATGCAGAGCTGGCTGCATGGATGTGGGTGGAGGGTAGCTGAGGGCACAGGGACAAGAAGGCACCTGTGGTGGGGAGGCCTCCTTCCCGTCCAGGCTGGCCCTTCCCTCCCACACCTGTCACCCAGGAGTGATAATCCCCGCCCTGCCTCCTTTACAGGACCATGGGGCAGAGGAAATAATGGATGAGAAAGCACCCTTTGGACAGCACTAGCACTGTGCCAGTATTGTTATTTTTCTTATAATTATGACAACCTACCTACAGGCTTGTGTTTTTAAAAAAAAGTTACAAAAATATTTAGTGGAAAGTAAGTCTTCTTCCCATCAGACCCCAAATTGTTGCCCAAGAGCTAAGCACTGTTATTCATTTTCTGTGCATCCTCCCAGAAATTTTCTCTGCAAATATATCTGTGCACGTTTGTATTCCTGGTTGCACACCCTACTCTGGTACTGCCAAACAGAAACACAATGAAAGCCACAGATACAATTTTGCATTTTCTAATAGACACTATTTAAAAAAGTTAAAGGAGAGGTGAAAATAATTTAATAATATATGTTATTTAACCCAGCATAACTCAAATATCATCATTTCATTATGTAATAAATATGCAAACTATTAATGAGATACTTACATTCTTTATTTCATACTAAGTATTTCCAATTCAGTGGTGATGAAATTGCAAAATAACCTGGAAATTGCTGGAATGGGATGTTAAGAAAAAAGGAGGATACAGGTGTGAATGTGGACTGTGAACAAAAGTATGCCAACCTAATCTTTAGGCAAAGGGCACATGGGAAAAGCACACAGTGATTTCTTTGGGTGCTGGGATTGTGAGGAATTGTGGCTTCTCTTTCATTTCATTTTATGTTGTTTTAAGTGGGGGGCTATCTTTACAATTTTTTTATCTGTTTTGAAATAATATTATATAGGTAATGTATATTCATTGTAGAGAAAATAAGAAAATAGAGCAAGCTAAAGAAACTAAAAGCCACACACACAGTCTCAAATATCACATTCAGTCACCATTGAGATTAGGTAGCTATATGCTATTTTTACAAAATATATTAAGTTTAAGATTTTTAAATCATCAGGGAAATGCAAATCAAAACCACAATGAGATGTCACCTCACATCTCTCAGAATGGCTATTACCAAAAAGACAAGAGATAAGTGTTGACAAGGATGTGGAGAAAAGGGAACCCTCCTACACTGTTGGTGGGAAGGTAAATTGGTACAGCCACTATGAAAATAGTATGGAGGCTCCTCAAAAAATTAAAAGTAGGGACTTCCCTGGTGGCACAGTGGTTGGGAGTCTGCCTGCCAATGCAGGGGACACGGGTTCGAGCCCTGGTCTGGGAGGATCCCACGTGCCGCAGAGCGGCTGAGCCCCTGCTCCACAACTGCTGAGCAACCCCTGCTCTCCACAACTAGAGAAAGCCCGCACACAGCAATGAAGACCCAGTGCAGCCAAAAATAAAAATAAATAAAAATAAATTTAAAAAAAAAATTAAAAATAGAGCTACCATATGATCCAGCAATCCCACTCCTGGGCATATATCCAAAAAAGTGGAAACAATAATTTAAAAAGATACAGGCACCCCAGTGTTCTTTGCAACATTATTTACAGTAGCCAAGATATGGAAGCAACCTAAGTGTCCATGGATGGGTGAATGGGTAAAGAAGATGTGGAATACACACACACAAACACACACACACACACCAGAATACTACTCAGCCATAAAAAAGAATGAAATCTTGTCATTTGTGACAGCATTTATGACCTTGAGGACATTATGCTAAGTGAAATAAGTCAGATGGAGAAAGACAAATACCATATGATTTCACTCATATATGGACTCTAAACAAAACAAAACTAAAACTAAACTCATAGAACAGATTGGTGGTTACCAGAGGTGAGGTGGTGGGGGGGGGGTGAAATGGGTGAATGGCATCAAAAAGCACAAACTTTCAGTTATAAAATAAATAAGTCATAGGGATGTAATGTACAGCATGGCGACTATAGTTTAAAAATAGTGAATATTTGAAAGTTTCTAAGAGAGTAGATTAAAAGTTCTCATCACAAGAAGAAAATTTTTATAACTGTGCAGTGACAGATATTAACAAGACTTACTGTGATCATTTCACAATATATACAAATATCGAATTATTATACTGTATACCTGAAATAATATCATGTTATATGTCAATTATATCTCAATTTTCAAAAAAAGTATTAAAAAATGATTTTTAAGCCCTGGTCATGAGCATTACTAACTCCCAGTTTTTCTTTAGAAAGCAAATGAAGAGGTTGTGGGCAGGAGATAAACACTTTCTCCCTTTGAAGTTCCATAATCCTTCCTCGTCAGAGAGTGTGGTAAGTCTACAGAGGCCTCTCTCTGCTCCGAGGCCAAAATCTGCTCTCCTGCACCTCAGACGGGGGTAGGGGGAGAGGAAGAGCTCTGGGCTGGGGGTCCAGAGTCCTCAATTCTAGTATGTTCTGCTGCTGGGTGACTCGGGATAGCCACTGTCCCCATCCAGCCCTCAGTTTCCTCACCTGTAAAATGAGGACAATCATGACACCTGCCTTGGTGGGTTGGTGAGTGACCCTCAAATGAGACAAGGATGCTGGACACGTGTTAGAGGTAATCAACATGTCTCCCCTCTCAGACCCTTTTTTCTTTCTAAATCTCAGGTGGCCATTGCAAGGTACTCTGGCTGGCAGATAGCTTATATTCTGTGGGGTAAGTGCCCTCACATGACCCATTCAATTCAATACACATTCCCTGGGCACCTGCAGAGTCCTGGCTGTGGGTAGGGAGGAGAGACGTAGGGCAGAAGTGGCCCCAGCTCTTCCTTGAGAGACCTTCCGGAAGGAGTGAGAAGCACACATTCGTGTAGGTCATCGTCACCACCTGTCCTGTGCCCACGGGGTGTATATGCTAAGGGCAGTGGTGACCCAGAGGAGGAAGTGACTGTCCACACCCAGGACAGGGCAAGAAGCCTTTCTAGTGGAGTTGATGTTTGAACTGCACCTGGCAGGGTGAGCAGGTCAGCGGTCATGCCAGGCAGAAGAAACAGCGCAAGTAAGAGCGCCAGGACCTTCGGTTGGGAGGAGGCTAGAGGGGAGACTGCAGGGAGGGACCTGTGTGACTGGATCCTGAAGGGCCTTGAGTGACCACCGGCTCCCTTGGCCCACAGGCTACCTCATCATCCACGTGATGCAGAGCCTGTGTGGCCTAGTGATCATGTACAGCCTGGTGCTACCTGTCATCCACAGTCAGGCCCTGGAGATGCTCCGAGGACTGGGCATCGGGATGTAAGTGCTGGGTGGGCTTCCTGTCACTGCCCAGGGCCTGGGAGCTGGTGGGCCCTCACAGCTGCTGTTTGAAATACCCCTTCCCTGCTGGGCTCTCACCAATCCCTGGACCCATGCTCTCAGCTCTGACCCAAGGATGGGCTAAAATAGCAACTCATTGTGATGGGAACCTCACAGTTTACAAAATGTTTCCACTCTCACTGTTCAATGGGGTCCTCACAATTGTGTCTGTGGGCGATATATATGTGTCCATTTTATAGGTGGGAAGATTGAGGTTCAGGGAGGTGAAGTGAGAGAAAGGACAGTATAGTGGAAGGAGAGAGGAAATCTGAGCTTGGGTTTTAGATCAGATGTGTGGCTTATAAGTGCCTCTCTGAGTCTCAGTTTACCTATATGGAAAGTAAAAGTGAATGCTGACATTATTGAGAATTCAGTACGCATCTTTTCTCTTAAGAACTCTTTGAGGTTGGGACTTACATTAGCTCCCTTTTTTCAGATGAGGAAACAGAGGCACAGAGAGGCTGGGCAGTTTGTCCCAGGGGAGGAGGCAGGACTGGGAGCTGGGCAATCTGAAACCAAAGCCTCTTTAAACCACCACCCCACATTGCCACTCAGAGAATGCAAACACAGGGCGTGGTGCCCTCTGGGAACTTCCCTGCTCTGAGCTCCTTTGTTCCAAACTCACCTAGAGCCTCCTGTGAGTCTGGGGCAGAACCTTCCCTGTCCACTCTCCTGTGGCCTTCATGAGCTCTTCTAAAAACCCCATCCTTTCTTTGATTCCTATGCTGTTAAACCACTCAGCCCAGCTGCCACCCCTCAACAAAAAGACATAATTAAATCCTGGAGTTCTGGTCTGGAGCCAGAAGACCCGATGATGCAGCTTTGAGAAAGTCATCTGCCCTTTGTGAGCCTCAGTTTCCTCATCTGCACAGTGGGCAGGAGAATGCTCTGTAGGCATAAAGGGCAGAGCTCAAGCTACTGTTGGTCTGGCAGGCAGTCAGCGTCTCTCTTCTCTCTATCAAGGGGCATTCGAGATGGGCTTGGGAAGAGTGGACAAGGCCACCTCAGGATGGTCTCACCCTGTGTTTCAGCCTCACCATATCCATCGTCCTGGGCCTCATGGTCCTGCAGGTATGGATCGCCGCCAGCTTCTTCCTGCAACCAAAGATGGGAACAGCTGACAAGCAGAAGCCCTTGGCTCTCAACAACAGGTGAGGGCAGAGAAGGGAGCGGGGCATTGTAGGGCTTTGGCCTCAGCAGTCTCGTTCCTTCCTCTTCACCCTTGGCAGGTTCCTGGGTGGACTCTACACTCTCTGAGAGGGTGAGGGGCAGTGGTTCAGAACTGGGGCCTAACTGCCTGTGGCCAAATCTTGGCTCTGCCCCTTATGAGCTTTGTGACCTTGTGTGACCTTACTAAACATCTATGAACCTCCACTTCCTCATTTTACAAATAATTGTGCATACATCAGAGAGATGTTCTGAGGCTGAAACGTATTAAAATATGAACTTAGAACAATAGTGCCTGACCCATGGGTAATCCTTTCTAGTTCATTCATTCAGAGCTGTTCACTCATGGAGGAAACAACACGGGCACTGAGGATAAAGAGATACCCCACACAATCTGATTGTGATGTGCTCACGGTGATCTGGAGCCGACAGACACAGACATATAGGGACAGTAGAGTCCAGAGGGTGTGAAAGCATTACAAGAGAAACATGAGTAACGAAGAAGGAGAGGCGGGGTGGGGGGGGGGTGGAGGAGAGGCGGGGGTTCTCTTTCAGCTGCAGGCGGGACGTTTGAGCTGAGGTCGGTGGGACGGTAAGATTCCTACAGGCAGAGATGAGGAGATGGCATGGCTGCAGCCCCCGCTGCACCGATGCAGGCAGGAAGCCATGAAAGGGCAGGATGTGTTGGGAGAAGAGTGAGACTCCAATATTGTGGCCATGCAGTGGCCTTAGATGGTGAGGGACAGGAAGGAGGTACCAAGTGGTAATGCCAGAAAAGCCCCTCTCAGAGAGGACCCCAGAATTCATATGCAGTGTTTGGGCTTCATCCCATAGGCAATAGGAGACCGACCACGTGATCAGGTGGTCATTTGAGAAATTTCATCTGGAGGACTTGGAGCAGTTCTAGCTGGGGGCAGGTGACTGTTGCAATGGACAGTGGGAAAGCCACACCCTCTGCCGTAACCACAAACCCAGCTGTAGCCACATGAGGTTTACAGTCCCCACTCACATGCAGCCTGCCCTGGGCTCAGCACCCTCTACACTGTTTCTGAGCCAGTCCTCACATCAGCTGCGAAGTGGGGACAGTCAGCTCCTGCTAACAGCACAAGGTCACACAGCTAGGAGATGGGAGACGTAGGCTTTGACCACAGGTCTGGGGGGCCCCTGAGCCCACCTGCGTGGCCACCTTCTCATACTGAAAGGTGCTGCCCCTCCGCCTGCTTTTGTTTGCAGGAGAGCATTCCACAACTTCAACTACTTTCTGTTCTTCTACAACGTGCTGCTGGGCCTGGGCGCCTGCCTCACCAGGCTTCTCATCAGCTGCATCCTGGGCACGTGGCTGATCGCCCGCATCGACAGGACCATTCTGCAGAGTGGCTGTGAGAGAGCAGACATGGGTACGTGGCCATGCATCTGGGGCGCGTTGGTCTTGTACTTTTGCAGAAGCTGCCTGGAAGTCGGGTACCAGAGGCCTGAGTTCATACTCTTCACTTATGCTTAGAGTTTATCTTCCCATGGAGGCTATAAAGCTGAATAGAAAAACAAAACAAAACAAAACAAAACTATTCAGCCCAATGGTCAGAAGGGAATTCAGGCTATCAAATACTTGCATGTTTGACAGACCTTTGAGGTAGAATGAAGGGCAGTAAGAGGTAGCGGAATTCTATCTGAACAGTTAGAAGGTAATTTGTGAATGCATGGCTCTGAAAATTTTGAGAAAACACATCTCTGAATTACTGGTGTTGTTAGTGGCAAGCTTAGTTAAGAAAATGGTTTGTTCAGTTTAAATGCTCCAAAGTCAAAGCTTTTTCTGTGGAGAAAAAACAGTTTTTGTCCTATTTCTGGCCCATGTCTGTTCATTCACTCATTCATTCATTTAATGGCTGCTGGCTTCTTCATATAAGACACACAGGCTCCTAGCTGCTATGAGCTTCATATTCCCATAAAATGAACAGATTAGGGTGTGATCTCTAAGAATCTTTCCAGCTCTTTATACCTCATTTTCTAGATTCTCAGCAAAGACACAGGCACCATTTGGGAACAAAGTGATGCTGCAGTTACGTCATGAAAAGCACAAGCTGGGCCATCCTGGGACGTACTGCATGGCCTGACTTGCCTTCTGGATTTCAGGGTTCAGTGCGTGGATTGGCATGCTCTATGTGGATCATTATCACACCAACCCTGTGCTCGTCAGCTTTTGTCACATCCTGATCACAGGCCACAGAGAGAGGAGGCTGCAGCAGGCCATCAAATACTGGTACCTAAATCAGTCAGCAGGTAAGTCTCCTGTTTGAACCTACACTGGGGTCGGACACCAGGAAACACGTACCTTCAGGCTTCCCTGGGATCCCTGAGATGTCCCAGGTTCCTCCTTCCCTGCCCCTCTTCCTCCACACTCCCTGCCCTGGGAGCCCTTCTACCCAGGGGATCAGGAGGCTTTGCCCCCAGTCAGCCTGGCTACAGGACCCCTGAGGCCTTGTGTCCTTGTCCTGCTAACTGGGCTCCTCCCTTGTTTCCAGAAACGAGCTCTAGTTCTGCTAGCTGAGTCCTTCATTCAACCATTTGTTTGAGATGCTACCCATAGCCCAGGCTGCAAGCCAGATGCCCTCCAAGATGGTGTGCAGTTTTGCTTAATTTACCCCATTCCTTACCACCAGCTCTCCCAGCCACCGACTCCTATCCCCTTAAGGCTCTATACTGTCTACTCCCACCCCTGCCACCCCTGTTATTCTGCTCTGCCTTCCACTGGGAAGCCCTCCAGTTAGCCATGTTCTGTCGTGGACACTCAGCACTGACCTGGACCGTTTTCATTGCTATTCCCAATGCTGCAGATACCCAGATCTGTGGGACAAACTCACATCCCTCCAGCCGCCCTCATGTCCCCAGGAGTCCTGGTCCAGCTCCTTCTTCCATACCTCACACCTTCTGGGCAGCTTTCGCTACAGCCTCTGAGAAGGACAGAGACAAGCTGCCCCCTCCTCCCAGTCTACTGGTTCTGGTTCTGTCCTAGGTCCCCGCACCTCAGTGAGGTCCAGGACACGGTGGCTCCTGCTGCAGACCCTGATCAACAACCCCGGACTGGTCACGCTCAGAAAATCAAGGCCAGGTCATGGCTCCCAGGACTTTACCCAGATTCTGTTGACGTGATCGGAGAGCTGACATTGACCTCCCACATTGCGACAAGGCTGTTCTAGGACATCTGCCCCTGAGAAGGCCCAGGCTACCCAGCAGCTGTCCCCTGCAGTGTGATGGGACGCACAGGCGCTGTCCACACAGATGGCCTACAGCCCGGCCATTCATGGGATGGCACTTGGGCTGAACAATGAAGTCTCAGGTCTAATTCATTCCCTTGGTAAAAAGATCAAGAACTAAAGAGAATTTCTGTTGAACAAACTTTGCCCAATAATGATTTCCACTATCCATGGTTAGAAGGCAGCCTTGGGGAGATCCATGTTGAGACACACTTAATTTAGCCACAGGGCAGAACTTTGTGTCACTGAAAAAGGTAGTAAAAATTTTTATATCTCAGGAGAGTTTAACCTTTTGACACAGTTTTTCTCTGGGAGAAAGTATGGCCTTAATCCAACAGGGTCCTCATTGTTTCCTCCTTTCTAGGTCTTATGGTGGTGGGAGAGAAGGAATCCACGATCCCAGCCTCCAGTCTGGTGGGTGAGCAGACACACACTGAGCTCTCTCTCACAGCCACTGGGATGGGGAATGGATCAGAACTGACCTGGGCCTTGGTCACAAATCAGATGTACAGATTCTCTCTGACAAAGAGGGTGTTCCCTGAGAAAGCCACTTGTCTGAGGGGGCAGAGATGGGCTGGGCAGGCATTTAAGGTGGGGGACAACAAAAGCAAAAGTGGGGGAGCAGGTTTGAGGAGGGTGAGCCGTCTGGTGTATGCAGGGCACGGTGTTGGGGGCTGGTTAGACCATCCAAGGGGGTCCAGATGCCAGGCTGAGAAGCCTGGACCTTTTTCTTGGTGCAGGGGGCCCAGTACTTACCCAGATTCTTCATTCCCCAGCATAAGGTCTCTGATAAACGGGGACCTGTCACTCACAAAACCTGTGCAAGTACCAGGAGGACTCACCCATAGGGTGAGGGAAGTCCCCATCCACCTCACAAATCTCAGAGCCATTGAAACTCAGTAATCATTATTGAGTACCTACTGTAAGCCCAGTCCTTTGCTAGATGTGTCTGCCAGACTTATCTCTTTTAACTTTATCTCTGCAACCAAGCTTTGTCTTTCTGCTTTTTGAAACTAAGAAATTGGGATCCCCACACCACCACTTTCTAGTTGTGTGACATTGGCTAAATTACCTCACCTTTCTGTGCTTTCTTTTCCCTACTTATTAATATAAAAAGGGAATGATACCCGCAATGCCAAAAATTATTTTGAGGATAAACTGAGTTAATATACACAAACACTCCTAAGCTAGTGCCTGACATATCCTAAACTGTCAATAAATATCAGTCGTTGTTTGTAATGTTACCCTTTGTGGTGATCTGATTAATATCTGCCTACCTCTCATTATGCTCTCAGCTCCACAAAGAAAGAGCCCTTCTCAGATTTTACTCACCATTACCAAGTATCTGCTGTAACATAGTAGGATCTTGGAATGAATAAAATAATAAGGCCATGGTGACTGAATATCTCAGCCATGAATTCAATACTGAAATCAACCCTGGCATCATGGTCGAGTGGCCGCTAAACAGAAGGTCAGGAGCACTGGGTTTTGGTCCCAGCTCTGCCACTAGAATGAGTCTCAGTTTCTCTAAATGAAAGCTAGTGCAGACCTCACAGCCAGTGCCCCTCACTTGCACCCAGCCAGTGCCGACCAAGTACTTGCTACGTGCAGTCACCACTCCAGGGACACAGGACACCTAAGGAGATGAGGTTCTGCCTGCAGCATGTGGCAAGGCCTCTCTCTGCAGCTCTTGCTACAGTTGTCTCCCAGCCTCTTCCCTGGACTGGTTTGTGAGCTCCTCAAGGGCAGGGATCAGGTCTCTCTCATTCTTGAGGACATTATATATTGATAAAAGGTATAATCCATCAAGAAGGTATAATAATTATAAACATATACATATCTAACAGCAGAGGCCCCAAAACATATGAAGCAAAAACTGACAGAATTGAAGGGAGAAATGGACAGTTCCACATTAATAATGGAGATATTAGTACTCCCCTTTCAATAATGGATATTACAACCAGACGGAAATCAGTAAGGAAATAAAGAATTTGAACAACACCATAAACCAATTAGACCTAACCCTCCACCCAACAATGGCAGAATATGTATTCTTCTCAAGTGCATAAAGAACATTCTCTAGGATAGACCGTATGTTAGGCCACCAAACAAGTCTTAGTAAATTTTTAAAAATTTAAATCATGAAAAGTGATTTCTGACCACAATGGAATCAAATTTTTAAAAATTGAAATCATGAAAATCATTTCTGACCACAATGGAAACAAACTAGATATCAATAACAGGAGAAAAACTGGGGGGAAATCACAAATATGTGAAAATTAAGAAATACAACATTAATCACCCAATGGGTGAAAGTTGAAAATGAGGGATACTAGAAAATATCTTGAATCAAATGAAAATGAATATACAACATACCAAAACTTACGACATGCAGAAAAAGCAGTGCTCACAGGAAAATGTTTAGTTGTAAATGTCTGCATTAAAAAGAAGCAAGATCCCAAAACAATAACCTAACGTGACACCTTGAAGACTAGAAAAGGAAGAGTAAACTAAACCTGAAGCTAGCAAAAAGAGGGTAATAATAAATATGAGAGCATAGATAAAATAAAGAACAGGAAAACAGTACTGATGAACCTATTTGCAGGGCAGGAAAAGAGATGCAGATGTAGAGAATGGACCTGTGGACACGGCGGGGAAGGGGAGGGTGGGACAAATTGAGAGAGTAGCCTTGACATATATACACTACCATGTGTAAAATAGATAGCTAGTGGGAAGCTACTGTATAGCACAGGGAGCTCAGCTTGGTGCTCTGTGATGACCTAGATGGGCTGGATGGCGGGGAGGGGTGAGAGGGAGGCTCAAGAGGGAAGGGATGTATGTATACATATAGCTGATTCACTTTGTTCTACAACAGAAACTAGCACAACATTGTAAAGCAATTATATTCCAAAAAAATAAATAAATAAAATAATAAAGGAAAACAATAGAGACAGTGAATCAAACCAAAAGTGGGTTCTGTGAGAAGATCAACAAAACTGATGAAATTTTAAGCTAGAATCACTAAGAAAAAGAGAATAGACCAAGTTATTAAAAACAGAAATGAAAGTTGGATAATACTACTGACTCTACAGGAATAAAAATGATTATGAAAGTATATTGTGAATATTTGTACTCCTACAAATTGGATAACCCAGATGAAATGGACAAATTCCTATAAGGACACAAACTAACAAAATTGACTCAAGAAGAAATAGAAACTCCTAATAGAGCTATAACAAGTAAAGAGATTGAATTCTTTTTTTAAAAAATTAATTAATTTATTTATTTGGCTGAGTTGGGTCTTTGTTGCTGCGTGCAGGCTTTCTCTAGCTGTGGCGAGTGGGGGCTACTCTTTGTTGGGGTGTGCTGGCTTTCTCATTGCGGTGGCTTCTCTTGTTGCGGAGCACGGGCTCTAAGCTTGCAGGCCTCAGTAGTTGAGGCTCACGGACTCTAGGGCGCAGGCTCAGTAGTTGTAGCACACGGGCTTAGTTGCTCCGCGGCATGTGGGATCTTCCTGGACCAGGGCTCAAACCCGTGTCCCCTGCATTGGCAGGTGGATTCTTAACCTCTGTGCCACCAGGGAAGCCCGAGACTGAATATTTAAAAAACAAAAACAAACAAAACTGCAACAAAGACAAGCCCAAGACCGGATGGCTTCATGAGTGAATTCTACAAAACATTTTAAAAGATTAAAATACAGTCTTCTCAAACTCTTCCTAAAAAATGGAAGAAGGGGAAACATTTCCTATCGCATTCTATGAGGCCAGCATAACGCTGATGAGAGAGCAGACTAAAATTTCCCAAGCAAAGAGAACTACAGACAAATATCCCTTATGAAAATAGATGCAAGAACTTCAAGATTATAGTAACCAAAGTAAAAATATTTCTACTTGCTGATATCATGATTTTATAAATTCCTAAGGAATAAAAATAGAAGCAAAAAGAAACTGTTAGAGCTAATAAATGAGTTCAGCAATGTTATAGGATACAGATTAACACTCATCCATCAACTGCCATTCAATACAACTGTAGAAATGAAAAATTATTATAATTCTATAGAAGTGAGCAACCTGAGGAAAATTATTCTATTTGCAAGAGCATTAAAAATAATAAAATACTTAAAAAATATTTATTTAACCAGGAGGTACTAGACTTGTACTCTGAAAACCACTAAACATTTCTGAAAAAAAAAAGCTAAAGAAGTCATAAATAAATGAAAATCTACCCCATGTTAATGGATTGGAAAACTTATGATAAGATGGCAGTACTCTCTATAATTTATACGTCCAATGCAATCCCTATAAAATTGCAACAAATCTTTCTTGCAGAAATGGAAAAGCTGACCCTAAAATTCATATGGAATTGCAAGGAAAAGCCAAAACAACGTTGGAAAAGGTGAACAAAGTTAGAAGACACACTGCCTGATTTTCAGTCTTACTATAAAGCAATAGTAATCAAACAGTGCATCATTGGCATAAAGATAGACATAGACCACTGGAATAGACTGAGAGTCCAGAAATAAACTATATCTATGGTCATATGATTTTCAACAAATGGTTGAAATTCAGCAAATGGTAAAGCCCATGGAATGTGGAAAACAGTGTTTTCAACAAATGGTGCTAGGAAAACTGAATATCCACATGCAGAAGAATGAATTTGGATCCTTACCTTATTCCATATACAAAACTCAAAATGGAGCAAACCTAAATTTAAGAGCTAGAACTATAAAGTTCTTAAAGGGGTAAATATCATGATATTGGATTTAGTAAAGGATTCTTAGATATAACATCCAAAGCACAAGCAAGAAAAGAAATAATAGATAAGTTCATAAGACAATCTATTAAGACTTCATAAATATGATAAACTTTTGTGCATCAAAGGACACTATCAGGAGAGTGAAAAACAACCCATGGAATGGAAGAAAATATTAGACCTGATAAGCATCTAATATTCAGTATACATAAAGGATTATTAGAACTGTGATGGTCATCCATGTCAATTTGGCAAGGTTATAGTTCCCGGTTATTTAATCAAACACATCTACAATCAGTTGACTATAGAGGATATTACCTTTGAAAATGTGAGTGGGTCTCAGTCATTCAGTTGAAACCTTTAAGAGGCACCCACAGGAACCCTCTGTTCCCTCCAGTTCCATCCAGGTCCTACCTGTTCTCAGAGATGGGTATAAATAGCCCTTCCTCTGGGAAGTTGTCCTTGATGCCAGCCCCCTTCCCCCATCTACCAATTCAATGGGTCTCCCACTTCTGTATTATCAAATTCTCCCAGTAAATGTAAGACTCGGGATGGAGCAGGGAGTGTCCTGCACAGAGGGTCTCTGATTTCCACTCCTCTACCACTCCCCCACAGCGAGTACCACAGCTGTTCACCTTATTCCTTTTCTAGAGGAATATTCCTCTTCTGGAGGTTGATCTGATTCCCTTAGGAGGCAGACGGCTAAAGTCCATCAGAAAGAGCCCCCTAGCAAGACTGGAATAAAGACACAGACCTACTAGAGAATGGACTTGAGGATATGGGGAGGGGGAAGGGTAAGCTGTGACAGAAGGAGAGAGTGGCATGGACATATATACACTACCAAAAGTAAAAGAGATAGCTAGTGGGAAGCAGCCGCATAGCACAGGGAGATCAGCTCGGTGCTTTTTGACCACCTAGAGAGGTGGGATAGGGAGGGTGGGAGGGAGGGAGACGCAAGAGGGAAGAGATATGGGAACATATGTATGTGTATAACTGATTCACTTTGTTATAAAGCAGAAGCTAACACACCATTGGAAAGCAATTTACTCCAATAAAGATGTTAAAGAAAAAAAAAAAAGAGCTCCCTAGCTCATCACTAGCCCCCCATCCTCGCCCCTTTCATGTTGCACTACCACCAAGGCCCTTGAGGGGGCAGTGCACACCCAGAAAACAGGACTTGGACCTGGGCTACGCTGTGGACTCCAAAGCTGGGGGGGACACGGGAGCTGATGAGACTCAGGGACCTTCTAGCCCAGTCTTCTCTGATGACAGACAGGGAGACCAAGGCCTCAGTCAGGAAGAGACTTGGAGGAACCCATATCTCTTTCTCCTCCATGGTACCATCTGAGGGGAAGGCTGACTCCAGCTCCAGACCAAAATCTCCTGCAGCTCTGCTGCTTCACCAGCTAGGAAACCGGGATGGGTGTCTTATGTCCCTGATCCAGCCATTTGGACCCAAGGCTAGGCAGCCCGTTCGTCCACTTGGCCCGTGGGAGTCCCCTGCAGTGCCCATCCTTGGTGAAGGCAGGGTGCCCTCTCCTGGGAAATGGAGCGAAGACAGGAGGAGCAGCAGGGGCCTGGCTTCCTGAGGACAGGCTAGGCTGGTTTAGTGAAGAAAGGAACCCCCACCCACCCCACCAGCCTGGAAGAAGCTAAATGCCAGCAGGATGGACTAGCATGGAAGCCAGAGACCTACTGATTCTGCCAGCTCAGCATCCCCTCCTGGAACAGCCAGCTGTTGCCACTTTATCCCATTACCAGGGCCTCCTGCCCCCAAACTGTCCCCCACCTGCCCACGGACCAAACAGACCCCTCTTCCTGTTAATCTAGACAAGACAAAACTGGAATTTTTCAAAGATACCTTAAGTGAGAAATGAAACGGCACTGCGTCTCGTGCCCCTTTCCCTCTCTCTTTCCAGACTTCCAGCCTCCACTCTGCCTTGATGAGCAGCTCCCAGCTCTGTGAGTCGTCTTTGCCACCAGCTTTTGAAAATTTGGGGAACTCTTCCTCAGGGGAGGGAAAAGGAAAGAAGGAAGGAGAAATTTGTGAATAATGGGAAGGGTGTGAGCGCAAATCCCTTTTATTTGAGAACCCAAATGATCCAAACCATCTAGATGAGGGTTTCCACCGGGTTCCTCTGAGCTCAAAGGGCTCCGTGGGCCTGGGGGGAGCCCTTGTGTTGGCCGCCTGGGGCCTCCACTCCCATTTCTTCTGAGCAGTTCTATTTTGACTAAATTTCGTTTCAAACGGACATAGTTTGTTGCTATAAAGGAAACAATTGAAAATCTCTGATTTATCTCAACCCAGTCTCTGGTATTTAAGGAAACTGATTTTTGAAGCAGTCCTAGGAAGGCTTAGAGACCGCATCCACCAGCCCAGTCCCTGTCCCCAGGGTTCGCTGCCTCCCAGGAGGTCTGGACAGTTGAAAGAGGGGGCAATGCCAGCCTTATGGGAGATTCCTCATCCACCTGGTGCTCCTATGGAGAGAGGCCTACACACCTGGCAACTTCTCCCCATGTCTTCTTCAGATGGTGAGTGGAGGTGCTCTGCAGAGCAGAGAGGATGGCATGCAGCGAGGAGAGGTTCCTGAGGTTCGGCATTCCTGGAGAAGGTAAGAGAACGAGCTATGAGGTGGGGAGCTGGAGCCCGGCTTGCTCCAGCTGAGCCTTGCAGAGCATACTGCTCACTGGACCAGTGCCTCTGCCCAGGATGTGAGTTTTTGCCATCCCCGCCCCCCCCGCCAACATGCCGCCTCTGAGTACCCCAAGTTCTCTGGAGCTATGCAGGCACCCCCAGTGCAATCAGGCAGGTCTACAGACTGCTGGACCTGAGTGGGCCTGGAGAGTCTGGAGAGGAAGCATCACTTTTCTATTTCTCCCTCAGCTTTAGGATGTATTGTCAAATTTTAAACTTTCATAATTTTGTCATATTATGACTGAGCCTGAGGCGTTTACCCAGGAATGGAATTTTGGGGTCATTGAGTATGTGTAAGTCCATTTTTAGGAGATACTATCAAAGAGTTTTTGAAAGTGGTTGTAGGAGTTTACACACATAGCAGTGTATGAGAGTTCCAGTTGCTTCACATCCTCACCAACACTTGGTATTGTCAGCATTTTTCAGCCATTCTGGTATATATGTAGTGGTGTTTCACTGTGGTTTTAATCTGCATTTTCATGATGAGTAATGTTGTGCAGCTTTTTATGCACTTGTTGGCCATTTGGTTATCTTTCTGTGAAATGCCTAGTCAAATCTTTTGCCCATTTCTTTTTTCGGGTAGATTGTCTCTTTCCTCTTCTTAATTCACAGAAATTAGTTACGTATCCTTTGTGAGGCTTTTTCCAGATAAATATATGACACGTATTTATTCTCCTTCTACTCTTTCTTACTCTCTTGAAGGTGTCTTTTGATGAAGTGAAGTTCTTAGTTTTAATAAGGTCCAGTTTATTAATTTTTGTCTTTATGCCCCAAGGTCAAGAAGATATTCTCCTATGTTATCTAATACAAATGCTATTATTTTAAACTTCCACATTTAGATTTCAAATCCACCTGGAACTGATTTTTTGTTCATGGTGTAAGGTAGGAGTCAAGATTAATTTCTTTCCCATATGGATAACTAGTGACCCTGGGCTGTTTCCTAAGACTATCTTCTCCTCATTGCTCTGCCGGGCCTCTTTAGTATATACAACATAAATGTTCGTATGTGTGGGTCTGAGTTGGACTCTCTGTTTCTCTTTGTGTTTATCCTTGCGCTACTACAGCACATTGCCCTGATGATTGTAACTTTATTCTAAGGCTTAATATCTGGTCGTGTAAGCCCTTCAAGTTTATTCTTCTCTGAGATTGTCTTGACTATTCTTGGCCATTTGTACCAAGAATACAAATTTTGAAATCAAAATTTTGGAAATCAAATAGTCAGTGTCCACCAGACATCTGCTGAGATACTTTATTGTGATTGTATAAATCTATGGATCAATTTGGGGAGAAGTAACATCTTAACAACACATAGCAAAACAAACAAACAAATAAAAACATCAAAAAAAACCCAACCCAAACCATCATAATAAAAAGGAAGAAATGATAAACTGTGAATATTTTTAATTCATATTACAAAGGGGCTCACATGCCCAATATACAAAGAGTTTCTAGAAATTGATAAGAAAAAGAACAGGCACACAGTAGAAAAATTGGCAAAAGACATGAACCCACAGTTCACGGAAAAAGAAATGTGAATAGCCTTAAGTATATGAAAATATGAATAGAAATAAAATAGAAATAGAAATGCCTACATATGTTCACCATGCAAAAGAATGTTCAGAGCAGCATTATTTGGTAATTCTCTAAACTGGAAACCACCCAAATGTGCATCAATAATAGAAAGGATAAATACGATGGGTTATATTTTTTGATAATGGGATGATATACAGAAATAAAAATGAACTACAGCCACATTCAAAAATATGTTTGAAACTTACAAACATAATGAAAGAAGTCCAACATGAAAGGGTACATTCTGTATTATTCCATTTAAGTTCAAAAACAAGCAAAACTAATTCATAAGTTAGAATATTTGTTACCCTTGGGGAGGAGAGGGCAGTGACTTGGGATGGGTACATAAAGGGGGCTCCTGGAGAGCTGGTAATGTTCTATTTCTTGTGGGTACTGGTTACCAGGTGTATTCCCACTGGATAATATATTAAGCTATACACTTATGATTTCCATACTTTTCGGTATGTGTGCTATAGTTCAACACACAAATCCTATCAGTTGGATCCAGAACTTTTTTTCTGGTTAGTCCCAAGGTCAGATGACATAGTGTTTGGTTCAAAACTCTGGAATTACATGGTCGAGATTCATATCCTGGATTTAATCACTTCCTATCTTGGAGATCTTGGCCAAGTTACCAACTCTCTGAGCCTCAGTTTCTTCATCTAATTACAGTACCCCTCTCATAGTTATTGAGAGTATTAAACCCTCTCAATAAATATTAGCTCTTGAGGTGGTCCTTGTTGGTTTTCTTTCTATGGACTATGGAGAAGATGGACGATGGACTGTGGAAGAGGAAGGAAAAGGATGAGGTTCAAGTCAAGGGACATTTTCAAAGTGAAGACTGAGGGGGAAGATGTGACGTTGAGGTGCAGGAAAAAGAGTCCAAAGGCTTGGCTTCACTCCTTCCATTCCCCGTCTCTCACCTCCTTGACCATCTCTAACACGGGAGGTGGACTCACCAGATGACCTCTAGCTGGTTAGTTAGTCTTTCCAGTTATAACATTGTAGAGTTAGGAGGGTAATACAAATGCCATCTAAAAGCCAAACACAAATTTCCATGTTTGAACCAAACTCAAATACGAAGGCCCAGAAACTTGGGAATTAAGGGAGGTAAATTCTCAGTGATGACATTATGGGTTATTTTTATTTTCTCCATTCAGTTTTTTTTTCTATTTTAAACAATGTGTGTTGCTTACTCGGAACAAAACACTGTACCTGATAATCCATGCCTACAAATGTATATCCATATGTTAAAAAATGAACCACATTATAGATGTGCCAGAAATTGGAACCCAGAAAGCATCTATCTGAGCAGGGAAAACACAGTTTCTGATGTAGAAGGGCCAAGCCAGCAGGGCCTCTTAGACAAGACAGAGATCTCGCTAACTGCAAATAATTCCTGGACATTTCCTATTTTTTATTGTGTTTTTCACCCCTAACCTCACTTAAATATACTTTCTCTTTTTCCAGCTAAAATTAGTCCAATCACTTGTTACAATATTTCACCTTGTTAATAAAACCTGGGACCAAAGAAGGGGAATAAAAGGGTTTCTACTCACTGTTTCTTAATTTCTGAAACTAGTCTGGACAGAATGATCACTTATTCAAGGGAGTTGTCATAGGGAGCATTTATGAGCAATTGGGACAGGGATCCCTGCTGAGGGGAGGGATTCTCTGAGGAGTCAGGAACCCCACACCTATAGGAAACCCTCACCAAGTTCAGTGTCAGCCACAAGTATCTTCAGCCCTGGCCGTGCAGGACTCTGGGTGCGTGTGTGGGAAAGAGCCAACTCTGGGAGAGTCAGACCAGGACACTCCGGGCATTCGTGCATTTACCAGGGAGCACTCAGTGTGTCTGAATTATGTGCAGGACGCTGCTGAGGGCAGTCGAAGCTGGACAAAAGTTAGGAGGGCACACCTGCCCCTCAGAAAACTCCTTCCAGTAGGATGCCCTGAACCCCTGCATTTGACAGCGACCAACGTACAAGCACGTTCAGGGGAAGGAGAGGTGACGGGGTGAGGAAAGGGAGATGAGGGTCAGAGTGAGTGGGTGGGATCTTGTCACTGGTAGTGGCTGGAAGTATGGGTGGGTTTGGGGTGTGTGGAAACAGAAGGATCCCAGCAGAGGAGCAGGGTGAGGAAGGGCAGGGGGCAGTGGCAGTTGCAGGAACAGTGAGGAGTTTGCTGAAGCAGGGAGAGTCAGGGAGGGAACCAGATGCGGGGGGCCTCTGAGGTCATCTAGGGACTGTGGGCTGGGTTTGGTAGGGGCTGCAGAGCTGGTGCGGGCCTTTTGAGCAGGAGAGTGGGTACATCAGAGCTGTATTTTAGGAGGGTTTTGCAGCAGTGGTGAGTTGGGTGAATGGAACTCAAAGAGTCACATAAATTAGCCTTTTAATTATAATTCCATTCAAGCCTGAGGCCTGGATTCTGAGCCCTTCAACCTCTTTTAGTCTGAGAAAGAGATGGTCTCTTTTAGAGATGCTTTCCACTTATTTATAGCCACGCACTACTTTATGCTACTTCCCAGCAGAGATTGGTTTTAACCAAGACAAAGAAGATAGGATGGTTTTTCTTGACCGCAATGGCTCAGAGATGCATCTTCTGTCTCCTGCTAGTTTTCGGAATATTCAATGTGCTGCTCTGGATGCTCCTGCCAGCCCTGAGGTATCCCCTGCACAGAGAAACTGGCAGGAGTTTCACTACTCCACGAGGAAGGCTCCCTGTCGCTAAGGGCAACCCACCTCCTCCTGGGAAAGTGCGTGGGGGCGGGGCCAACGGAGCTCCCGCCCCTCTGCGTTGCCTTGGAGACCAAGTGTGTCTGGTTGCAGCTGAGGTTGGACTTGAGTGGTGCTTTCTGCTGGTGCAGGTGCGGGCGCGGCCGGGTCCCTGGGCGCAGGGCCTCCCTCCACTTGGCGGGGCTTAGAGGGCCTGCCCTGAGACTGCCCCTGCTCCTTGATGGGCTTGTGGGGCAGGCGTGAGAGGAGCCTGCTGGGCTTCTCAGCATTCAGTAGGTGCCTAAGGAGCGTGGCCAGAATCAGGCCGCTCCCTCCCTTCACGTCCTCCTACCCAGGTGTCCTTTGTTAGGGGGGGAGGGGTGCGGGGGAAGTCCTCGAACCGCGTTCTGCGCCAGTTGAGGGTTCAAGGCCGGGTTGAAATCCCAGCTGATACCTTGGGCACGTTGACTTTTCCCGGAAGAGCTTGAGAGAGTGAAGCACAAGCAATAGCTATTATTCTTTGTCCCCAAAGTCAGTCTCGGATTTGCGCCCGGCGTGGCTGGGAGAGCCGACCTTCTCAGTGAGTTCGAGTTAGGTTCTTGCCTGAGGTTTCTTTCCCTTTTGCTTCTTCGCACCCCTCCCCCTCTTCTTCTTTTAAAGTAAAAACCCTGAGGCCTGAGAGGGGCCCTGATGCTTTCTCCCAGGGTAGAGGAGTCTCAGCCCCGGTGGACCCGGCCAGCCTGTCTGCCGTGGAAGCCTTGTCCTCGGGGGAGGACTTGTCCTCGGAGGGGTAGGGGGAGGTTTGCCCGTATCCGTCCGGGTCTAATAGAGACCAAACCCCAGACAACAGCTTCCCTGCAGGGGTGTCCAGCCAGAGGCCAAGATGTCCTCAGTGGGGAAGGTGACCCAAATTCCCAGCGGGAAGGTCTACCAGCAGATCTTCGAGGCTGAGGTAAGCCTGTCCTTCTGTCCCCCCTTTTCCTGCTCCCCCCTTCCCTCCGGCCCCCTGGAAACTTCCCTCCCTCTGAAGACTTCCTTGCCTGGAATCTAATGAAATAAGGGCTTTGAAATTGCTTAGATTAAAAATAATTCTTATTGGCTCCTGAAATGTAAGGATACAAAATTAGAATGTCTGTTTCTGAAAATTAGAAAATTAAAATTAAATTTAATTAAATTTAATTTAAATTACTCAGAAATAGCCAGAATTAGCCATTGGGTGTCCTGGAGCTTTTACCTAGCATGAAAACATTTCTAATTTTTCTGTTTAAAAACTGGGTTTGATTCTATAGCAGTGTCTTAAAACCTACTTTTTCCCTGGTTAAAGTATCCCAGAGACCTTTCCGTGTCACTGCACATTCACGAACTTCACGATGTTTAGTGGCTGCCTAGTTTTTGACCTAGGACTTCCCATAATTTATTAAGGTAATAATGCCCTCTTGACAGCCATATAGGTTGTTGGCACTGCCTTGTCATCTATACAAAACTGCACAGATGAAACAATATCTTAAAAGAAACACACAGACTCAAACCCTTTCTTTGAAGTTCTGTACTGCTTATTTAAAAGGGATTTTTATTCCTACTCTGAGCCCAAAATATGCTCTCTGTGGAAGGCTTGGAAATTATAATAGCATAAAGAAACAAAAGAAACAAATTACTCACATGATCCTGCTCCCTAGAAGCAGCCATTCTTAACGTTTAGGTTATTTTCTCCTCGTCATTTCTCCATGCATTTAAGGTTTTGAGATTATAATGTATAATTTTGGTGATAATTTTAATTATACTTTTTTTTTTTTTTTGCCCCTCCACGCTCCTTGCGGGATCTCAGTTCCCTGACCAGGGATTGAACCTGGGCCACGGCAGTGAAAGCCTGGAATCCTAACCAGTGGGCCACCAGGGAACTCCCCTAATTTATGCTCTTAATTGATATATTTTATGGTATATCATATCCTGAGCATTTCCTCATGTCATAAAAAATCCTTTGTAAGTCTCATTTTTGATAAATCCCTAACATTCAACTGAAGGGACATACTGGGTTTACTCAACCAATCTCCTATCGTTGGACAGTTCCATTTTTCCAATTCCTTGTGATTATAAAAATGCGGGGATGAGCATCTTGGTCCTCATTAAAATTTCTTAAAAGATGCCCTCCTAGAAATGGCTGAATGACTGATATGGGGAGGGGAGAGCCCACCTGCATGGGGTGTGCCCTGGGGTTGCAGGCCTCCCTCAAAGTGCCTTCCTGCTGGCCGGCACCCACTTGACCTTCTAAGACAGCACAGTCAGCCTGGGTGCTGGGGAGTCTGCAGTTCTGATCCCCCTAACCTGGATCTTCCTGGACTTAGGTACAGCTGGTCCACTCCCTGGCATCCACCAGGAAGCGAGCTGTGGAGCGTTCCATGGCCCCAAAGGATGGCAGGAAGCTCTTGATGAAGAAGATGGATATTCGTGAAGGAGAGATGATGTCTCCTCGGCAGCGGAAGTGGGTGCACAGCCTACCCAATGACTGGGTCACAGAAAACCCTGTTCTCTACAGGTAGGTCCTGCTGTCCAGGCCACATCCCACACACTAGGGGTGGTCAGAATTTTCAAAAACTCAAAAAGAGCTCACACAAGATGAGGAATGAAGTCCCAGGTACCTCCCCTGAGAGAGAGAGGAAATAACACCTACTTTGCAGGATTGTTTGCTTCTCCCTCTCTTCCGCCCTCTCCCTCGCTGGGCACTGGGTATGCGGATCCCAACCTTCTGGAACTTGAGGCTTCAACAGTGCATAAATAAGCAGGTCTCCCCAAAGGGGGGAAGGCTCTGACACTGAAGACAGGGTGGTGGGACAGGAGTCAGGAAAGCTGTCTGAGGAGGGGCCTCAGCTGAGATGAGAGGATGAGGAAAGGAAACATGGAGCAGGGCTCTGAGACAGTACCGGCTTATCTGTTCCAGAAGGCTGAAGAAGTCAGTGGGCCTGCGGAGAGGGGTGGGAGATGAGGCCAGGAGAGACTTGCAGGCCACAGTCTGTATTTTGGACTGTACTGAAGTGAACAGCTGATTTGCATTTTTAAGGCCTTCAGGTTGTGCGGTGTGTAGAAAGTGGGGGGCTGCAAGGAAAGGCAGGGAGGCCAGGGAGGAGGCCACCACAGTCCACGCAAACTCGGTGGGGCTGTGAGAGGGACACAGGGCACTTCAGGTTTATTTTGGAGGCAGAACCCACGGGACTAGGTGACAGATTGGGTGGGAGGAGAGGACTCCTGAGAGTCCTAGGTCTCTGGCCTGAGCGCTTGGGTGGACAGCAGAGGTGCCATTCCCTGAGATGGGAGCAAGTGGGGTTGGGACAGGGAGATCAGGAGTTCCTTCTGAACTTCTGAGTTCAGAAGTTGAACTTGAGATTCCTGAGCGTGCCATTTCAGTTCCCTGAGCTTAGACTCCTCAAGCAGGGAGGAAGGAACAGAAAGGAAAAGGAAAAATGCTTCCTCACGGGGCACTTTGGAGAATGTAGCAGGAGCTGGGCTTCCCTTAGGCTCATCAAGCTCTGCACCAGCCATAAACCTTCTCGAGTCTGGGACTCTGGGACAGGAAGTCAGTCCTGCTGTATCTGCCTTTGTGTTCCTTTTAACCCCCATTGGAGCAGGGATTGACTGGGTAAAAGTCTCTGCCCTGCCCTTTGAGTTTTCCCAGGAAAAGGTCCTCTGAGGCTTCTGACACTCAGCACCCTGAACAGCTGGGCAAACCCACTGGCCACCCAGGCACAGACTGGAGGTCAGCATTCTCCAGCCCTGTCCCTGATGCCCCATGCAGGGATCCAGAGGCACACACAGCTGGAACCTGACCATACTCCCTCCCACCTCCTGGGAGGATGGTCTTGTGCAGCCTGGCTGTGACTCTGGCTCCTACAAGGGTCCCAGGCCCCTCTCAGCTGACCTGTTTTCTACCAGACTCAGGGTCTCCTGACATCTCCCTGTGCTTCCCGAGGGTCCCCTCCTCCCCAGAGTTTAGCCTAGAACCACCTATCCTCCCCATAACTGGATATAACATCAGTCAGGCGCTCTTGGCACCCACAGGACACTGTTTGGGGAAAGGCACTTCTCATGGAGGGCGCTGGCGTTGTGCTGGCTTCCTGGCACAGACAGACAAGGCCAGCTCTGCTCTGGACACAAGAAGAGAGATGTGCTTATAACCTACCAGGCCCTGCCACCCTCAAAGCGACTGGGATCACTGACTCAGCATCAGCACCTCTCTGGGGTGCCTTGTCCCCTTCTTGAAAATTCGGCCAGCCAAACAGGTCAACTTGTGCATTCATTCACACAGGACAGGACCTCTGGTGGGTGGAAGAGAAACTCGGGGTACAGGTAGATCACCACTAGTGTAAACCAAGCCCCCATGTTCCTGGGGCAAGTGGCCAAGAAGCCAGAGCCATTAGCAGCTCCCATAGTTGGGGCACCCGGGCTCCAGTGGGGCCGCCTTAATCCAGGGGCATTTGGTTGACAAGGCTGAGAGACCCACCTCTGGAGGGCCAGCCTGGGCCCCATCAGCTGCCACCCAGGCCCTGCAGTCTTCCTTGGTGGTAGGTGTGCCATGAGGACTACGTAAGAAAAAGTCTGGAAAGTGCTGCACACGTCAGGGCCCCGAGGAATGGCAGGCGTCACTGAGAACTGCTGCATTTCTGTGGCGCTTGCCCTGTGGACAACACATTAAGGGATTTTTATTCCAAAGCTGAGGTCATGCTCACCCACCTGGTCCTCCCTGCTGAGATAGTTTGTCCTGGGATCCCAGCTCTCTCCTCCCACACCCAGACCCCATGAACCATGGACCTTGGCGTCACATGCAGGGATCTGGGAATCCCAGCGCCACTTTGTCCAGTGACTTCCCTCCCTCATCCCCCATCCTGGACAACAGGGTCACCCCGGCCGCCTCATAGGATGGGTTGTTGAAGAAGCAAATGAGGAGCGTGCTGAATGCTCAGCCCCAGTCTGGCTTTCCCAGGTTGGCCAGGCCCCTTGGGGCCCTCAGTTTCCACATGTGGAAAATGGCTCCTGCCCACCACTCACACTTGTTGTGCAGCCAGAATGGAGCAAGATCCCTGAGGGCAGACCCCAGCTTCTCATCTGAGGACTGTGGTGTCTGCTGGCAGCAGATGCCCAGGCAGTGTTTGTTGGAGGCACATCCTCAGGGCATTCTGGAATCAGTGGGCCAGGACTATTACCAATTCCCAGGGTCTCTCTGGAGACCCAGAGCTACCCTGGAGGGGAGCAGTGCGGGGCAGGGAGCGGGGTCGGGGCAGGGGGGCGGGGCGTTGGTTATTGTTTTTCTCTGCTTGTGCCTCAGGGAAAAGGAAATAGCCAAGAAGGAGAAAGCTCAAGAGAGTGAGAACAGCATTGCTGCCAGAGAAGTGCGGGGCCTCACAGACACCGCCGGTGAGCCTCTGTTCAGGCGTGAGGGCAGGCATGGCCTGGGCCAGAGAGCGCTCTGTGGGGAGCTCCTGGAAGCGCTAATGTAGAAGCACCTGAAGGTCCCGCTGTTCCTCTGCTCAGCATCATAGAGGGCCTTCCCGGAACCCACCTCTCCGCCCCGCCCCTCTCCCCTGGGCCTTTGCCTCTGAAGCGTTTCCCCTGAACCTCCCCTGAACCTTCTCCCCAGCGCAGGGAGCTGGGGGGGGAGGAGGGGCTGCCTGCACAGTCAGCATTTCCTGATGAAACCATTTGGTAAAGGATGTAGCTCGCTCTTCTGTGATTTCACAGGAGGATTTTTCAATCTACATTGTCTTCCTTCGTATCACATTACCCTGGTTTAACTTTATCCGGATATGGAGGCTCTTTTTCTTTGTGATTAAAAAAGTAATACATGCTCACTATAGAAAAAGGAAGGCGATAAAGCAGAAGGTGAAAACTCCGCCTCCACAATAGCACCCTTTCTCCGCCCAAGAGTGCCCACCACCCATGAAATCACATAGTGCCCCAGGTCAGAGGACAGCAGAGTGCAGGGTGAGCTCACAGACCCTAGAGCAGAGGGCCCACATGCCAACCCCTGGCGAGCCTCTGACTGCCTTTGTTCTTGGACCCCCATGCCTGAGTGTCCTCACTTGTAGGATGGGGCCGGTAATAGAACCTGCCTCTCAGCTTCATCCTGAGGAGTAACTGATTTAGAACAATACCTGGTGAATGGTAAGTGCTGATAAGTGTTGGTAATTCTAATCTGTGTATGTATTTTCTTCTATAAAACTTTTTTTAAAAACCCTAAATGTTCCTATTCTATACATACCATTTGGAACTTTTTTTGACCATTTAACTGTATATGCAAGACTTAATTCCCTACAGCACTTAGGGATCACCTTCTTTTGCCTTAAGTCTCTGCCACTGCCGGCCTGCTTTGGCGGGCCATCTCCTGAACCCAGGCACTTGCTGCCTTGCTGTCTTTTCCTGGGTACTCTGACCTCACCTTGGAGCTCTGAGGGCAACCTCATCACCTCCGTTGTTCTCCCCCAGTTCCTGAGAGGATCAGCACCATCACCCTTCAAGGGCGAGGGGATTACAAGAGGAGAGGCTGTGAGAGTGCTCTGGCGAGCTTTAAGGAGGAGATCGCTCAGATTGGGATGGTGAGACTTCTCCCTCTCGCTCGCCTTCTGTTCCTGGGCCACTCCAAGGGGAGGGTGGACTCTGCACAGCGCCCACCGCCCCTCCTCCCGGGTCCTCAGTGGCTCACCAGGTGTAGACGGAATTGTAGTAGCCATGTTTGGATGGCTTGCTACAAGTTCTGATTATGAGCAGAACTCTATATGTCAGGTACTGTTATAACCTCCAATTTACAAGTGAGGCCCAGAAAGTCCTGCCTGATTTGGCACGTAAGGGCCAAGTGGGAACTGGACTCTGGATCTGATGCTAAAGCCCAGTCTTTGATCTCCCTGCTCAGTCCTACTAACAAGGGGCCAAACGGCCTGACCCTTAGGCACTACGCTCAATTGGCTCCCTGTTCCTCTCCAGAGACCTCTAACCAGACTAATCCCTGGAATATTGCCTAAGTGAGACAATAAGGTCCTCTCTGGGCCCCGGATCACACTCACCACTTTCTCCCTGAGTTCCCTGGATTCCGGGAGCTGGCCGTAGACCCAAAGCACCAAGAAGGTGCTCTCCCTGCCAGCTTATCACTTTCCTAATGTATCCTAACTGGACTTGAGCTCTGCTGTCACCATGAGCTCAGTGGCTTTGGTCACACAACCGAACTGAGCCTCAGTTTCCTCATCTGAAGTACTCTTGGAATTATTTCACTGGCCACTTCTGTAATGATTATTTGTTGAGCTCCAACCATGGGCCAGGCATAAGGTCAGCACGTACTTTGCAGGCTATGATGAGGACCAAGTGAGTCTGAGGACAAGGGCTCACACATGACGTGTGTCCCGAATAGTGCTGCCCTAGTGCTCTGGCTGTGAACAATTAGTAAATCTGAACTCTTTAGGTCTAGGTAAGAGTTACTATTTTTGAGAGAGGACCGCAGCTGGCACTTCCCTACTATAGGGCTGGGGGGAGTCCTTCCTGTCCCAGGGGTGTTGATACCATAGCCCTCGCCCTCCTGGCCTGTTTTAGGAAATGGAACCTCTCATCTTGGAGCCAGGAGCCCTTCTTTTAAAAAAGCTGGCTGAGTCTGACGAAGACATCAACAATCTCTTCGAAAAGGTGGAAAACGACAGCAACCTTGAAGATTACACCATCCAAGTAGGGGTCCCCTCGAGGCGGGACCTGCCCCACCTGTGTCCTGCTCCTGCTCCTTTCTTCCCTGCCACCTGTTCTCCCAGCCTGACCCAAACTTCTTGGCACAGACCCTGTTAGAGCTGCGGGATCAGGTGGCCGAGAAGTTCCTGCTCCAGAAGCAGGAGATCAAGGAGCTGGACAAGACGCTGCACTCGCTTGAGTTCTCCCGGGCAGATAAAGTGAGTTGGCCTCCAGATGTGCTCTTGGTGATTTTCACTCGTGGTATTTATGAGTCATCACCTGTTTTTTAGTTCTCCAGGAGAAGGGAGTCACTCACTGTGGTGCCTTGTCATTTCTAGCTAAAAAGTGTGTTGAAGAAATATGTGGAAATCATAGAGAAAACTTCCTACCTCACGCAGCCCGACGTGTACAGGCTGATCAATAAAGAAGCCATGGTGAGTGGTTTTCACGTGCAGGGGATCAGCTCGCGGGAGCAGGACCCCAGGATGCCCTAGAGCCTGGGTCTCAGGAATGATGGGCTTCTCATATATAACATTTCCAAGTAACTCAGGTTGGCTACTTGAGTTCAGAACTAGAGTCTTTGTTAAGTATTTTCAATAGAAATCTCTCTAGTACATTTTGTACTTCCCCGCCATGTTCATCCCAGTTAACCTAATACAGTGTCGTCAATGTGACCAGTGCTAATTTTATGAGCACCTACGGGGCCGTGTCTCAGCCACCATGTGCAATGCTATGAGTGCTGCAAGACAGAGGCGTGATCTCACAACTGTTGTGGTCTCAGGGTGGTGTGTGCACTCATAAGTGACCTCAGCATGCTCTGTATGCCTAGTTTTTCTAGTGGTTCTTGTCTTTCCTCCTGCTGTCTGTCTATTGCTGAACCATGCCTGCTCCTCTGGCTCTGTCCCCACTGCTTCTCTGTCCACACCCTCAGCCTCCTCCAAATGCTTCCTTTGGGATAAAAAAAATACAAGAAAATCAAGGTTGTTCATGAAAGGACACTTCTTTTGGCTACCTACTTGCATAGGTTTCTAGGTCCTGTACAGAAAGCTGGGCTTGCCGGTTAACGGGCCTCCTGGCAGCGCGCAGGGTACAGTGTTCAGAATCACAGATGGGCTCCAGCCCAGGTCTGTGCCTTGGGGTCCTGGACAAAGCACAGGCAGAGAGTGAGCACAGACCCCCCTCTCCACTGTCCAGACATGAAAGTTCCCGAAATTACTCAGCCCCAGCACCTGGAACTCCGTGTCCATAAAATGAGGATAGTGATACTTAAACACCAGTACTTGGTGGGAGGATGACATAAGAGGACGCAGCAGTGGCCGCTCTCATTTTGAGACAAGCAGGAGTTCCTAACTTTGAACCATTTGATCGATTAGGGGAGTCAGAGTTAGCAGTGTCCCACTTATGTTTCGGCGTTTGACTTTCCTGTGTTTATTGTATGCATAACAACTGGCACTTTCTACTTGCTCTGTGTGCATCTATCTCATTTAACTTCACCAATTCCTTGTGCTGTAAATAGCATTATCTTTACATTATGGCTACGGAATTGGAGGTTCAGGAGATACTTGCCAATGCCCCCACTCTGGGAACAGCCGGCATCAAACCTCGGCTTTCAGTGAAAATTGTTACTGAAATTTCTGCCTGCTGAGCTTGGCGGTTCTCACCCTTGCCCCAGGGCAGTGCATAGAGGGCTTTGGGACATGTGTGGGGCATTTTTGGCTGTCCCAGTCCCTGGGGGACTTGGGAGAGGCTGCTCTCATTTAAGGGGGTGGAGAGGCTAAATGGCAGAACGGTGTCACACAGTGAAGAATCATCCCGACTGCCATGCCAAAGGTGCCCTGGTGGGGTCCGCTGGGAGGACTGCCAAAGAATGTTCTAGCTCTGATGTCATCTGGTAATTGGTACTGGTTCTCATCACAGCCATATGTGGCTGCTCCCTGGTAGCATGAGCACTCTGCTTTTGGAACCAATTTATAAAAAAACCAGTTAAACACTGAAAGCTTGCTGCAGTGCTTAACTCCAGTGAACTTAGAATCACCTTTTGAAACAAACAGTCTGAGGTGGCCTTGGAGCTGGGTTGAAACTCACGTGGTCAGGGTTCATGGTTAAGCCTTCAGGAAAGACCCTTGTCATGTCCGTAGCTGCTGAGCCCCAGGCAGCTTCCTTGAGTGCCCAGCGACCCCACAGTACTCCTCAGACGCTGCCACGACCCTGCTCGGCCCTCAGCTCGCAGCTCACCAGCCCCCTCTCCAGCTGAGCCTTGTTCTGACCTTGGAGAACAATCTAGAGCCTGCCCACCTGTGACTGCAGATCATAAACCACGCCCTGCTGGGCAACCGGAGGGCCCTCGCCCAGCTGTTTGTCAACCTGATGGAGGCCACGCTGCAGCAGGAGCTCGACGGCCACCGCCGCTGGCAGGGCCTGCTGGATGCCTGGAAGGCTCTCAGGAAGGAGGACCTGGTGCAGGGTTTCAGGTCGGTGGCTGCCCACACCACCCGAGGCTCCCCCCCGCCCCCCTGGGCAGCAGCATAGGCGGGCGAGGGGGGCACCTTCTCCCTCCCTTTGTTGTTACTTTAAAATGCTCTTGCTTTTTCTGGTGGTAAAAGTAATAGGTGCTCTTTTTTAAAAGTCAAAATAGATAAAAGTATAAGGAAGAAATTAAAAATCACCATTAATTCCTCACCACAGTGAGAAGCACGGCTGATATTTTGGTATATTTTCTCCCAGGCATTTTTAGACCCATACTGCGCATGTAGATTTGTATCTTATTTTCTTCGTACACATTTCCTCATAAGCATTTTCTGAGCACTGTACAAATTGTTTGAAAATGTTAGTCTGATTATCTGCCCACTGTCCACTCTTTACTATTACTGGGCCAAGGAGAATGGCCATCCCTCAGGCTTGGGACACTTCCCACCCTGTGGTAGCAGGTTTTACCCATGGGAGGCAGGGTGAAGAGAGGACCCATCTCCAAGCTTCCTCCACCAGATGGCACTTTTGTTAATACTGACACAAGGGTCCTGGAGCTTTTGGCCAATAAGGAAGGCTTTCTTTTGCTAAGAAAGGGACTCTTGGGACCAAGATATCTGAGGACACCAAAGAGTGTCTGTCTGTGCTGCAGCCGTGGGGGTGGGAGGCCCATCTGTACACCCGCATTTCTAGGTGGAGAGCACCAGAGTCTGACGCTGGGGAGGAAGGAAAAGTGTATTGAGGTCTGGCTGCACCTGTACTTTCCCTGTGACCTTGGTCAAGGGCTTGAACATACAGAGCCTTTTTCTGCAGGTGCCATGATGAACTGGCGATAGGGTTTCAGTGATGGTCAACCAGGTGCTGTATGGAAAGTGCCTGGTCTTGGCCTGGGCTTGGGAGGTTGTTAAGATGTCAGTAATCATCATCGGCAGTGATGGCAGGAGCTGACATTTCCTGGGCATTTCCCAGGAGCCAGGCACGGTGCTAAGGGCTTTGCTCACATTATCTTGCTGGGTCCTCACTAGTACTCCTTGAGGAAGGTACTGTCATTAGCTCCATTACAGAAGAGGAAGCTGAGATTCAGCGGGGGCAACTTGCCCGAGGTCACAGAGCTGGAGGCGGCAGTCAGGACCCATGCCCGATCTGTGCCTGCTGGTCCCTCCATTCTTCTCTCCCCCGCTCTCCTTCCCTCTCTTTCCTCCCTCCTTTCCTCAGAGGCCAGGATGGAGGGGAAGGGGCTGGGAGTGGTGTCCGGGTGCTAGGGTTCTGAACGTTCTTACCATGGGTCTCATCCCTTCTCTCCCATCCACCTTGCCCCTCCTCTCCTCTGCATGGTGCCGACGTGTCTGGACGCCCAGTGAGTTCATGGCCAGTGAAAGGATCCAGACTCCTCCAGCTGTGAAGATGGAGTTGGAGACCACGTTTAAGAACCAGAGCGCCCTGCAGCAAAAGCGGCTGGACCATCTCTGCACCATCTGGTACAGAAGGAGGGGCTGCTGCGGAGGGCACCTTTCGGGGGTCCATGGGGGAGGCAGGCACAGTCCTCAGCGTTGACCTTTCTTCTGAGGTGTCCTCCAGACCCGGCCATCTCCCAGTTCTCTGGTCCTGGGCTGGTTGCCTGGGTTCATGTTCTGGGGTGTCCCAGCCCTAGTGGCAACAGGGCACATGACACATTTGCTGCAGAAGGAAGTTTAGTGTGGCTCTGCCAAAGAGCTTGGAAGGGGGTAATGGCAGGGGCGAGGTCGGAGGGGAGCAGTGGAAGGAGAGGCCAGGTCAGGGGCTAGACTTTTCCCTGAGGGCAGTGGGGAGCAGAGCAACTCCATCAGCTCTGCAGTTTGGAGGGTGGGTAGAGGGGTATGAATGAAGCTGAGGGCTCGGAGGTTGATGAGGAGGCTGCTGCCATCAGACAGGGACCTGTTAGAGGCTGTGGATGCTTCCCTCAGACCTGGGTCCACCTCTGATCCCATGATAAGCTCTTTGGCGGGGGCATACTGAATGTTCTAGACCCTGGAAGCCCACCGTCTGGGGAGCCTGTAGCATCCACCCTCAGCAGCAGGATGGAGCCTGTGTGGTCCTACAAGGCAAAGACATTTCATGTGTTGGGACCCGTGCACCTCGTTGGTCCCTTTCACCCTGGTGACGCTGGGATGCAGGTTCTTCCTGTCTCCCCACCACAGAGCTCAAGTTCTCCTGGGACATAAATGACTATTAGGACCCCCACAGCGTGAGCCAGAAGGACTCCCTCAGGATTGGCATCTCCTGCCCCACGTGCAGCCACATTTTCATGCAGTGTGACATTAACAACGTGGATAAAAATCTCAACACAAGGAAAAGTGCCTTTGTTGTTTTCTCTGACTCCACTTATTTCTGACTCTGAGTCCCTGTTCATAAAGCTGGGCAAAACTTAGCCTTTCTTGGGGATCCTGTCCACTGAGGAAAAGTTACGGAATCCCACCCAAAGCCAGGCCTGGTGGTGGGAGTCTGGTCATCAGTTTGGTCCACACACATGCAGCTGGGCAACTGCTGCTGCTTCCAGACTGTTGGGCGCAGGAATCTTGAGGAGGCTTCTCTGAGCCCCTGAGTCCTCACACCCAGGCAACCGTTGCTGTCCAGAGATGTGGGTCTTGCAGCTGCTCTCACGGTGCCACCAGGAAGTAGGCTGGTGGTACTGCCAGGCTGGCACTGCCAGGCACCCGCCATCCTGCTGTGTCTGCACCTCCCTCCAGCCCCTTTCTATTGGGTGAGGAGACAGTCCTGGTCCCCAGCGTCCTCCTCCTCCCCGGGGCTCTCAGCCCACTCCCACAAATGCCTTCTCCTCAACAATGTTCTCGACTCTCCTAAGAACTTAGACTTTTGCAAACAAAATGCAGAAAGATTTTTAGGCTGATGTCTTTTATGCCCCACCACATCCCTCATACAGGCTGTGAATATGGGGCTGACTGCTGCCTGAGTGGAGGGGAGAGACAGGGCCAAAGACCTGGAGAAAAATGCATTCATTGATGCTTCTGGCCAAAGCTGGGACACACTGTAAAATGGCAGTGTCTGCAGGCAGAGCATGGAGCTGGGTGTGTGATATGACCTGGCCTGGAGGAAGGTGGGGGCAATTCTAAGAAATCAGAGGCAAGAGCACATTTATAGGACATAGGACCCAGCAGTGGGGATATATAGAAAGGTGAAGTCAGGACATAATCCCACTGTCTGGAAGCATTGCAAACACTACGCTTAAACACACAACTTAAAGGTAAAGTTGCAAAGCCTTGATCACAGAATTCCAGTGAGTGTCGAGCGAAGGTTTGGGTTTGTGGTGTTTGTGCAAAGAGGTCTGGACAGCTCCCGCAAAGCACACTGGGTAGACACCACCTGTTTCCTTGACCTGTCAGCAGCTTCTACGGAGCCTTCTAATCAAGCCCGAGGAACTGTTCCATGGAACTGCCTCATATGGGATCACACGTAGCTCCCACCTCCCATCCCGGCCCAGAGCTCCAGGCCTTCCTCTGTAAACCCAGAGCCCCAGACGCCTGGTGAGGATCCTTGTTTCGGCGCATGCCAGGCCCTCTGCAGGCTTGTGGGCAGTGGTGGCAGAGGGGTGGGGAGTCTTACTAAGATTCCCAGGGCCCCAAGAGGGAGTTATCCAAAGTCCCAGGAGAATCCCCATGGATTTTCCTGGACCCAGTAAGTATATGTGCATATAATTTTAAAATAGTTTTTAAAAATAAAATTTGCATTTTGGAGTAATGTTAGATTTACAGAAAAGTTACAAAGATAACACACAGAATTCCTGTATACTCCTAATCCAGTTTCCCTAATGTTGTCATCTTACACTGCCAGTGGACACTTGTCAACACTAAGAAATTAACTTGGATGCATTCCCATTAAGTAAACACCAGACTTTTTCTGATTTTACCAGTTTTTCCACTAATGTCCTTTTTCTGTTCCAGGACCCAATCTAGGATGCCACAGTGCATTTAGTACAATGTTTAGACTTGAGATTATGCCCTGCACACTCTTGTACCTACCTTTTGCTCTTTACTGTCCCACTATGAGTGGGCTGCCCTAGACCATCCTGGGTTACACGTCTTGTCCTGACATAATTGTTAATCGCATCCCCCTTTCACTGGCAAAATGTCCTGGTTTGGACAGTAAATAGCATGTCATACACATTTTTCCACCTCACTAAACACCACCTATAACTTCCGTAGTGGCTTAAAGCAACAATCAGTTTTTGCTTCTCATGATTCTGTGAGCTGGCTGAGCGGTTCCCTGTGGCTGGGCTGGATGGCCTCACTCCCGTGTCTGGAGCATCAGCTGGGACAGCTGGGGCCTCTCTCCACTTGCTCTCTCAGCCTCCAGGAGGCTAATCCATGCTTGTAGGCCTGGTGGTGGTGCTGGCAGAAGAGCTCCCTACAGCAAGAGAGGGCAAGTGGAATGCATAAGCCCTTTCCCCAAGCCTTTTCTGTGTCATGTTTGCTAGTGTCCCATTGGCCAAAGCAAATCTCATGGCCAAGCCCAGATCCAGGGGTGGAAAAATAGACTCCACCTGCTAGTGGGAGGACCTAACAATACTGACCATTTTTCAATCTGCAACACTCTTTTTAGTGACTACAGAAGAGAATTCATGTATTTTACTTAGACAATTCCCTGTTGTTGGAATGAAGGTTGTTTTTGATTTTTTGAGTGTTTATAAACAGTACTGTTAAGCAACTGTCTTAATGCATAAACTTTGTATGCATTTTATATTATCTCTCATTAGGTTCCTCGAAGTGGCTTCCTGGGTCATGTGATAACCATTTGGGTTTTTTTCCATTAGGAAAATTCAGTTTTATTTTCTAAGTAACAGGCTCAATAATATTATTAGACCTTTTCACGAGGTATGCTTTTGGCACCAGGAAATCCCCAACAGGTCACTCATTTCATCGGTATTTACGTAGATACTTCCCTAGACCCGTGTTCCTTGAAGATGCTACCAATTTTGGTAAGTGAATGTTTTATTCAAGTATGGCTCACATGTCACATCTTCCTTCCCCAGTGACCTCCTGCCCCCCAATTACAGCAAAGCTCAGCTGACTGAATGGCGTTCTACTCTCAACTCCCTGAATAAGCATCTCGGTGAGTGAGCTTTGTGGGACCCCACTTGAGTGTCGCCAGAACTCTGCTCAAGTAGTAGCTTTGTAGCAGCTTCAGTCTGTCAGCCAGTCATTTATGTGAGAGTCTGTTATAAACTTAGGAGTAGGTGGCAAGTCCCTCTTGGGGAAGAAGGGTTGGGGTGTGGAGATAAGAGTAAGCTCTGAGGGTTTATCTCGGACCCTCAGACCTTGCCTGGCATAGCCCCTCCTCCTCCCACCACCTCCCAAGTCACTGCCCAGCTGGTCCCACACTCTGACCCCTGACCACAGCATGGAGCCAGAGGGATGGCTCCAAGGACCACCTGTGAGGATGGCTCAGGGGCCAGATCCTGGATGTATGAGGTGCACTGTCCCCACTCTGGGACCTAGGGGAAGTCATGGCCTCTCTTGGCCTCAAATTCCTCCTCCATAAAATAGGAATCTCAAGAGGAGTAATAAAGGTACCTACCTTGTGGGGTTGATGTAAGAATCACGTGCAATCCTGCAGTCCAGTCATAGTTCAGTGCCTGGCTTACTCAGTGCTCAAGAATAAATGGTAATGTTTAGAAATTCTCTATAACCAGGGTCCTCAAACTCCAGCCCATGGGCCACTGCCCGTTAGTAAATAAGGTTCATTGGGACACAGCTCCACTCATTTGTTTACTACTGTCTCTGGCTGCTTCTGCTCTATAACAGCAGAAATGAGTGGTTGCAGCAGAGACTGTATGGCTCTCAAAGCTGGAAATATTACTATCTAGCAGAGTTTGCCAAGTCTTGCTCTAGAAGATATATGCAATACAATATTTCAGTCTCCTTTGAGGCAACCCAGTGAGGTCAGTGGTGTCATTGCCCCTCTGTGATAGAGAAGGATTCAGAGGCACAGAGAGGTGAAGTGTCCTGCCCAAGGTCACACAGCTAAGGAAGTGTCACAGCCAGACTTGACCTGGGTGCTTTGGTTAGTAGTACCCACCACTGCTCCCAGGGCTCTCGGGTTTATAATTCCAAAGGTATTATAATTATATTATAATACCAAGCATAAGAGCCCTGAGACCCTAAATAATAGCAATGGCTGCCATTCACTGGGCGCCTCCTAGGAACAAGCGTGGTGCTGGGCCCTGGTAACCAGCAGGGCGGATCTCTCTGGAGTGCTTCCTGTCCAGAGCAGAAGTCAGACCACGCAGGATGTTACAGCAGGGAGTGGACAGGTGGCCAACTGCATGAATGTGTATTTGGGGGCACAGCCTGGTTAAAGGTTATAAGACACCTTGCCAAGGAAGTGATCATCCAGTTGAGACCTGCAAGGCAAGTACAAGTTAGCCAGGCCCAGAGATCAGGGGAGCTTTCTAAGCCGGAAGACTAGTATGTGGGGAGGCTGAGAGGCCAGACAGAGCTGGGGCCTTCAGGGAAAGGAGAAGGTGGCAGGCGAGGCTGGAAGATGACAGAGGGCCAGACTGTGCTGGCCATGTGGCCATGTGCGGAAGGCTGAACTTTATCCTGAAGGCAGTGGGAACCCAGTGGAAGGTTCTGAGCTGGGAGTGATAAGGTTAGAGGGGGGAACGGATCAGAGGGGTACAGGAACAGAAGCACAGAGACCCGGGGGGGCTTCATCATAGTGACTTCACAGGAAGGGTGGAGGTGTGCTGGCCTAGGCAGTGGCCCTGGGGATGGGAGAAACCAGCTTTATGGCCTCTCCTCAGCAGTTCCACTACACATCTACCCTCCCCAGTGTTCTAACTGCCATCCAGCCTGCCCTCCTCCCAGCCCTTGTCAAGGAACAACCACCACACAATCTTTGTGTTATTTTTCAGTTCCTAGAACTGCCAGGAATATTAAACTTCAGTTCCTTATCTTAGACACCAAGAGATACACCGAGGTGACTAGAAACTAGAAACAGTAGAGCGGAGGAAGAGGAGAAGATCAATCAATCAGTTAATCAGTCCATCAGCTTCTGAATGTTCTGCTGGTCCATTCACTTCTTAAGGGGTTCACCACACACATGATCTGTAAACGCTCCTTAATTTGCACCCGGTTACTGTTTCGTGACTTGGTGCAACTCCCCCAAAAGAATTTCACCAGCCTCGAAACTGAGTCAAGAATTAGGGTCAGAACAGAAAAAAGTGGCTTCTTATTTGAGGTCCTTATCTTGGGGTGTCAGGAACTTTGAGGCAAGGGAGATAGCAGCCCCTGATCTAAATTATCCCCGCTATTGAGGCACTTGGCTGGGGAGAAGCCTCTTCCCTGAGCGACGGGGCAACTCCTCTTCCCAACCTCCCCTCTTCTTCTGGAAGAGCTGCTGACGTCTTTTTTCTGCCTATGGAGACGCCTACCACGTGGACTGCATGATGCGGGTCCGCTTGCAGTATGAGAAGACCTGGCAGGAGTGCCTGGCCCAAGTGCAGAAGTGCAAGGTGGGTGCCCCTCCTGGCCCGTCTGAGGAGGGGAGCACAGGGCATGGCCCTGCCCCTCTCCAGCCCGCACCCCCTGCTTTCCCTCCACGCTGGCCTCTGGGCATTCTGAAGCTGTTCCCTCAGCCTGGACCCTCTTCTCCCCAGCTGTTCCCACCCACCCCTCAGTAGCCCCCAACATGACCTCCTCCAGGAAGCCTTCCCTGACCCCATGGACAAAGTTTCACCCTCTGATCACCTCAGCCTTCACCTTTGACCCTCTGTATCACTTCACTTTATTTATTCAGTGGAGGTCACATCATGGGAGTTATTTCCAATGCTTCCCTTTTGTAAATAGTGTTGCCACTGGCATCACACCCAACTTCACTCCACCCGCCCACCTCTGTTAGAGGGTGAGACAGCGAGTCCTCTCACAACCCCCTTCAATTACAATGCCTGGTTTTCTGAGGTGCAAGGACATATTGTGTCAAAATGCCCCCTCCCTGCCTCCTTGGGAAGACTGTTTAGATGAAAACCCCCCAAAAGCCTAATCATTTTGAAGATGGTCTAACCTGCCGGCTCTGGCGGTAGGAGTCCCCAAGCCATGAGGGTCTCACCTGTGGGCCCCAAAAAGCTCCATCCACCCCTCATCCACCCCTCATATGTGTGTCTGTCGAGCTCTGGCTCTGCCACCAAGACTCTGAGGTGAGCAGAGTTCAGGGGAGCAGAGCGCTGTCCAGTGCAATGCACGGTGCGGGCGCTGTGGCCTCTGGGGGCTGTGCCACACTCTTGCACCCACTCTCATCAAATCCTACAAGGCCCTGCAGCGTGGGAGTCGCTGGCCCCATCTGGAGATGAGAAGACCAGTTTGCAAAAGGCCCAGGGGCTGTTCGAGCCCACAAGGCTCTGCCCACTTGCCCTGTGGCCTTAGGGGCAGTCACGTGCCTCTCAGTCAGCCCTTTAGGGGCGTCAAACTTTAGGAGTAAAGCCTGGAGGGAAACCTTGTGCCCTTGGAGAGCCTCCCCAAGACCACACCCCCAGCGCTCACTGCCTCGTCACTCACCCCCTCCCCAGAGCCCCATGGCCCTGTGGCCCGGAGTGCTGACGCCTTGTACCCATGCTCATGGCCCCTGGTTGGGTGCATGCAATGGGTGAATGCTGACGTCCTCATGTACCCCAGGAGCACTCTGAGCCTGACAGAGGGCGCCTGGTGTTCCTGGGCAGCGGCATTGGAAGTATACCACTGGAGACACGTTTTTAATTTGGGGGAGGTTGATTTATTCTAGATTTTGTGCATAAATCAAGTCTTTATTAACATAGAGAGCTGGCTCTCCAGTTGGCATAATTCCAGACAGGAAATGGGAGCCGTGTCTGGCTTACAGCAACACTGAGGCCGTGTAGGATGGTGGTTTATGCCTGTAGGGTCTGCAGTAGGACAGTTCTGAGTTCAGATCCCAGTTCCACCACTTGCCAGGTGTGTGACCTCCAGCAAGTTCCTTCACTTCTGTGAGCTTTAGTTTCCTATCTGCCAAACGGGGCTAATGAGAACACCTCTGGGGGATTCAGTGAACAGGGGCAGCACACAGCACCTGGACACAGTGGGCAGATAAAGCTGGACCGTCTCCGCCGCTGTGGGAGTTTCCGCCGAGTTCTCGGGGACAGCTGGGAGGCGATCTCAGGGGGCAGGACCAGCCCTGAGGTGAAGCCCCCATCAGCCCTAAGCCGGGCTCTGCCTTGTTCCTCTCCAGAAGCAGCTGCTGGACTGGAAGGCCTTCACTGAGGAGGAAGCAGAGAGCCTGGTGAGCCCGTCCTTCTTCCAGATGGTGGGAAATCTCCAGAGCAAGGTGGAGGAGGAGCTGGAGGTGTTGGATGTGCGTAACAGGGGACCTGTGCAGCTGGGGAGCAGGATGGGGGGCACCCGGGGTGCTGGGCTGTGAGAGGAGTGGGAGCGCAGGGGCTTACAACTTTGCTGTCACTGGTGTGTGCAGCCCCTCGGAGCAGTGCCCCTGTGCCGGGTGCTCCAGGCTCACCCCTTGCTGCCTCAGTCACCCGCGGACTCCTATTGAACAGTCTCGGGCAGTGAGTGCTCCCTGAGCCCTTGCCGAGTCTGGGTGCTGAAGGTCACGAGGAGCAATAAGCCTGCATCCCATGATGCTTAGAGTCTAGAGCAGGGGTCAGCAAACGTTTTCTGTAAAGGGCCAGATAGTAAATATTTTAGGCTCTGTGGGCTGTCAGGTTTCTGGCACAAATTCTCACTCTGCTGTTGTCACACAGAAGCAGCCCTATGCAATGCAGAAATGAATGGGTATGGCTGTGTTTCAATAAAACTTTATTTATGGACACTGAAATTTTAATTTCATATAATTTTTACATCATTAAATATCTTCTTTAGATTTTCTTCAGCCATTAAAAAATGTAAAATCTGTGCTTAGCTCCAGTGACATGGGCCTCCACTGGCCGGCGAGGGAGCCCCGTGAGTGGGGCTCTTCTCCTCAGCCTGGGCTGGTTGGCACTTAAGTCCCGTTCTCTGGGTTCTGCCACCGCAGAAATCCTTCGAGGCCGTGGCGAAGCAGACAGAGCGGCAGAGCTCAGGTCTCTTCAGCTATTTCCAGGAGGCTGTGCAGCTGTGGGAGGTGCGTCGGAGCATGCTGCCGATGCAGGAGCTGGAGCTCGAGACGAGGATGGAGCGGCGGCGGCAGAAGCACAGCCGCGAGAGCCAGGTGTGGGCCCGGCATCCAGGTAGCCCCCACGAGGCGTGAGCGAAGGGCCACACCCAGACTGTCAGCTGCCCAGTGGCTCTGCTTGGTGGCCCGTGAACTCAGCCAGCGTTCACGTGCAAAGCAAAGAAAAAGAACTTCAATCCATACTTCACACCGTATTTTATGTATTTTATTTTTATAGAAAAATTAACCCCAAATATATCTTAGACTCAAATGTAAAACCTCAAGCTATAAAACTTGAGCAGACAGGAAACTGAGGCTCACCTTGGTCACGGGGCTGCATGGGAGCAGAAGAATCCTGCCAGAGTCAGGTCCGGGTTGTGCGATGGGTGCCGGATCCAGACATGTCTGTGACGGGGTCTGCGTGAGAGACAGACAGACTGGGCGCGTGGAGCATCTACCTCTGGCAGTCATCCTGTCCCCACAGGACATGAGCTGGCCCCCAGCCACCTGCCTTCACGCAGTCTAGGGGTGGAGGGGTGCACTCAGCATCTGACGTCAAGCACAACGGGTGAGAAGGAGGGCAAGGAGTAGGTGCCTCCGGAAGGTGTAGCGGGGGCCTGCCCGGGCGGGCTGGGGGTGAGGGACATGTCCCTGAGGAGTCCCATCTAAGCGGGGTCTCCAGGGATATAAAGTAGACAGAGAAGAACATTCCAGGCAGGGAAAAGAGCCCAAAGGCCCAGAGCAGTGAGAGTAAGGGTGGTGGTACATTTGGTGCCCCTTTTGTAGAAAAGAGCCTGCCCGGGGCACCTGGACCTCAGCTCCAGGGGCAGGGTCTCTGCGTGTCACGTACACTCGTCGAGCTCTGGTAACTCACATCTGCTTCCTTCTGTTTGGGGTGTGGCTTCCAGGCCCAGGAGGCTCACCTCGATAAGCTCTTGGACCAACTGAGGCAGCAAAGCTGTGAGAATACCCTGAAGTTACACCTGGAAAAGGCCAAAGATTTTCTGAAGAATATGAAAAGCAGGTAGGCAGACCAGACTCCAGAAGGGGATGGCCTGGAATTCATATTCAAGATCAGAGGGTGCCTGCCTAGGAGCCCAACCCAATGATGCCTCCAACTTCAGAGAACATTGTGGTTCTTTGCAGCTCTACCCTCAGCCAACACAAAAGGTTTCAGGGAGAACTTTGATCAGAAAAGTTTATGGAGGGAGGTTTCTAGGCCATGTAGTTTAAAGGTCAAGAGCATGGTCCCTCCCCCCACCTTCTTAAATTTTAAAACATACATGCTTTGTTAAAAAAAAAGTTAACAAATACAAACATGTAGGAAATTCTCCTAATTTCTGCCCAACTCGTCCTTTTTGTGAACATAGACATTTATAAATGTGGATATATATATATATACACATACAGTGTTTTTAAAATAAGAATTGTTCTATGGCTGCAGTTATATTTTCATTTTTAAATGACTATCCATTCATTAATATGGATGCTTCATAATGATTTAACCATCCTCCAATTGATTAGCTTTTTAAGACTGGTGCCAATCTCTCAATATTAAAAACAGTTCCCTGTGAACTATCTTGTACCTTTGTGCCTTTGTACAGCTAATTCTGTAAGGACTATTCACAGAAATGGAACTGCACTGCCAATTGACTGCAGTACTTAGGTTCAGAAGTACGTTTTAAAGCGAATAAGTAACCCTCTGAACCTTGGTCTTCTTACCTAGGGAACAGATAAAAGTCTGGGCCTTGGGGTTTTGGAGTGCTTGATGGGATGATATAGGTAAAGTTCAAGGACAGGGTTAGTACAGTAGACAGGAAGTGGGAACCCATATTACAACATGCAGAGAACTCTCTCGCATGTGTTTCCTAAATGTTCTACAAAGAGTATGTATTCTTTGTATGATCAGAAAAATAGCAAAACAAACCAAAGACTGTTGTTGTAAAAGGAAACCTACGCAGTAGCTCTGCGCAGAACTAAACGCCAGGTACAAGCCCACCTCCATGCGGTCCGAGGCATGGCTCTTGGCTGGGGTCTCTCACACCCAGCTGACCCCCCTTAGACAGTGGTTTCATCTCCCTCCCTCCCAGGTATGAGAGTTTTCATGGCCTCCTGACAAAGGAAGTGATGGAGTACCCAGCGATCATACTGAAGGAACTCAACTCCTACAGCTCCACCCTCAGCCAGCACTTCTGTGTTCGTGAAATCTTTGAACAGGTATGGAAAGAGATACAAAAAATCCCAGCTGCTCACCAAGAAGCAGTGGGGAGAGGATGACTTCTAGGTCTTATTTGCCTCAATTTTGAATGCCTCTCTAGGCTGTGGGGAGTTAGAATCTATGTCAGGACATCAAGGAGTGAGAAGCTAAAAGCGTCTCCTAAAGAGACCATCTCTTCTCAGATTAAAAGAGGTTGAAAGGCTCAGAATCCAGGCCTCAGGCTTGAATGGAATTATAATTAAAAGGCTAATTTATGTGACTCTTTGAGTTCCATTCACCCAACTCACCACTGTTGCATAACCCTCCTAAAATACAGCTCTGATGTACCCACTCTCCTGCTCAAAAGGCCCTCACCAGCTCTGCAGCCCCTACCAAACCCAGCCCACAGTCCCTAGATGACCTCAGAGGCCCCCCACATCTGGTTCCCTCCCTGACTCTCCCTGCTTCAGCAAACTCCTCACTGTTCCTGCAACTGCCACTGCCCCCTGCCCTTCCTCACCCTGCTCCTCTTCTGGGATCCTTCTGTTTCCACACACCCCAAAGCCACCCATACTTCCAGCCACTACCAGTGACAAGATCCCACCCACTCACTCTGACCCTCATCTCCCTTTCCTCACCCCATCACCTCTCCTTCCCCTGAACGTGCTTGTACGTTGGTCGCTGTCAAATGCAGGAGTTCAGGGCATCCTACTGGAAGGGGTTTTCTTGAGGGGCAGGTGTGCCCTCCTAACTTTCGTCCAGCTTCGACTGCCCTCAGCAGTGTCCTGCACATTATTCAGACACACTGAGTGCTCCCTGGTAAATGCACGAATGCCCGGAGCGTCCTGGTCTGACTCTCCCAGAGTTGGCTCTTTCCCACACACGCACCCAGAGTCCTGCACGGCCAGGGCTGAAGATACTTGTGGCTGACACTGAACTTGGTGAGGGTTTCCTATAGGCGTGGGGTTCCTGACTCCTCAGAGAATCCCTCCCCTCAGCAGGGATCCCTGTCCCAATTGCTCGTAAATGCTTCGTGTGGCACCTGGGTTGAGGTGGAACTCAAGCTGTCGGTGGTGAAGCTCACTACCTTTGAGGTCAGTCTGGTTGCCTGGGTTAAAGTGTAGGTGCTACTGTGGTCTCCGTGTCACAGGGAGGACACTGAGCCCGTAGGGTTTAAGGGGCTTGCCCAAGGTCACCCAGCTTGTGAGGAGCTGGAATTCAGATCCACTCTTACCCATGGCACACTATATCCACAACTTCACCCGCAGCCTGTGAGAGAGGGAACTTGTAGTGTTGACGAGGGGGCTCCCAGATCCTGTAAATCATGTTCATTCTGCATGTTTGCATCCAGCACTGGTGCAGCAGATTCCTGCCCCTTTGTTTGCATCCCTCCATTTATACTTTCTTGTTTTTTGCTCCAGATCACTACTAAAAATGTGTCAGAATGAGATTTTATTCTGTGATGGCCACTGTGTGATGAAAGCTTTGCTAGCCTGCTTGGGATTAAGGAAAACTGATTGGGAACACCCTGATTACCCCTGTTGAAATAAGTGGTCAAGGCCTGCATCAGATGTAGAAGGGGAGGGGCGGGACCTTTTCCTTAAAAGAAAAGATATGCCCTCAGAAGTGGCACTCTGCTAATTCAGTGTCCGTGTTTTTGCCTTGTAGAACTTGGAGGGTGAAGTCATTTTCCGATTGAGGGCACCAGGTAACACTTTTACAATTCAAGTCTGAGTCTCCCCGACTCCACGCTTGTATATCTGGGGGACTGGGGAGGCCCAATCAGGCTGCATTGGTAACCTGTCTCTTCCTGTGCTTTGGGCTTGGTCATCAACAGAACCACATGAAAAGCAATTCCAGGAGAGAATGAGAAAACTGAGGGGTAAACAGAGGCCTAAAGCAGACATGAGCAAAGGTGAGGAAAGCGTAAGTAGGGAAACGAGTTCCCTCAGGCCAGCGGAAGAGATAGAAGAAGAAGATCGAGAAATCGAGTCCCCCACCACTCAAGAGGTGGTAGTAAGCCCACAGGAAAAGTCTGTACTGAGTGAAGAGATGGATGAGTCCAGAGAGGACTCTATTCCGGGATTAGAAGAAATGCAGGTTGAAAGAGACAGCTCCTTAAAATCACCCCCAAACCAGGCAAACATGATGGTTCATGAAGAAGAAGAGGAGGAGAAGAAGGAAAAGGTGGAGGAGGAGAGGGAGGAGGAGGAGGAAGAGGAGGAAGAGGAGGAGGAGAAGGAAGAGCGTGAGAGTTCATCTATGGATGAGGTAGGCCAGCAGCGGATTCACTCTTGGGTATGGAAGGTGTGCTGTGTTCACTCCGTGTGTCCCTAGTACAAGCTGGGGTCCCCAGTGGCGCAGTCTCCACTGGGGTACATATAGAGAATAACAAATGTATGCACACCTTTTATTTTTGTCAGCAGGGATCCAATTCTTATCTCACAGCAATGCTTTTTAAAATTCACCTTCCTCTCCTCACATCCCATCTTGCAACCTACTCTGAAGTCACCCCTCAACTTTCCTCATCCCTCCCTGGTCCTCCCTCTTTCCCAGCTCCTCTTTATTGTGTAGACCAACTTAGCCTCTCCATTCCTTCTCTCTTCCCATTCTCTGCTTATGTAAGAAAAAAGATCCATATCCAAGTTGGCAGATAGCTCTCCTTAGAGTAACTCTCTATTAATAATTAATTAGAGAAGTAACTCTCATATTAATAAATTTTGTCCTCAAAACACATTCAAACTCACAGAAGAGTAATTTGAATTCCATAATCATGAAATTACAAAAGACTCTTTTCCTATATTGCCATGGAAGAATTGGCATATGAGACCTCTTTTTGAACAGGGACCCCAAACTCAAATGCCCACAGGCATGTAATAGAAAAGAGGGCTGGACACCAAGTGTAAAATAGTGCCACATGAGAGAAACTACTGTCTTAGTCCTTTCAGGCTGCGCTAACAGAACACCACAGACTGGGTGGCTTATAAACAACAGACATTTATTTCTCACAGTTCTGGAGGCCGGGAATTCAAGATCCAGGCGCTGGCAGCTTCAGTGTCTGGTGAGGGCCTACTTCTTGGTTCACAAACGGCTGCCTTTTTTCTGTGTCCTTACATGGTGGAAGGGGCAAGAGCTCTCTGAGATCTCTTTTATAAGGGCACTAACCCCATTCATGAGGGACGGCTCTGCCTACATGACCTAATAACCTCCCAATGCCCACCTACAATTACCAACACACTGGGGATATGAATTTTGGAGGGACATCAACGTTCAGTCGATGGCAGCCATGCAGCCATTATTCAGTTCCAGCCAACAATGCCCTGTGGGAATGTAGGCTCAGAATTGCCAGATTTTCTCATTTTTAAAAGAAATCAGAAATCCAGATTTTTAGGTGGAATTTCCCAATTTTAAAAGGCACTGTATGGGCAAAAAGCAATTATAGGCAAGATTTGTCCCACAGGTTTACAACCGCTGATGTCAAGGAACCTGTGGTAGGATCACCAAGTCTGTTTGATGATGGCAAGTCTAAAGTCTTGTTTTCTGCTTAGGTCAGAGCCCAGGAAGAGAGTCTGGGAGCGGTCTCCCACGAGGAAATGGAGTCCTTCACAACCTCCAGTGGGAACACTTACTTTGTCTTCCTGCCCCTGGAACAAGAAGAGAGTAGCAAGAGGCCCCATTCCAACGTTTCTGACATTCTATTCAATGACAGTTCCAGTGCCAAGGTCCTAGAACAAGTGATCATTCCGTCCAGACTAGTTTTAAAAATTAAGAAACAGTGAGTAGAAAACCCTTTTATTCTCATTCTCCTTGAGTTTTATTAACAAGGTGAAATAGTATAATGGAAGATTGGACTAGTTTCGATGGAAAAGAAAACACGTAGGTAACTGAGGGTAGAGATGAGAAACACAACACAAAGTAGCAGATGTCCAGGGATTTTTTGCAGTCACAGATATCCTCTATGAGAGTGAGCCCTCTGTCTGTCCCAGGATGACTTGCTGGCCTGGGCCTTGTATCAATACATAAGAAACAGGGTTTTCCCTACAAGGTGTTTCTGGGTTCTAGATCCTGGCATGTCTGTTAATATTAGAGTTCCTTTTCTTTTCTTTTTTAGGAAAATTATATAGATATAGACCATAGTTATGAGTATATCAGTATGGTATTTTGCTCTGGTTATGTGACACATTTAATGTAGAAAATTGAAAAAAGTACAATGAAGAATATAGAATAATTTTACCACTGAACATTTACCGCCCCTAACTCCCAAATTTCTTTCTGGTCCTTTATGTTTGAATTTGGAACAAATGTGAAAATTTGCATTTGGCTCTTGGATAGCATTTGCATTGTTCTCCTGATACTACAGTGTCATAGCTAGGACTAACCAGCTAGAGATCACCTGGTTAGTCTACCTCCCATGTTTACACATGGACAGGAGACCAGAGGCAGGGAGTAGAAGGAGTAAAGTCAGGCCTTTGGACTCTATTCTCCTTCACCTCAGCATCATCTCACCTTGAAAATGTCTTCTGACTTGAACCTCATCCTCCTCCTTCCTCTGTCACAGGCCATTGTCTGCCCTCTCCATAGACCAGGGAATGAAGAAAAGCAAGGACCACCATCGGAGCTAATATTTATTGAGAAAGTTTAATACTCTCAATAACTAAGAGAAGGGTACTGTAATTAGCTCATTTTACAGGTGATTCTAGAAACTGAAGCTCAGAATTAATAACTTGGACGAGATCTCTGAGATAGGAAGTAGTTAAATCCAGGATATGAACCTAGACCCTGTAATTCCAGAGTTTTGAACCAAACACTATGCCATCTGGCCTTGGGACCAACCAAAAAAATAGTTCTGTGTTCAACGGATTGGATTTGAATGTTGAAGCATAGCATACATACCGAAAAGTATGGAAATTATGAGCGTATAGCTCAATTAATTACCCAAAGGGAACACACCCAGTAATCAGTACCCACAGGAAAGACAGCACTACCAACCCCCTTCATGTACCCATCTCACATCACTGCCCTCCCTTACCCAAGGATAACAAATATTCTAACTTCTGAATTAGTTTTGCTTGTTTTTGAACTTATTTAAATGGAATCACATAGAATGTATTCTTTTATGTCCGGCTTCTTTTGGTGAACATGTGTATACATTTCTGTTAGATATATAACTAAGAGTGGAATTGTTGGGAAATTGACTTATATGTATGTCCATCTATCTTTTGGTCCATCTGTCTCAGAGGAGATATAACCAAAAGATACTGCCAAAGAGGTTTCAAAAGTGGTTTTGTTTTAACAGTTTACAGCAATGTATGAGAGTTCCAGTTGCTCCACATCCTCACTTGGTTTTGTCAGTAGTTTTTATTTTAGCCATTCTGGTGTATGTGTAGTGGTGTTTCATTGTGGTTTTAATTAGCATTTTCCTGATGAGTAACAATGCTGTGTACCTTGTCATATACTTATTGGCCATTTAGTAATCTTTCTGTGAAATGCCTAGCCAAATTTTTTGCCCATTTTTTTCCTGGTGGATTGCCTATCTTATGTCTTATTAATTTATGTGAGTTATCTATCTCAGATATGAGTTTTTTGTTAGTTAAATACATGGCAAATGTTCATCCCCTCTCTGTGCTTGCCTTTTTTACTCTCTTAAAGGTATCTTTTGATGAACAGAAATCCTTTTAATAAGGTCCTAGTCATCAGTTTTTTTCACTAGGGTTAGGGTAATTTCTGTCTTATCTAAGATATCTTTGCTTGCCCCAAGGTCATGAAAATGTTCTCCTGTGTTATCTACCATAAATGTTATAGTTTTAAACTTTCATAGTTAGATGTACAATTCAACTGGAATTGATTTTTGTTTATGTATGAGGTAGGAGTCAGATTCATTTCTTTCCCATATGGATAACCAGTTGACCCCAGGCCATTTGAGAAGACTCTCCTCTCTCCACTGCTCTGCCAGGCCTCGCATCACCACCTCCCCCTGATTGATTACTGTAGCTTTATATTAAGTCTTATTATCTGGTGGTGTAAGTCCTCCAACCTTGATGTCCTCCAAGATTGTTTTGACTATCCTTGGCCCTTTGTATTTCTATATAAGTTTGAAATCAGCCCATCAGTTTCCAAAAGAAGGCATTTGCCGAGCTTTTAATTGTTATTGTATTGGATGTGTAGATACATTTGGAGAGAACCAACATCTTAACAATATATAGCCAAGAAAATCACTCTACATTTTAACAGGATGAAATAATAAACTGGGAAGAATATTTGCAACTCAAATCTCAGTCAAAGGACCTTATGTTCCCAATACATAAAGAGATCCTAGAAATTAATAAGAAAAAAGGCAACTACACACTAGAATGATGGACAAAAGATATTAATGTATAGTACACAGAAAAAGAAATTTAATAGTCTTAAACACATGAAAATATGCTCAATCTCAGTCATAATATGACAAAATTGTCAAATTCAAGAGTTTGACAATACATTCTGAAGCTATGGATAAATAGGAACTTTTATTCATTGTTGATGGGAGTTCAAGTTGCCTTGCAACAGAAGCACTTTGGCCATATCTACCAGATCCACAAATGTATTTCAGGCTTTGATTCAATAGTTCCCTTTCAGGGAATTTATCCTATAGAAATTGTTCTACACTTGACATATGTATGAGGTTATTCATTGCAGTCTTCTTTGTAAGAATAAATGGTTGGAAACCACCCAATGTCCTTTAGCAGGGGGTCTGGCTAAATGAATGATGGTCCACCCAAACAAAGAGATACAATGTAGTGGGAAATAAAATAAAGAAGAAGGAGTAGAAGGGGGAAGCACTTTAAGTATCAGTGTGGAAAGATATCTCCCTGGTCACAATTGCTGACCCTCGCTGGTCTCTCCCTTAGGCTTCGAGCTGGCTTTTTTGAGCACTTAGAGAAGTGGTTTGACCAATGTGCCCTCAATGCCCGGGTCATCGTGGCCACCAAGATTGATGAGCTGGATTCAGAACTGGAGCTGCGTCTGCACCTGCACCAGCCAAGAGCCCAGCTCATTGAAAAGGACATCCACAACGTCAGGGCAGGTACTGCAGACCCCCGGTGTCTGTGCCATTGCAGCCCCACGTTCATTAGCAGCTTGTACCACACAGTGCTTAGCATGTTGTCATCATACGTTGGAAGATGTGCGTGAGGGTTCGTACCTCCCAGGTTGGCAGAGAAGGTTGTACTCAGAATCCTCATTTAAGGTTTTTTTAAAGAAGGTGTTAGATGCTGAAATGAAGAGTATTGTCCTATTTTAGCTTTGTGGATCCCAGATATGCTCACACACCTGTCAGACACACACCTGCATGGCAGATGCCCTAGAGGCAAGCCTGTAGTTCAGGAATCAGAGCTAACAGGCTCAACCTGTCTAGCTGTGGGATTCTGGGCAGGTTACCTGACCTCTCTGTTCCCTTCCTAACCTGCAGAGGGCATGCTGTTGGTGGTAATTAACTCTCCTTGAAATGGTACAGTGAGGAATCATGAGCATCTGGCATAAGCCAGAACCTCCAAAAGTGGTAGCCATTATTTTCAGCTTATAATTTTTAACACTTGAAAAGACATGCCATTTCTCTCTAAGGCAGAGGGCTCCATTAATTGGAGGGAGGGCACTTTTATTTGGATCCTTCAACGGCTCCTGTCAGGTTTTTACTCGAGTCACACTTTAAGCTCCATTATTGACCCTGAAAGCTTCCAGAGAGCCCCCATGTGACCCCACCCAGCCTCCTATTGCCTGGAGCAGCGAAAGAGTGTGGACTCCAGAGGCCCAATGCTTGTGGCCTTGGGAGACCAGCTTGACTTTTGGAACCTCGTTGTCCTCATATGGGAAATGTGTGCATTAATTATAAATATAAACAAAGATGCTCCCTGAAGGCTGGTTTCCTCCCCCTTCCCTGGCTCCTGGCCCAGTGCATAATGTGAAAAACGAGGCTGGAGAAGCAAAGCCCCAGAATCCCACCATTGGTTTTTGGCAGAGCTGAGACCACAGCACTTCCTCCACTCCAGGAAGTAGGAGGTGAGATGAGGTGAGCTGGGGCTCTCTGCTAACTCTAAAGGCCTATGATGGAGCTCTTGAAGTCCATTGTAACTGAAGCTCATTGGAAATGAGAAGCCACTGATATAAAGGGACACATGCCAACTGCCCAGCTTTGTGCTGGCTATTTTCTCCCAGGCCCTCGCATCAAGATCCCTGCCCTCCCCAACACCCATCCCACCTGCTCCTGGGGTGGGAGGTGCTCTCCGTCTCCCAGGCTTTGTTCCTGCTGCAGGCAGGGTATCTCCACCAGCAGGCATCTCCCTGATCACAGCCGGCCAGATGCTCCTCTCCAGTTACAGACCCAGGGCTGTCTCACATTGGCCTCCCTGAGATCTGTGTCCATTCCCAGGCCAGGCCCCGGGGAGGGCAGTGGGGACAGGATAAGGGACCTTGGCCTGAAAGGTTCCTGCTCTGCAGCTGGCCTGGGAGAGGCACATCACTGTCCAGGAAAGCGCTGTCCTGAGCTGACTTGAGATCCTGGAGGGCCTCATCTCCCCTTGTCCTTTTCCAGCTGAACTCTTGCTTCACCAAGAGCGGCTGGACAGCCACTGTGCGGGGGTGATGGAGACGCTGAGGAAGGAGAGGATGATGTTCTGCCAGTTCCAAGAGGAGCAGAACATGAGGAGCAGAAACTTCCAGCGCAAGATTTACGACATGGAACACATCTTCTTGAACGCCACCAAGAGCCAGAAGTAAGAGCACCGGGGGTCTCAGCTGTAGCCTCGTGGCCCTAGAATCCCAGCCAGGTGGCTGTTCTCAAAGGAGTGGTTCCCCCAACCCCTGTGGATAATAGAAGGGTCAGGGTTTCCAGAAGGGTTTTCACCTCTTCACAAGGGTGCAACTGTATGAAGCATCTGGCCGGGGGCTGGGCGCTGGGGGTGGGGGAGCAGCCGAAGAGAGAAAAGGGTGCCTGTGGTCAGAGTGCAGGGGTGCAGATGATGTGCCCTGAAACGTCCGTGGTGGGAAAGACCGCTCCTATCAGGAGAAATCAGGAAGAGCTTCCTGCAGGAGGCTCTCGGGCCTGGGATGGAGAAAGGTGGGGAGGGGGCAGGGTTCTCCCGTCGGAGAGGAGCACTGGCCGAGCTCGAGGTGGGGATGCCCTGCTCTCAGGGCAGAGTGAGGGGTCCCAGGAGGCCCCTCAGGGATTTGAGGTGAGGCTGCGGTGTGCCCAGGGAGGCCTCCGTCAGGTCACCGGTGAGGAGCCCTCACAGGTGTCTGTACCGTGGTCAGGTGCACAAGAGGGAGCTGGTTAGGGTGGACTTGGGTGTAAAGAGGAAACCTGCAGCCTGGTCTCTCAGGAAGTCCCGGGCTCCAGGAGCCACGTCTGTGGGAGTGAGTTAGAGAGAGCGGGTGGAGGGAGGAGGGGGCGGAGCCAGTAGGACCTGGGGATTCTCTTAGCAATCTGGTGGCAGGGGCCGGACAGAGGAGAGGGCTGCCCTCTGGTCCAGCTCACTGAGAGCCCCACACGCACTGGCATCATGAACTTCCTTCTAAGGCCTCTTTTTCTACCCAGAGAAGACAGGCAGTGGTTCTGGTGACCCCACAGCTGGGCATGGCCTGTGGAGCTCAAGCCACCTCCCAGGCTGCCCGCCCGTGCCCAGGTCACCACCCTGCCCTCCCATGTCCCCCAGGCTGGTCACTCTCAGCAGCACTCTGCACCGGGAACTGCTCAGCTACGTCGACGTCTTCCAGGTGTCCCTGCGCAGCTTCCGCCAGTACCTGGAGGAGAGCCTGGGCAAGCTTCGCTACACCAACGTTGAGTTTGTCAGGCACTGCAGGTGAGAGCCAGCATCTGGGGCCTCTGTGGGCCACTGGGCTTTCTCTATTGAGAGGTGGTCTTGTTTGCCCCTCCATTTTTTAATAGGGACAAAATATCCGTAACATAAAATGATCCATTTTAACCATTTTAGGTGTACAGTTCACTGGCATTAAGTACATTCACACTGTTGTGCAACCATCACCACCATCCATCTCCAGAACATTTTCATCCTCACAAACTGAATCTCTAAACACTAACTTAAACACTAACTGCCCATTTTGCCCTCCCCCAGCCCCTGGGAACCACCATTCTATTTTCGGTCTCTATGAATTTGACTACTCTAGAGACCTCATAGAAGTGAAATCACACCATATTTGTTCTTTTGTGTGTCTGTTTTTTTCACTTAGCATAATGTCTTCAATGCTCATCCATGTCACAGCATCTGTCAGAATTTCATTCCTTCTTAAGTCTCAGTAATATTCCATTGTGTGGATGTACCAAATTTTGTTTATCCATTCATCCCTTGATGGACATTTGGGTTGTTTCCCTGCTTCTGTCCTTGAGTTACCTGCATTTGTTTTTCCATGATCTTGTACTTTTAATCTAAAGCCTTGTCAACCACAGTATTTGGACTGGGTGGAAAGGTTCAGGTCTGACCAGTGGCTTTTATTTCTCCCCAATTATTTTCAGATTGTTCTCAGAGGGAGGCAACTTTTCTTCTGAAGAAATTGACTCACTGTGTCATCGACTGGAGAAGGAAGCTGCCCGGATAGAGTTTGTTGAAAATTTAATCATGATCAACATGGAGAAGATGGAGAGCGAGTACCTGGACCAGGTGAGCGGGCCCCACCACGACCTCTAGCCAGGCTCCCCTGATACCCGCTTACAAGGTGGTTGACTTGCTCACTGCCTGATAGGCTGGTCAAGCCCCCTTTCCAACCATTAACTGAGCCTGTCCCCCTCTGCTTCTAAAGTCCAAAAGTTCCAAATTAAGCCCCACTCCTTTACTTTTTCTCTTTCTTTAAGGCTAATGATGTCATCAACAAGTTTGAAAGTAAATTCCATAACCTGTCTGTGGACCTTATTTTCATAGAGAAAATCCAGCGGTTGCTGACAAATCTACAAGTGAACATCAAGTGCGAGGTAGGACAGATTCATTCTTCATCTGCCACACGGGACTTGACGTTTATCACACACACCTGCATGCGAGGCACTGTCCCAGGTGCGGGGGATACTGGTGTGGTCTCTGCCCCATGGGACTTGCACTCCAGCCAGGAAGTCAGAGATTAAATCGTAATAGTTTCTAACATCCACTGAGTTACTATGCACCATGCAGCCTGCCAGTGGGCTTATTTTGATTAACTGTGTGAGTCCTCACAAGAGCTGTGAGGCAAGTACCGTTCTTATCCCCATTTTAGAGATAAAGAAACTGAGGCAGAGAGTCATTAAGTGACTTAGGGCAAGAACACAGTGTTCTTAAATGGTGGAGCCAAAATGTGAACCCAGGTCTGACTGACACCAGAAATTCAGGCCTTAACCATGCCAGGCCACCTGTGCTACAGAGGCCATGAGGGCTGTGTGAGGTGCGTGGGGACGTAGAGTAGAGGATTTCACCTGGACTAGGAAAGTGGTGTTTCCCAAGGCTTGATGGCGAAGGAAGAGCCAGCCAGGCAGGAGGGTGGGGAGCAGTGTCCTGGAGAGATCGTGAAAAAAATCCTGGGGAGCTGGAGCCAAGGGGAGAGAGAGCTCAAGCAAGAAAAAGTGGGGAGCAATGAGGCTGGAGCGGGGGCCGGGTCAGCAGGGCCGTGTGAGCTGGGCTCCTGGTGCTGGAGTGAGGGTGAGGGCAGTGGGGACAAGGGAAGGGTGCTATTTATTACAGTTTTTTAAGCTGTATAATCTTGAAAAGTTTCTTCAAAAACATCACTTTGATGGTTTCTCTCTCCCGAATGGGTTGCCATTTTTACTTAACCATTCCTTTTTGGAGGAACATTTGGTGGGTTTCACTTATTATATACACAATGGTGTGTTAGACATGCTTGCACTGGAAACTCTGATGATGTCCATAGGGTGCCTCCCAGAGCTGGAATTACTGGGTTAGAGCATGAATGTTTTAAGGCTCTTTGTACTTTTCAGGTGGCTTGTACAGACATCCCCTCACCAATAGGGCATGAGTGTGTCCTCCTAACGCCCTCAACCAGTACTGCAGGTTGCCAGTTTTATTTTTAAAACTTACTATTTGACAGTAAAAAAAAGTCCTTTAAATTTGCATTGATCGAGTTTCTGATACGACTGTGCATTTTTCCCCCGATTTCATTTTTTCGGTACTTAATCCACCTCTCAGATAATGATTTGCGGAACATTTTCTTGATCAAAATAAGTATTCTAGAAACAAATCTCAGAACCTCTGGTTTTTCTAGGTGGCAAAATCCAATTTGCAAACAGATGGATTAAATTCTTCTCTGGAACAGCTTCAAAGCAAGGTACAAATGTGCCGAAGCTCAAGGGGAGATGAAAAAGTAAGTGCTCAGTGGATACTAAGCTATGAATAGTAAAGATGCATCAGGCCAGAATCGTAAACCGGAAATAAACTTACATCTGTGGTCAAGATTTCTCCACTACCAGCGGGGCCTCTTAGTCTTCCTACTTAACTCCTGTTTTATTCAATGGAATTAAGGACGAGAAGAGAAAACAGCCATTGCCCCCGGCCCCTAGCACCTCCCAGGCAGGCATCTCGAGGCCAGTGAGCACAGGGGCTTGAGTCTGGCCTCCCTCCCCCTCTAATGTCACCAGGCCTCCCTCCCTGTAATTGGAACACAGCCCTGGATGAATAACAGAGGCAGGACTCTGCCCTCTGAACAACCACCTTTTGTTTGATTTTCCTTTTGTTTTGACCATTGCACATAAATTGGTTACTTCCATTTTCTGTGTATAAGCTGTGGAAAGTCCAAATTGTAGCGAAGTCTGGGAGAAGCGAGGTTCCACGTGCCTGCCAGGCCCTGACCAGCGTAGCGGGTCTCTGCGTGTTTACGTTGCTGACTTGCTTGTTTTTCTGCTTCTAGAGCATGTCTCTGTCCCTTGTGCCACCTGCACCCTGGCCACTCCAAGTAATCTTTTCTCCAGAGTTCAACCAGGCACTCGAGAACCAGATGTCCTGGCCAGGGGTTCTGTCTTCCATTTCAGTGACTAAGTTGAGATTTTATTGTTATTAGCACTGAGAGGACATTTATTTTTCTATCTTTGCTGCTTTTTCTTGCATAGTTACATGTGCTTGGTGAAAAAAGTTTGAACATCCACGAAGCACAGAGTGGAGGTCCCGTGTAACCTCTTGTGTTTTCGTGCAGATGTTTCTACACATACACGGGGGGAGCAGGGGAAAACCAGCTTAATCTGCTGTGACCCCTTCTGCAGGCCCTTTAGGGACAACTCTCTCTCTTCAGAGCAGAAGCATTTGCTCTCCCACATTTCCTCACTTCCTATCTGATGTGTCAGGGCACTGGGCAGGGTACCTGGGGGCTTGCACAGACCCTGGCATGGGGTGGGGAGCATGAGCTTGAGCAGGTGGGTGGTCCTGTGTTGGCAGAGGACACTGGTTGGACACTTCTGCCAGGTGGTGATCAGGAGACGGAAGCAATGCATCAGATGTTCGGTGAAGGCGGTGGGGACCAGGGAAGGGTGTGGCCAGGGCCGTGTGCTCAGTGCCACGTTAAAGAAGACCTTCTGGCTGCTGGGTGCAGAAAGGCAGGGAGGCAGGTAAGAATGAGGCAGAGTGCCAAGACCAAATAGTGTCACCACTCAAGACTCCAGCAGGGACATGTTCCAATCCCGGGGTTGAGCGGCAGGGGAATGGGCGGGATTCAGGGTGCATTGGAAATGAAGGGAGTGGGAAGAGGCCAAGGCGCCACCTGGCCTGGGTCATCCAGTAGGTCAGTGAGCCATTCAGGGAGCAATGGGTGGGGACCACTGAGCGCTGTGCGGGCTGCTTGGGGAAGGTGAACATCCTCACGGGTGCTTCCCTGCCCCCTGCAAGGTATGGTCTGTGGGACTCTTGCTCCAAGGGGTCATGTATTTGACGTATTTGATCTGATAGCCAGATCACCCTCCAGAAAGGCTGTGGCCATTTCACTCCTCACACCCTCGCCATCTTGGGCCAAATATTTCCTTCTACACGAGGAGCATTAGAACTAGAAGAGATCCTAAGGAACATTCTGTGTCCCCATCACACTGATGGGGAGACTAAGTAGAGCAAGTTTAAATCCTTTGCCCAGAACAAACCCGTAGAACCAGGAATAGAACTCCCGATGCCCCATCAGGGAAGGATCCACTGCTGCAGTGGAGCCGCCTGAGAGAGCCAGCCCAGGGCTCCCCACTCCCACGGGGCCCTCCCTGCAAGTGAGGGGCCTCCATGGAGCCAAGAGGTGTCCTTGCCAGCCAGCCGGTTCCTGCAGTTCACATGGAGTCAGCCTGCCTGCCCGCAGCCTGCTTCCTGTGGCTTTTTTCCCCCATGTTCACGCTAGATAGTGACCACAGAAGACCTCCTTGGCCTTGTTCGAACTTGGAAAGAAAAACTGAGCCAGAGGATTCAGTATCTCAACTGCAAGCTGGACATGGTATCCGTGACTCAAGTGGTCTTTACCGTAAGGAACGGGATGGGGCGGCCGTGGGGAAGAGCGGCTGAGCTGTTGGGTCCGGGCTCCCAGGAAACCCGCAGGGCTCAGCAGAGCCCAAGGCAAGAAGATCTCCCAGGCCACTGCTGGACGTCAGGCCTGCTGGGATGCCTCGGAAAGGCCACAGGCTGTGGAGTCAGATCTGGGTTCAAATCCCAGGTGGATCACTTCCCTGCACTGGTCTCTTAGGCGACCCCTCACCTCCCGGCAGCACCTCCTCCCGCCATCAGGGCCCACCAGCTCTCAGGGCAGCCTCACCTTTCAGCCTCTTCCTTCCCACCCACTGCCATGAGCAGCCACCGGCTTCTCCCCACCCCACCCCCCTGGCCTTGTCCAAGACCCCCGTCTCTTGCCCGCGTGGCTGCCCTTATCCTCTCACTTCCCCCCATGTTCCATTCCCGGAGCTGCAGCCAGACCTCATGCTGGACAAGGCCAGTCTGCCCGTGTCACTCTCCTGCCCTTGGGATAAAATCCAGACCCTTTACCTAGACCTGCGCAACAACCTCCTCCAAGGTCTGCCCTCCGTGGGCTCTTCATTTCTCTGGCCCCCCTAAGAGGTCTCTTCCCCCAGGCCTTCTCTCACCCCCTGGTTTCGGTGGCATGTCCCACTTCCCCATGAGCCCCCAGACCATGCAGTGAGGTCTCCCTTTTAGGAGCCGTCTCCCCTAGATGGTGTGCCCCAAGAGGGCAGAACCTGTCGCCCTCACCCCACCCTCTCTCACCAAGCTTTAAACACCAGAGGTGCTCACAGCTGCCAGAAGGGCTGTGACAGAGCCAATGGTAGCATAAGCGGACACCCCTCAAGTTCTGCTCTGGCCGCCCTCAGGCCCTGCCTCTCACTGCCACGCTCTGAACCAGCCCTTCCTTCTTTGGGGAGGCTCTTCCCGCTGTGCCACTAGCACTAAGCTTCCATCACACCATCAGTACTGCGCCCCACCAGATGAAACTTAGGAGTCCAGCTGGAGTCCTTCCCTTACGGTGCTGACAGTCTAGCACTGAGCCAAGATGCAGGATAAAATAGGGGACAGTTCAACTAAGCACTCGTGGTGGGCCACCACTCCCACCCTTTCTCTAAGGTCCAACTCTAGGTGGAGGTGGCCACTCACTCATCCATGCACGCATTCACTCACTTGTCCGTTGGTCAGAAACAGCGCCTGGGCACATCTACAGGTGGCCTTACAGGTCCGTGACCCTCAGCCTCAGGGAAGACACTGGAACTTCCCCTTCATAACACTGGCCCCATTTTTGACCATTTATCTGTGGTCAAATAAATGTCTTGTCTCTCTGACCAGACTGTAAGCTCCATGAGAGTAAGGGTCACATGTGGCCTCTTCATCCTGTGTCCCATACCCAGGCAGAGGCTTGCAGAAAGCAGGCACTCAAGAAACATTTTTGAAGCATGCACGTGTGAATGAATGAATGAATAGTCCTCTGAGGTAGATATGATCACTGCTATTTCACGGAAGGGAAAAGGGAGGCTCAAAGAGGTCAGGCAGCTGGCCTCCAGCCACAGCACCTGGGCAAGGTGGTGCTGGGACGGGAAACCCAGCCTGCCTGCCTGCCTGCCACCCACACAATCGGGCCCTGATCTTTGGCCTGCAGGACAACATCTTGACCAACCTGGAGGTAGAGAGTGACATCCTGGTGTCTTCAGAAGCCCATGAAGAAGAAGCCAAGGTAGACGTGGTCACCCCCGAGTCCTTCACCCAGCCAAGCCGCATGGGGAAGTCCATGATTGAAGACCCAGCTGTGGAGGTGGTCAGGAGGATCCTGCAGTGAGTGGCCTGGGTGTGCTCAGTGGGGCCCTGAGCCTTCGGGAGCCAGCCTCCATGTGAGCCCACCCTTGACAGCTGTGACCTTGTGCGGGGGATTCTCCTCTGAAAGCCTCAGCTTCCTCCTCTGAAGTGGGGCTCACGATTGGGCAGACTCACGTGGCATCGTGGGCTAAGTGGGATGGTGCCCGGTGCCTGGCCTGAGCCGTGCTCGTGGTCACTGGGGAAAAGCTCACATCCTTTCCTTTGGTTTCAGATTTCCTGACTCAAAATGTCCAACCCAGCAGTGTGACAAAGAGCGGTCCCAAACAGGTAGAGGCAAACAGGTCTCAGGGCACTGGTGGTGGGGCAGCTGGTGGTGCCACCCAGCCCCACCTCACCTTGGATCCTCTGTTCTTGTCCTGGGTGCTCGTCACCCAAAGGCTTGAAGCGACTCCGGAACCGGGCAGAGCACTCCGTGAAGAAGGGCTTGTCCACTGCCAGTGCCACTTTGGCAGCGAGGTAGAAAGGCTAGGCTGCCTGCGATCTCCCCTCCCCAGACCCCACCCCGCCACCCTTTACCAGACCATGTCCTCAGAGTGCACCTCCTGTGCTCACAGCCCTGACTCCAAGGGACCCCACGAGGGGCCGGCTCTGACACGGGCTTTAGACTGGTCTGTGCTCATCCCCGCCCGGTGGCTTGGCTCGCATGGCCTCCCACCCTGGGAACCTGTCCGGGAGTTGGGTGGTTTTCCACGGTATTGTTTGGCTTCCTGGATTGCCACTAGAAATAGCGATCTGTCCTCCTGCAAGTCTGATTTCCTCAGGCTGGCTTCCTGAGTTTTTTATTGTAGCTAAGGGGTTGGTGTCCTAGGCAGGTTGTTGCAGCTTATGGGCCAGAGTTCTCTATTTATATATGGTCCAGCTGTTGTCCATTTGTATATTCAGTCTCTCAGTGGTTACCAATGAAGTACGTGTTGCTAGGGCTGCCAGATAAAAATTCAGGATGCCCAGTTAAATTTGAATTTCAGATGAACAGCACATAATATTTTTAATATTATATATGTGTGTCCCAAATATCGCATGGGATGTTCACTAAAAATTTCTCATTGCTTATATGAAATTTGAGTTCTTTTTAAAAATTTATTGTTGTATAGTTGATTTACAGTGTTGTATTAAGAAATTCAAGTTTAACTTGTATTTTTATTTGAAAATTTGGCAACCCTACATGTGGCTCAACCTATTTTTCTTTGGGTCCTCACCATAGAAAAGGATACAGATTTCTGTGCCCAAGCACCTCCGTCCCTTACCCACTCTCGGCAGCCTTGTGTGGGTGTTAGTGGTCAGGGCTTCAGCCCCGCGATAAGGCTGTCTCCAGAGCTGCCGAGCGGGAGGGAGCACCTCAAAGCGCGGGGCCACACAGGCAGGCCCGGGTGGGGCTCACGCAGGCTCAGATCTGCCTGTGTTTATCTCCAGCCTCCAGAGCACTGACCCACCTTTGCCCCACAGCATCACACGGTATGCCAAGCCCAACAGACTAGATAGAAAGTACCAGGTTCTCGGAGACAAGCCACCTCCTCCGGCGGAGTAAGTGCCAATGCCATGTCCTTTAACTCCATTTTAACCTGTCATCTTTGTCAGGGGGCAGCTAAATCTAACTCAGCTAAGGGAAATAGGAAGTAGGGGGCAGAGCAGGAGAGGTCGGCAAGGGGATGGGTAAGGGTCAAGATTGGTTTGTCTCAGCCTGACTCACCTAAATTTATTGAGAGATATTTCCACCACATTTAGACGTTCACCAAGAAGACATTCTTCTTTCCTTTGAACAATAAGTTCATTTCTATTCAGTCACCTTTTGTTCCTTGAGGGCCAGCTGAACCGTCTACTGAGACTTGGTAGTAGGGCAGCCAGTCAAGGGGCTTTCTAGACATTGGGCCTGAAGCACCCAGAGTGGCCCACTCGGGAGTAGCTTCTGGCATTCCAGTTGCCCATCACCTGACTCCAGCTGGCAGGGCTTCTTTGGATCCTGGAGGAAAAGCCAGCTACAGAACAACTTCTAGTCCCAACAGGGACCTAGATAGTCAGGTTTCAGCTCTCAGTGGAGAGTTGTAGCCAGATATTGAAGGAGACTAGAAGAATTGAGATTTGGTAAGAACTGACAAAACGTACATGACAGCAAGATCCATGCCAGTTTCCAGGGAGGTCACGAAACCTCAAAGCCAATGAATGGGGATAGAATCTACTAATCACGAGAGAGTGCTATAGTTTCCCACTGAAACATAAAATTTATGTCGCCCTTCTTTTTGATTCTTGTTTACAAAACAAGTCTGGTCTCATTAGCTTTGGCCTGATTATTTACATAAGTGCAGCAAGCATGGTGATTGACCACCTAAACTTTTTACGTTTGCGTTGCTGGAACTTTTCAAAAAGAATCTCAGATTAGACTCTTAAAAGCCTCTTGAAGCCAAAAAGGCGAGTCAGATTTCACCTGCAGTACCTATAGATTTGGGTGAAAGCCTCTCTTCTTGAGGTCCCCACAGTACCTTAAGGTTTTCCTTACTCACCTGTGAGGCTGGGAACCTCATAAGCCAGGTGCCAGGTGGGTTTTCCCAAGAGGGCTCTGAAGCATTGTCTCCATGAAGTCAACCTTAGTTTCCTGAAACTGTTTGGTCATATCTGATCCTATACATCGTTGTCCATGTGACATTTCAGTCAAAGCCTTGGTTATACATCAGTGTTTCCAATTACATCCTGTTACAAGGAGGACAGCTTTTTGTTGAATTCACACAAATAATTATATTGCCATAATAAGTATACTTAACAAGAGTTTCTGAATTCTAGAGTGCATATGAGCGGGTGAAACATCCAGCCTGTTTCAAATTAGCCCTTTTTCCTCTTTAGCCTCAGGCAGTTGCTTTCAGGAGTTCCTCCATCCCTTGAGATCCCTGATGGGGACAGGACACCTGAATTTAGTTCAAGCGACTGTAGCAAGTTGAGGGCTGGAGTGGGAAGGGAAAGGTCTGGCAGGGTGGACAGACGGACAGAGGAGATACGGCTATGAAGGGGTCATATCAAAGGAAACCAGGGAACAGAAGGGAAGGTGGAAGGTGGCAAAAGGAGGAAGAAGGAGCATAGGCGTTGGCAGGAAGAGAGGTCTTAGAGGGGGGTCTCCCCTCCAGTTTGGGGAGATCTTGTTTCCCCAGGAAGCCAATGAGGTTCCAAATTATCCTTAGTAAAATCACGCCAGGAAAGAAAAAAAAAAAAATCACGCCAGGGTCGTGAATCACTCAGTGGAATAGTATTTGGGAAAGTATAATGAAAGCATGCAGAGGAGCCTAACGTTTGCTCGAGGGGAGAGTTTTTGTCAAGGTCAACAGACAGCAAATTACTTTTCCAGAAAGCAGTTGGGAAAGGTATAGTGAAGGCCATAAGTTTATGCCTTTTGTGCAGGTCCGTGGGTCCCTCTACCAAGGAAACCATCTATCAAGAAGAAAACGCTTGCATGATATACCATGCAATACTTTTTATCCCAGTTAAAAATGGGAAAAAACCCTAAAGGTCCAAAAATGGGGGATTGTAAACCATGGTGCATACATACTCGATGGTGTTACACAGCCATTTAAAATGATATCATAATGTAGGGGGAACACTTTTAAGTGTGCAGAATGTAAAATGCACATGAACCTAGTTCCAAACCAATTTAAAAATCAGCAGAAGGAAATACAATAAAATGTTAGCATTTATTTTTTCTTCTTGCTTTTCAGTTTATTTCTAATTTTCTTTAATTATGATGAATGAATTTTTAAATGAAAGATCACATGACATATACATATATTTTAGAAAATGCCAAAACTGATGTGTGTGTAAAGCAGTCACTGCATCACTTTATAGGAATTGTGAAAAAATAGTTGTCCTACAGGTACATGCAGTTCTAACACATCTGTCCCTTATTTCAGTCTTACTGTTGAGACAGTTGACTTAACCGACAGGAATATTCACTGGATCTGTGCAGGTTTGTTCAGTAAAGACCCCGTGTGTGCACAGTCAACCCAAAGGCCAGAGGTACCAGAAAGAGGATGTTTGGTCCTACAGGCGGTCTTGCTCATTCGATTAATATTTATAAGAAATCATTCTTTTTTCCCTCAACCAAGACTGAGGCACTGATAGGTGCAGGCACTGCGATGGGACAGGGGATTCCATGGTGGACAAAAACAGACGCACGGTGTGTGTCTTGGTGGACTTTACCAGGTGCTGGGAGAGATGGGGCTAATGGCCAGTCACACAGATCAGTCCCCAGTCCCCCTGTGGGGAGTGCTGTAAAGCTGAGGGCCACGAAGAGCATTGGAACAAGGCAGTCAGGAATCACCACTGAGCCAGGATCTAAGGAAGAGCAGGAACAAACATGACCAAGAGGAAAGTTAGTGTTCCCTGGAGAAGAATCAGTGTGAGCAATGGCCCTGGGCCAGGAATGAGTAATTACAAGAAGTGATGAGGACAAAAGAGAACAGAGACACTTGGAAGCTGCCAAACTCAGCTTGTCACATGCAAGAGGCATTAAACTAGATGAACAGAAATATTAGGTGGGGATATGCTTGGGCATCCCGAGCTGTCCAACTCCAGTTCTGGCCGGGTTGCTGAGTACTCAGAATGTTCAGTCCCTTTGGTTTTGTCCACACCATTTAGTGTGATTAGACAAGGCCTCTCAGGGATCTGTCTCCTGTGTGTTGCAGGGATTTTAAAGGCATCATCCTGAGCCTCCTCTGGGAGAGCAATGAGCACCTGCTGACCGTGGTGGAGGTGAGGGCTCTACCTGCCCCTCTGCCATCTGCTGGCCACACGTCCCCAGTGGGCTCTGCCTCTTGCCTTCTGCTGATAATGGCCTTTGGGTGAAACTGAGCAAAGGGGACTGCAGCCCCCATGACCACGCTATCCAGCTTCTGTCACCTCATGTGCTGTCTTTCATCCTAGAAATTAAAGCTCATCCATTCATTTACCCATTTATTCAGCCATCAACCATTTCTTGGCTACTGTGTGTCAGATACCGGGTGTGCCAAGAGGAACAAGCCCCGTCTCTGTCCCTGAGTGGCCAGCACCCAGCAGAGGATGACAGACACGGTGGCACCACAGAGGGATGGGTGGGGCTGTGGGAGCAGGGGGCCTCTAGTAGGAGCGACCCAGGGCCCCGGTCCAGTGCACCCCACGCAGGGGTGTCTGTGTGCTTCCTGTCTGCCTCCCCCTGGGCTGTGAGTCTTTAGAGAAGAGCTCTGGGTCATCCGTATTAGTGGCCCAGCTTGGCGCTTCAGAGAAAGCTCTCGGCCTGGTGGGTGGAAGACCCATTTTAGTCTTGAAGGATACATAGAATTATACCGTTGGCTCGCTCATGCCTCGCAAAGCCCTGGGATACTGACAGTGGTGACAAGCACAGACAGGGAGGAGGAGCAACGCTGGCGTAGAGGACAGCAGTAGAGAAGGCCAGGGCGTGAGGAGAGCACGGTGGAGGATGCCAAGATGCTGGGCCAGAGCCCCCTGGGGAGGGGCCTGGCACCCACACTTTCAACCCTCTCCTGCAGGAGTTTTACCGCAAAGAGAAGCGCTCAATCACCAGGCCCGACTGCATGTACGAAACCTTTGACCAGTGCGCAGAGAACATCTGCAGGAAGATCCTGGAGTACCACAGCCAGGCTGATGAGTACCACAACTCCTGCCTCATAGGTGGGTGTGGCCAGCAGATGGGCTGCAGGCCGGTGGGGTGGGGGGCACAGAGCCTCTCACGGCCTGAATGATGCCTTCCTGACCTGGAGGTCACTGGGGAGGCAAAGGATCCTCCCTGTGAAAAGCTGACATCTTAGAATTAGGTAAAAACCTTGATCAGATTTAACTGGGGAGAAACAACAATGCCAAAAAAAATTCACTTTTCTTGAGAAATATGGTGATTTGTATCACTAAAAATGTTTCACTCATTGAATAGATATTTTTTACAGCTTTATTGAAATATTCACTTAATGAATTTAATTTTAATATATTTAATTTTATTTAATTTTAATATATTAAAATACATTGAATTGTACACTTTACACCCATTCAGTGGCTTTTAATATAGTCATAGAGTTGTGCAACCATCACCGCTGTGAATTTTAGAACCCACTGTCCCTCCATCACGTCCCCAGCCATAAACAACCGCTAATCTACTTTCTGTCTCTATAGATTTTCCTGTCTGGGCTTTCACACGAATGGAGTCATGCAGTATTGTTTATTCATTCGGTGATGGACACTTGGTTGTTTCCCCCTTTTGGCAGTTATGGATGCTGCTGCTGCAAACGTTCACGTGCATGTTGTGTGTGGATGTGTGATTTCATTTCTCTTGGGTTCTAACTAGGAGAAGACTTGCTGGGTCATATGGTGCCTCTGTGTTTAATCATTTGAAAAATCCTTCCACAGTGCCTACTGTATGCCTGGCCTGTGATGGGTTTGGGCTATGATGAACTCGATAGACATAGCCTCCTAGAGAATAGGGACATGAAAAGAGGCAGGCAGGATACATCTTGCCATTTATGTTTATTATAACGACATAAAAGGAGCTGTGAAAACACACCCATAGGTCCCGCCCCCGTTCCTATTTCTCCATGTCCACAGCTATGTGTGTTTTATGCAGTCATAAGTCCTGATTATTTCTGCCTGTACGGCAGGAAACCTGAGGGCACATCACAGGCCTGCTGTGTTGGTTGAGGGGCAGCACAGGTAGAAGAGGGAGAGGATTAGGGGACAGCCAGACCTGGGGTCAAGACCCAGCACTGCCATCTGCCAGCCATATGACCTTGACCAAATCACCTTCTCTTGCCTGTAAATGGAGACAAGGATAATACGCACCATGCAAGGCTTTTTTGAGGATTAAGCCCCTCACAGCCCTGCCATATGCAGGGGGAATCATCAGCAGTGGCTCTCATTACTGTAGCTGTAGAATGACTGGAATTGAAACTACGGGCAGCACTTTTTCTCTAGCTCAGAGTTTCCCCATGTGAACTCTGTGGGATCCCATCCTACGTGACCTTCCTCAAAAGAAAGGTTCCCTGGTCAAATGGGTTTGGGAAATGCTGCAGATTATGTCCCTCTTGGGCAGATTGACAGTTCACATTAAATGAAGACTTCCATTTCCTTCAGGGAGTCCAGTATCCTGACCAACTCTTCCACTGAAAACATGTAAAAATCCTGGATATAACACTTCTGCGGTAAACTTTTAAATGCATGGATGAGCTAGCTATAAAGTAAGAAACACACAAGGCTCCAAGATTAAGTGAGAATAGGAACTCAGAGATAAATTGAGCAGTGACTCTGGCTATTGCCCTGAGGGCTTTGCTGACTCCCAGGTCCACTTGAGCCTCTGTTTTCATGGCCTCCAGGACACTGGGAACAGAGACCAAGCACCAGACGACCGAAGGTGGGCAGTCTGAAAGGGCACAAGCCACAGAAAACTGGGTCTCCACAGGGCTCCATCTGCATAGTAAGGAGAATGAGACAGAAACCACGTCCCCTCCTCCCGCAGTGACTAGAAGGAAACTGTCTTGTTATAAGCTGTGGCACTGGATAAAGAAGAAGAAAAACTCCAATGAGAATCCATAATTATAAGCCAGCTCTTATGTGGTGTTTAAACCTGAAGTCACACTTAGATAAACCTGAATTCAACTTTGTGTTTGTGGATCATCCATAAGACCTCTAGCTGATACCTTAGCTTAAAATGATTTTGAGTTAGTCATGCCCAGATGCTTGTTTAGTAGAGATACTACAAATCCTCTCCAGAAAAGCCCACCTTCAGTTCAGGCCTCCAGGGATTCCCACAAATAAAATGCCCAGAATAAGAGTTCACCGTAAAATACACACACACACACACACACACACACACAGAAAAAGGCACCTTGAGCATGAGGCAGCAGAATGAGACCAGTAAAGACTTCAGATATTGAATGTATCAGACACAGAATATAAAATAATGTATTTATTTAGAGTTAAATAAAAGAGGAAATTGGAAACATGAGTAAGGAGCAAAAGACTATTAAAATGACCAAGTAAATATGAAAGAGAACCAAATCAAACTTCTATATTAGAAAAATAAATCATTGAAATTTTAAAATTATGAATGGCTTTAATACCAAAGAAAATAACCAAAATGCAGCACAGAAAAACAAAGAAATGGAAATACAGGAGAGAGGTGAAGAGAGATGGAAGAAAGAGTAGGTCTGGCATGCAGCTACTTAGAGGTCTAGAGGGAGAGGAGGAGACTAGGGTCAAGGCAATATTTGAAGAGATAATGGATGAGACAGAACTGCTGAAAGATGCAGTGCATTTTAAAAGCACTGGAAAGTCCTACAGAGTGTAGAAAAGAAGTCCTTTGAACTTGTTTAGTCCAGTACTCTTAATGCTGGTTTGACCACAGGACCCCTTTTGATGGAATAACTATTACCACATTGTAGACCAAGCCTTTCTCTTTGGGAAGCTGCTTTGAGCCTTTGTTGGAGAGATTGCCACAGCAACTTGGCTCTGCTCTGTGCTCTCCCCTGGTCCCCCACCCCCAATTCCTACAGAATTACGGGCCCAGATGAGGAGATTTGAGGAGCTATTGCCCCAGGTGTGTTGGCTGGTGATGGAAAATTTCAAGGAGCACCACTGGAAAAAATATTGCACCTCCACCGAAGAGATCCGGGGACAGTTCTCGAATTATCAGGAACAGCTGGAGAGAAGGAAGGTGGGGCCCCCCGGACCAGCCCCTCCTCTCCAGGACCAGAGGCCCTGGGAGTTCAGAAATGGAGGTGGGGCGTCGGCAGAACTGAGTGCCAGGGAAGGATGTGGGCCAGGCTTGGGATTGTTGGATGGGGGTGAGGGACACTAGGCACTGAAGAGACGAGAGCTGAGCCAACAGCTCCTTCATAGAAGGCCTTCAGCACGCTCCTTGTTGGATTTAACCAGTAGGTCAGCTGGTTCTATGGGGCTGTGGCCATTGAGATCAACAATAATTGTCCACATGGTCCTTCGAGCCATGGGATGTGGATGCTGTTGATTTTATTGGACTGAAACCCTGACTGTTCTGGGGCAGATGCTCAGCTCTCCCACTTCTTAACCCTCGGAGTCAGCTCCAGCCATGCCCCTGTCTTCCCTCCTCTGCCGCTCCTCAGCCCTTCACACACCCAGGTCAGTGCACACATCAGTCTGGCCGTGGCCATAATTGGCAGAGGATGTAGGCCAGTGACTTTTTGGTCCTGACCTCAAGACCAGGTCAAAAAACCTACTGATTTCTGGATTGTCTGAAGGATGAAAATGCCCAGAAGCTCCACCCAAATCTCGGACACCCCGCACATCTCCAAGAAATGGAGTCTCTGTGTCAAGTGGAAGAGAAAAGGCAGGAAGATTTGGACACCTTGATTGCGGTGACCAGGGAGCAGCTGGAGGTCAGTAGTGCCATCCACTCCATGTCTAGATGCTGGGGGCTGCACTGCCCTCCGGAGGTCACCCCCACTGACAGCCCAGCAACAACACTGAGCACGGCCCTTCGCTGACACCCTGGCCAAAGCAGGGTGTGAAAGCAGGCGGGTGTCATAGGTGGAGATGGTCTTTATTGGCCGTTGTAACTTGCATTTTTAAATTTCTAAATTAATTAATTACTACTGAGAACTTCTTTTCCAAGATCCATGTCAAGTTTTATTTCCTCTTTAGTAAATTGTCTATGTCTGTCCCTTGGCCATTTCAGAATCATTTCCTATCTTCAAACCAAGTCCCCTCTAGGGAGAGGTCTCCTGGGGAAGACCAGATGCCTGTTAACTTGGACACAGTTGACACGTGGCCCTGGTCTTGTCTCACATGCTGCTCCCCAAATCCTCCCTCAGCCTGTCTTTGGAGACAAGTTCCTCTCCCTGCAGCACTGCGCTCCCCATGTTTCCTCCAGGAATTCACCCGGAAGTACAGCCGGTTTTTCATAGCCAGCTTGGCCACCTTCACTGAGAAGTTCCTGCTGCAGTTGGATGAGGTGGTCACCATTGACGATGTCCAGGTTGCAAGTATGTGCACCACCGGCCTTGTGCCCTGGCCCCAGGGGGTGTGACACAGGGTGATGGGCCTGGGGTGGGGCGGTCTGCTTTCCCCCAACTCCCCCAGAATGAAAATACATTCTCTATGGAGGGGACTGATGAATTTTTGTTTGTTTTAATTAAAACTCTCTTTTTTTAAACTAAAAAAGCAAATCCCAAATGAATCAAAGATTATATAAGAAAAATGAAATCCTAATGCTAAATATTTTCATAATCTTGGGGTAAGGACAGCTTTCCTAAGTATAAGAACCAGAAGCCATAAAGGAATGGCTGGCACTTCTCTGTGGCCAAAACAAAATCAAGGGAAAATGTCAAAATACGGAAAGACGAACCACAAACTGCAAAAATATTCCTAATAACTAATAGGTCAGAGAATGGCCTAATATCCCTGTGGTATGAAGAACTCTAACAGGCCAAATTTGTAAAAAGAGATAGAGAACAAACATGCAATTCAAAAGGCCAATAAATTTAAAAGATGCTTGACTTCACCAATGATGAAAAATGTGAATATAAACATTATTAAGTTATCATTTCGGGCTTCCCTGGTGGCGCAGTGGTTGAGAATCCGCCTGCCAATGCAGGGGACACGGGTTCGAGCCCTGGTCTGGGAAGATCCCACATGCTGCGGAGCAACTAGGCCCGTGAGCCACAATTACTGAGCCTGCGCGTCTGGAGCCTGTGCTCTGCAACAAGAGAGGCCACGCGATAGTGAGAGGGCCACGCGATAGTGAGAGGCCCGCGCACCGCGATGAAGAGTGGCCCCCACTTGCCACAACTAGAGAAAGCCCTCGCACAGAAACGAAGACCCAACACAGCCATTAAAAAAAAAAAAAAAAAAAAAAAAAAATATATATATATATATATATATATAAAAAGATATCATTTCTCGCCAACAGCCTGGCAAGGCTTTTAAGTTCAGTGACAGCCAGCACTGGTGAGGCTGTCAGCAAGCCCGAGCACCACAGAGCCTCTCAGAGAAGCGTACGTCCACCCCGCTCTCTTGGAGAACATTGTGTCGGTGCCGTCAAAGTCCTGAGTGTGTGTGCCTTTGACCTAGCTGTTCAAACCCTGGGAATTTATCCAACAGAAATACATGCATACTTTTTCAAAGATATATTTTCAAGCATATTCTTCACAACACTGCTTGAAATTGCAAAGAATTGGAAACAATGTTAGTATCTACATATAGAGGATTGGGTAAATAAATTATGGTCCAGATGTAGGAGGGAGTACTGTGCAGCTGTTCAAGTGGGTGTGGTAGGTCTCTATGTGCCAACCAGAAAGTCCTGAAGGAATACTGTCACAGGAAAAAGCAAGGTGACCATTATACTTACCTGTGATACTATTAAAAAAACATATGTGTGATATAAACATGCACCCCGCATATATGTAAATGAATCTGTGTGAGAGACAGACAGAGACAGAGAATGAGAGCGACAGAGCCTGAGAGACAGGTACCAGACTGTTGATGACCATCTCTGGTGAGTGGGGCTGTGAGAGATTTCTAAAATCTTTTCTTTTTCCCCGTTAGGTGATGTTTAAATTTTTTATAATGTGCACCAATTACTTTTATAAGTACACAAAGATTCAAATCATATATTAAATATTATCCATTTATCACTAATCTATTAAGTAAATAAATATATTATTTTTATTTTTTTAAGTTTTCATTACACAGAAAATGAATATTTTTTACAGTAAAATGAGAAATTCAATATGAGTTACAAAGAAAGAGAAGAACATGGTCCTTCTACCCAGAAATAAGTGCCCTTAACATTGGCTGTCCTCCTCGTTATTTCCCTTCAGGCACAGGCCTGTGTGTATATCAATGGGGGGATGGGAGGATGGATCACAAGTGTGTGCTCTTCTGTAAGCTAATTTCCCCTTGGCAGATGCTGGGCAAGCCAGTCACCGCCTCCTTGAGCACTTTCAGTTGCTGTGCATTGTATGTTACTGATTAGTTCCCTGCTGGCGCACATTGGGCCACGTCCAGCTTTTCACTTCTGTAATCGTGCTGAAGGGAACATCTGCATCCATATTTCTCTGTTTCGGGGCAACAGATTCCTAGAAGTGGACTTTCTAGGTCAAAATGTGTATGAATTTCGAGGCGTTGGTCACTTTCCAGTGTTGGGGGTCTCTTTGGCAAATGTGAGCCTGCTTTGGGAGAGCAGAGCCTGCAGAGACCCTGGGGTTCAGACTTGAGGGAACACAGGCGAGCTGAGCCAGCAGGGAGGCAGCCTCGGTAACTTGGAGGGAACCGCCAGGCCAGGGAGACCCCCTGCACCAGGTCTGCAGGAGCCTCTCCTGCTCTGTAAGTCGGGCTTCTGAGCCAAGCAGCCTGGCCCTGCCATCCACGCAGACCAGGGTGCAGAGGGCTGCTCACCGCGTGGACGGAGCCCCCTTCTCTTCACGTCAAAGGGCAGGTCAGTGAGCCGGACATGAGAGGGACAACCTTGAATGTATGCATTCCAGGAGAAATTCTTAGTTCAGGACCCATTTGAGCTAGTATAAGCCAAAGAAGGCTCTACAAAGCATATTTGGGGGCTCACAGAAGCTGCAAGAAAGTCAGAGCATCATTCTGAGGGCTTTGGAGTTGGGAACCATGCCCAAACCATACCTCGCATCCTCCAGCTTTGACCCCCCTGCCATCTCCTCGGCCCCCACCTATGAATCTGGTGCATTTGGCTTCTGTTTGGGAGGGGCCTCTGCCTCCTGCCTGAGACTCCAAGTGGGGAAGAGGGGAGCAAGCCCTCATTTCTCTAAATGTGAGATCGGGGGTCGGCCCCCTTGATCTCAGGCTGTGGGTGAGGCCACCGTCAGTAACCTGTCTCTTGCCTGCCAGAGATGGAGCCCCCGAAACAGAAAACATCAATCCTAATACGGAGGAAACTCACCGGGCTGTCCCTGGAGGAAGAGAGTGAGAAGCCCCTGATTGAACGGGGGAGCAGGTGAGAGCCGGGAGCAGGGAGGAATACCACAAATGGCTGGATTTGCTAGGGGTGGTGCCGTGGAATGGTTAGGGCCACGAGCTCTGACGTCAAACAAACCTGGTAATCTTGGGAAGGCACTGTGTCCTAAGCCTGTTTCCTCATCTGTGAAATGGGCATGGCAGCCTACCTTACATGATATTATGAAGAGAAAGTTCAATGAGATTGTACTTGGAGTGCCCCGGCACGTACTAAGAGCTCAGCAGCTATTAGTTCATGTGATAAGGACCCACAAAGGGGCCCCCAAAGAAAGGGAGGCCTGTCCCAGTGTGGGGCACATTCTCAGATTGCCGGTGGCACTGTGATCCACTACAGCTGTCCATCATGTATGACAAGAGCTACCAAAGTGCTTGTCCCCTGTGACCCAAGAATGTTACTCTGGAAGAAGGAGTAAGGCAGCGATTTGCCCAGCTAAGTTGTCAGCAGTGGTTTTATAGCAGAATAGGAAAAGCAGGCCAGGAACTGATGACTGCCACCTGGCTGGCCAACTGATGAGGAAACTGAGACCCAGAAAAGGGAAACACCTAGAGGTGTGGGATTCCCCTTCCCCATGCAGAACCCAGCTGACTATACACACGGATTTTAACTGTATGAAAATGCAAAAAAGAACTTGATGAAGCTTAATGTTAAATGCTCAGTAGGGTTTTTCTTTTTTTTTTTTTAACATCTTTATTGGAGTATAATTGCTTTACAATGGTGAGTTAGTTTCTGCTGTATAACAAAGTGAATCAGCTATACGTATACATATATCCCCATATCCCCTCCCTCTTACGTCTCCCTCCCACCCTCCCTATCCCACCCCTCTAGGTGGTCACAAATCACCGAGCTGATTTCCCTGTGCTATGCGGCTGCTTCCCACTAGCTATCTATTTTACATTTGGTAGTGTACATATGTCCATGCCACTCTCTCACTTCCATTCTCTACATCTGTGTCTTTATTCCTGTCTTGCCCCTAGGTTCTTTAGAACCTTTTTTTTTTTTTTTTTTTTAGATTCCATATATATGTGTTAACATACAGTATTTGTTTTTCTCTTTCTGACTTACTTCACTCTGTATGACAGACTCTATGTCCATCCATCTCACTACAAATAACTCAATTTCGTTTCTTTTTATAGCTGAGTAATATTCCATTGTATATATGTGCCACATCTTCTTTATCCATTCGTCTGTCGATGGACACTTAGGTTGCTTCCATGTCCTGGCTATTGTAAATAGAGCTGCAGTGAACATGTGGTACATGACTCTTTTTTGAATTATGGTTTTCTCAGGGTATATGCCCAGTAGTGGGATTGCTGGGTCGTATGGTAGTTCTACTTTTGGTTTTTTAAGGAACCTCCATACTGTTCTCCATAGTGGCTGTATCAATTTGCATTCCCACCAACAGTGCAAGAGGGTTCCCTTTTCTCCACACCCTCTCCAGCATTTATTGTTTGTAGACTTTTTGATGATGGCCATTCTGACCCATGTGAGGTGATACCTCATTGTAGTTTTGATTTGTGTTTCTCTAATGATTAGTGATGTTGAGCATCCTTTCATGTGTTTGTTGGCAATCTGTATGTCTTCTTTGGAGAAATGTCTGTTTAGGTCTTCTGCCCATTTTTGGATTGGGTTGTTTGTTTTTTTGATATTGAGCTGCATGAGTTGCTTGTAAATTTTGGAGATTAATCCTTTGTCAGTTGCTTCATTTGCAAATATTTTCTCCTATTCTGAGGGTTGTCTTTTCGTCTTGTTTATGGTTTCCTTTGCTGTGCAAAAGCTTTTAAGTTTCATTAGGTCCCATTTGTTTATTAGCAGGGTTTTTCTTTTAATTAAGACGTTTAAAGCATGATAATTTTTTTTAAAGTAATGCTAACCGTTTTCACCAGGGATGAAGGGTGCACTGTGAATGATGAAGATAAGGCTGTAAGACTTTTCATGCATGTTTGTTTGTAGGAAGTGGCCGGGAATCAAACCCACCGAAGTCACCATCCAACACAAGATTCTCCACCGGAAAACACCATCAGTCACCACCACCAAAACGACCCTGGGCCACCTGGCATCCGTGGAAGCCCGAGATGCTGTCTATTTGGTGAGTGGAGAGACAGGGTGGGGTGGGTGCACCCCAGGGAACACAGGGCAGCTCGGTGTGGCTGCCTTGGGAAGGAGGGAGCTTGCTATCACCAGGTGCCCTGTCATTTGGTCCATGGAGCAGATGACACACGTCAGGGTGCCCCAGTGCACAGTGTCAGCACTGGGAACAGCCAATGTTCTTAAGCACCAGCACGTGAGCCACAGGTCGTGTCCAGTCCCAATGAAAGCTCGGGTCTGATGGTGTGAGCCCCAGTGCTGCAGGAGCCCAGCCGAGAGACACCACACCCAGACTGGGGGCGGTGAAGGAAGACTTTCCGAGGAACAGTTGAGACAGAGTGAGGGGACAGAGTAGTCAGAGGCATGGAGGCCATGGGAGCAGCGGGTGATGATGGGTGGAATAAGGGACAGTTCCTGAGCACCTGCTGCAGTTTCTGTTCTCAATGTGAGCCTTTTCATTGGATCCTTGTAACAAGCCCATAAGGAAGGTAGAATTGTCCCCATGTTGCTGCTGAGGACACTGAGGCTTAAAGAAGTGTGTCCCCTGTATGCCACTGCAGAGTGGCAGAGCCAGGATTTGAACCCAGTGCCTGTTAGACCCCATGGGGCCTGCCCGAAGAGGAGGCTGCACCCAGAGGCCTCCTGCAGGACCTCTCGGCTCTGAAGACGTGTGGACCTTTGTTCCTGGTGCCCCAGAGAGAAACCTCGTCCTGAGATATGCTGACCCCAGTATTTGGAGAGCCCTCAGTTCCCAGGCCACCATGCTAAGACCCAGGCAGAGGGGGCGACTCTGCTGCCAGGTTCAGTGAGGGCTCAGGCCTCGTGGGCTCAGCCTCTCGAGGAAGCCAGGACCCCTGAGCTTCAAGGAGGCTACAGTGTGGGATGGTGGTTAGGAAGGAGGGCAGAGTCCAGAATCAGGTAGAGCAGGTCCTAGTCCCTGCTCAGCCTCCTTCTAGCTACATAACCCCAGGCAAGGTTGTGAGCCTCAGTTTCCCAATCTGTAAAATGTGGAAAACAACCGGGCCTGCCTGATGGGTTATTGGGCAAAGTAAATGAGAAATGACTTGTGGAACTCTTGCTGGTGCCTGGAGTGGGTTCAAAGCTACCTGCCAGCAGGTTACAGTGTTCCTCTAGGGCACAGAGCCCAGAAGCCCTTCCTCACGTGGCCTCCTCCTGCTGCTTGCTCCCAGAAATATTTAGCGTCATTTGAAGAGGAGTTGAAGAAGATCCAGGACGACAACACACTGCAGGTGAAGGAGGCTCAGCGCTGGAAGGACAGCTGGAAGCGCTCTGTGCACACCATCCGGGGCCTGTACTTGTGACACCCTCAACCCACTCCCAATAAAGGCTTGTTTTGTGTGGACTCCTCATCCATCCACCCACCCTTCCTTCCGTCCATCCATCCATCCATCCATCCATCCGTCCATCCATCCATCTCTGCTCTATGCCCAGCGCTGTACCTTCACAGTGACCAGGACACGTTGTGGTCCCTGCCCACATGGAGATCACTTCCAGTGAGGAGCACAGAGGTGAAAGGGGGAATTCCACATGGTCAGCTGGGACGGCGGATAACAGGAATGGGTAACTTAAAATAGAGATCAATACTTCAGAGGAAATAACTTCCAAAAGGCATGCTGGGCACTTCATCTTGCAAAATTAAAACTTATGGGAAAGAGTATATTGCACATTTAACAAAAGTGAGTTTTAATGGCAACTATGCACTGATTCCTAGACCCAATAAAGACTTCATCCAGTGTTGACTGGGTATCTGGCAATTTGGCCAATTATAAGATTTTGGCAGAAATCTTCTAGGCCTCTTTAGCTCTGCTAAGGGTCTCTTTAGTCCTGTGAGACTCAGATCACTGTCTTTGGAAACCTGCATCCTGCCGTCTTCCTTGTCCTCTTTCTCCTCTTCTTTGACTGCAACGCGGCCTCACTGTGCCAGGTCTCACTTGTCAACAGCTCTCTGTGCCCTGTGGACACAGGCGACTCAGGCTCCTTCCTCCACTTCCTGAGCTTCTGCTGCTCCTACACAGTTTGAATGTTAACGTGGCCTCAGTCTGAGTTTCCATGTGCTTTATCTCTTAACGACTCGATGAGGTAGGTATTGCCCACATTTTACGGTTATAGAAACTCAAGTCCAGGAGGTCAAGGCAACCCACTCAAAGTGACATGGCAATGCAGAACCTCAGCAGAGTTTGGGTTCCCCAGAAGGGGACAAGGACTTGGAGGCAAGTCGTTTGTTTTGGAGATGATTCCAAGAAGCATGAGTGAGGACCTAGGGAAAGGGAGCCTGGAAGGAGAAAAGCCACTGAAGGGGCTTTGAGGAGTGGCCCCTGCTCTGGGTGACCAGGCTCCACCTCGCTGGAAAACAGCCTCCCACCTGACCTGACTCTGTCAGCGCAGGTAGAGAATTGCCCGGCATTAGTGCTGCCACACTGCCCCTTGTGCCAGTTTTTGGGACAGGAACCTCCCGTGGTGCCAGACACCCCCTCAGGCAGGGGGTCTCAAGGGATGCTGGCTGGAGACCAGCTCCCCAGCTGCAGGTGAATCAGGTGGGCCAAGGGGATATGAGGGCAGCAACAGCAGCGTCACCGCCTCAGGTTTCCCAAACCTAAAGCCAGGCCCCTTTGCACGACTCTGCCACAGCACCCTCTTTCCCCAAAGCAGCGAGTCACGTCTGCATAGCCCCTTCCAGCTTGCGGCATGCTCTGCAGGTACACGATCTAATTCAGCCCTGCCAGGGACAGGTGGCAGGCACCATGTAACCCCTATTTTGTAAATAAAGAAACTGAAACTCAGAGAAATGAAGATACCTCCGAAGTCACTCCGCGGGAGAGTGCTGCAGCCGGGGTTCCAGCCCAGCTCTGACTGCCCCTGAAACTCAGCCTGCAGTGAATGCACCCGGGTGCTTTGTAAGTAGGAAAGCTACCTCTCTCCTCTGCCAGCCTCAGAGTCTCTGTGCCTGCCACCCGCTCCTCCCGGACACTGGGCAGCATGCACGGAGAACAGGACGCAGACCTGGGCACAGGACAGCCTGTGGTTATTCACTCTCCACCTCCTTCATCTGGGTGACGTCCCAGTGGGCAGGGAAGGCTGGAGGAAGCACGCCTGCTGTGGCAGGAGAGCTGGGAGGGGGATGTAAGGACTGGGGCAGGTATTGGGGGCCCACTGCAGCCCAGACAGAGCCTACAAACAGTGGCAGTGCCAGGAGCGCAGAACTGGGAGGCCTGGGCCGATCCTTCAGTGCTGTGTGGCCCTCTGAGTCCAGTTCTTTCACCTGTCCAGTGGGGCACAAACTCCACTCTCCTGGCCCGCTGCACCCAGTGAGGCCCAGCTTGCTGAGCTGGGCCAGACTTTGTGCACTGAGGCCACAAGGTTGAAGGGTCAAGGCAAAAGCAAGTTCCCATTCTTTTCTTATTTCCCCCTCAGTATGCTGCCTTTCATTGTTTTCCTTATTATTCCAAAAGGAATAGATATTCATTGTAGACAAAAAAAAAAAAAGGACCAAATGAGCAAAACAAAGACTATAAAAACCCTGGCATCCAGAGACAGCCGTTCCCTACACCATTTTCCATGTGTGCATTATATTTGCCAAATGGAATCATAATATGCATTCTGTTTTTAAATTTCAGCTGGGTATACCCTCTCCATATCCTTAAATATCCACTTAACACCATCAGTTTTCATACTTTGCTGCCACTGCCCACCGTGTGGAATGGACTTCACGTGCTGGCAGTGCCCTCACACACCCACAACTGAGACCAAGTCACGAAACAACACTCACCCTTACGGGGAAGGCTGCGCTCTAATATTTTCCTTTTTGGTTTGTTTGTGTTTTGTTTTGGGTTTTTTTTTGACCCTAACATAATCCACTAACTCAGTTCATGGCCCACTAAGGGGTCTTGTCTGCAGTGTCCCACTGCCAGAGGAGCCGGATGCCCTCTGTCGGACAAGGGGTGTGTCCCGGGCAGGGCTCTTAGAAACAGGGCATCCCCCAACATGGACTCTCTGCACGTCTCTAGTCATCGCCTCTGGTTTCTAGAAGTAGACTCCCTGAGTCAAAGGAGAGGGCATCTGGGGACACGGCACAAGTCACCCTCCAGGAGAAGAGTCAATGAGGATTCAGTGCCCATTTCCCTCATCCACACCAAGTGGTCTAGTTTCAGGAGCTTTGGGGGAAACTTTTTTGCTGGTTCAGCAGATGAGGAATGACATCTACTTCACTGTCTTATTTTTACTTTTCTAATGATGAGGGAGGCTACACTTTTCATCATTGAGTCATTTCCAAAATGTGTCCACCTTTTCCAGTCCTGGGGTGAGCCTGCTGAACACGCCTCCCCGGGCATCCCCAGGGGCGCAGCCCGTGTTCCATGTCCAGCCAGGAAGCTCCACTCTTTGTGCAGCTACTAAGTGGTTAGTGACTGGCTTGTGACCCACAGGATACAGCAAGAGTGACGGGAGTCACTTCCAAGATGTAGTGACAAACAGTCTGTCCCTTCCCTCTTCCCTGCTCTCCCCTGTGTTCCCTCCCCCTCCCTTCCCTCCCTCCTGCTCACTGCCTCCTCCCAACCCCGCACCTCTCTACCTCCCTCTCTCTCTCTCTCTCTTCCTCTTTCTCTCTCTGTTACATCTCTGGATCTGGGGAAGCAGGCACCCATGTTATGAGCTGCGCTGAGTAGTCATCCGCCCAAGAGCGAACTGAGGGAGCGCCCAGGCCAACAGACAGAAAGGAACGCAGTCTCTCAGTCCGAACAGAATCCTGCAGCCTGTGAATGAACTTGGGAGCAAGTCCTCCCAAAGTTGAGCCCATATGAAGCCACAGCACCTACCTGTGAGACACCTTGAAGCAGAGCAACCCAGCTAAGCTGTGAACAGATTCCCAGTCCACACAAATTGTGAGATATTAAATATTTGTAGTTTCAAGGTGCTAAATTTTGGAGCAATGTTGTCAGAGAGGAATACACAGCTAACATAGGCTGCGGGCCCCATGACCCAGTCCGTCTCTCCTCCCCTTGCCCTGCGTCCCCTCCAGCCCCGCCCGGCCGCCTCCCTACACCCTCTGGCCAAACTCTCTTCTGCCTGCCAGTCTCTGCCCCAGTGCTGCCTTCTCCCCCTTGTCATCTGGTCCCAGAAAATGTCACCCCAGGGAGGCCTTTCAGATTCTCCTACCCAGTGACTCCCTCGTCCTCCCTCACGGCACCCTGCTTCATTTCAGGCAGGGCACTTGCTCTGTCCTTTCACATGTCCCTGGTGTCATGCTTTTGTCCATCTCCCCTGCAGACTATGAGTTCCTTGCAGGCAGAGGCCACTCAGTCATCTTCAGCACCGCACCTGGCCTCCTGGGGCACCTGGAACAGGGTGAGTGCTCGGCGGCTCAGTGATTAAAGAGGAGAATTTGGGAGCCCCCCCTTCTTGATTTTTACCAACTCAGTCTGTGGAGGTGAACGCTAGTAACAGGAGGTCGAGTTGCCTCTGAGGCCGGGGGACAGCCAGAATGACCTCTGTGTAACTCTTTCTGCTCCAGTTGCTCCCCCGAAGCTCTGTGGACACCATAGACACCGGAGGCTGCCTGCCCCCTGGTGCCCAGCACTAGAACTGCAGCCCCAGGCCGGGATACGGCAAAACCAAACAGGCACCTTTATTTGTGTGACCTTTCAAGGCAGTTGCTCTCCAGAGTCCCAGATGAGCAAAGAAGCAGGACCTGCAGGCTTCAAGGGCAGTGTCAGGGACCTCGGAAGCCTCCCTTGCCCCCTCTCTCTGTCCACCCCAGGTGTCCTCTTCATGCGTGAGGCATCGTCATCTCGGCCAAGACAGTGATTCTACCCCCTGCTTCCAAATGAGAACGCTGAGGGCCCAACAAGAACTAGTCCTGTCCCTGGACATTGGACTTGGTTTGTGGGGCCTTTGCCACTATGACAAGGAGATAGATATATGCCAGAGGAGAGACCTGTCTTGTCCAAGGTCACATAGTAATTCAACAGCAAAGCTCATACTTTGGTTAGGATTAGATTTGGCTGCATACATTAACAAACCCCAAATAATGGTGGTATAAACAGGGGAGAGAGATTTATATCTTTCTCATATTAAAGAACCCTAGAGGCGGGCAGTCCATACTAATCCTGGGCTGTCCATCATGGAAGATGATAGATCATCTGTCCTGCTCCAGCACCTTAGTATATGATTTCCATCATCAAAATGGTCCAAAATGCCTGCTGGGGCTCCAGCCTGGACCAGCCATCATGGCTGCCTTTCAGATGGCAGGAGGGAGAAAAGAATGAGGGTTCAGGGGACCCCCTCAGCTCTGTCAGTTCCATCTGACCATCTGACCTCCTCAAAATCTCACACCATACTTCTGGTCACATGGTATTGGCCTGAACTTCGTCTGGTCACTCTTAGCTGCAGGAGAGATTAGGAACTCTAGTCTTTTAGTTTGGTGAATTGCTGCCTGTATTCAAACTGTCTCTGTTTCTAAGCAAAGGGAGAATGAAAACTGTGAAAACTACCAGTGCTGTCTCCCTACACAGAACTCCAAGATGAAGAGAAGGAGATGGGGTTATTTTCAGAGGCATAGGGCATTTGTTCACCTACCACAGCCTCTCTTTTCTTGGTGTTTATTCATTCACAGACAGAACAAAAAGTCTTGGTTCCAAACCAGGATATATGAGTGGGACCCTTGCTTTTTGTTCTCAGCAAAATTATCAAAATCACTCTGTTGGCTTTTGTCTGCTTGTTCCTTGTAAGTAGATCTGGGAAAATCCTTTCCTATTTCATAAATGGAGTGGGGTGGGGTGGAGTGGGGATTGCAGAGACTTTTAAGCAAGCAGTGTGTTCCTTAAAAAGATGTGTCAAAATTATTTCTCTATAAGTCAAAGAATAGAATGCATTGACCCCACCATTTTTGACCCTCATGGTGAATATAGTAGGAAAAATAATCCACAAAAAATAAAACTGTTAGTGGTTAAAACTGCTCGTGGTAAAATTTATCATTAACTAAAAATTAGTGGAAGAAAAACATATTTGAAAACATTTTGATACGTATAATTTGACCCCGGAAAACTGACTTGGTAGAAAGAATGATCCCTAAAATTTACAATAACAGAATCTATAGTCAGTAAATTATGATGTGGACCCCAAATAAAGTAATTTACATTTAAAAATTGATCCTGATAAAAATAATTTCAGTGAATTAAGAATAAAAGTGGATAACCTAGAACTGATTTTCTGTTATATGTTTTGTCTAATATTATCTCATTTACTTTTTTAAATTTATTTTTTTTGAAGCATAGTTGAATTACAGTGTTGTGTTAATTGCTGCCGCACAGCAAAGTGACTCAGTTATACATATATATACATTCTTTTTCAGATTCTTTTCCATTATGGTTTATCACAGGATATTGAGTATGGTTCCATGTGCTATACCGTAGGACCTTGCTGTTTATCCATTCTCTATATACCAGTTTGCATCTGCTAACCCCAAACTCACACTCCATTCCTCTCCCACCTCCTCCCCCTTGGCAACCACCAGTCTATTCTCTATGTCCCTGATTCTATTTCTGTTTCATAGATAGGTTCATTTGTGTCATATTTTAGATTCCACATTCATTTACTTTTTTAATACTTAATAAAATTCATATTTTAGAGCAGTTTTAAGTATATAGAAAAAGTGAGCAAATAGCACAGAGTTCCCATATATTCTTTCTCATTGTCCCTCCCCCGCAATTTACTCCATTTTTTAACCTTGCAATAATGTGGTTCATTTGTTAACATTTATGGACCAATATTGGTACATTAACAACTAAAGTCCATAGTTTACGTTAGGGTTCACCGTTTTTGTTATACAGTTCTGTGAGTTTTGGCAACTTCATAATGTCATGTATCCACCATTACAGTATGGCCCAGAATAGTTTTACCACCTTAAAATCCCCTGTGCTCCACCTATTCTTTCCTCTCTCCCTCCCCTCAAACCACTGACTACTGATCTTTTCACTCCCTCTATAGTTTTGCTCTTTCCAGAATGTCAGATAGGTGGAATCATACATTATGTGGTCTTTTCAGATTGGCTCCTTTCACTAAGCAATATGTATTTAAAGTTCCTCCGTGTTTTTTGGTGGCTGGATAACTCATTTCTTTTTACTTCTGAATAATATTCCATTGTATGGCTGTACATAGCACTGTTTGTTTATTCAGCCACCTACTGAAGGACACCTTGATAGCCTCCAGTTTAGGGCAATTATGAATAAAGCTGTTAAATATTTGTGTGCAGGTTTTTATGTGTAGACATAAGTTTTCAACTCTTGTTGGGTAAATACCTAGGAACATGGTTGCAGTATCATATTGCTGGTGAGACTATGTTAAGCTTTGTAAGAAACTGCCAAGCTGTCTCTCAAAGTGACTGTACCGTTTTTGCCTTCCCACCAGCGATGTTGTTCCACACCATCACCAGCATGTGATGCTGTCAGTTTTTGCATTCAGCCCTTCTGATAGGTGTTTGGTGGTATTTCGTTGTTGTTTTAATTTGCAGTTCCCTAATGATATATGATGTTGAGCATCTTTTCATATGCTTTCTGCCATGTGCTTATCTTCTTTGATGAGATACCTGTTCGGATCTATTGCCCATTTTTAAATTGTTTGAGTTTTGTTTCTTGAGTTTGTGAGAGTTTGTTTTCTTTGTGAGACCTTGTTTGTCAAGATGCTGTTGAATTTTAGGAGTTCTTTGTGCATTTTGGATATGCTTGCTTGCCATCTTTATATCTTCTGTGCTGAGGTGTCTATTCAGATCTTATAACCATTTTTAAATTGGATAGCTGTTTCCTTACTGTTGAGTTTGAAGAGTTCTTTGTATATTTCGGACAATAGTCTGTTATTAGATAGGTATTTTACAAATATTTTCTCTCAGTCTGTAGTTTGTCTTTTCATTTCCTTAACAGTGTTTTTTGCAGAGCAGAAGTTTTTAATACCAATGAAGTTCAACTTACCAACTTTTTCTTTCATGGATCAAGTTTTTGGTGTTTTATCTAAAGAGCTTTTGACAAACCTAAGGCCACCTAGATTTTTTCCTATGTTATCTCCTAGGACTTTATAATTTTCCATTTTCCATTTAGGTCTGTGAACCGTCTTGAGTTAATTTTTGTGAGTTAATTTTTGTGAAAGGTCTCTGTCAAGGTTCATTTTCCTTTGTTTGCATGTGGATGTCCAGTTGTTCCAAAATCCTTTGTTAAATACTGTCATTTCTCCATTAAATTATCTTTGCTCCTTTGTTAAGAATCAGTTGACCATGCACATATGGTCACCTTACTTTTGATAAAGGAGGCAAGAATATACAATGGAGAAAAGACAGCCTCTTCAATAAGTGGTGCTGGGAAAACTGGACAGCTACATGTAAAAGAATGAAATTAGAACACTCCCTAACACCATACACAAAAATAAACTCAAAATGGATTAAAGACCTAGATGTAAGGCCAGACACTATAAAACTCTTGGAGGAAAACATAGGCAGAACACTCTATGACACAGATCACAGCAAGATGCTTTTTGACCCACCTCCTAGAGAAATGGAAATAAAAACAAAAATAAACAAATGGGACCTAATGAAACTTAAAAGCTTTTGTACGGCAAAGGAAAACATAAACAAGACGAAAAGACAACCCTCAGAATGGGAGAAAATATTTGCAAATGAAGCAACTGACAAAGGATAATCTCCCAAATTTACAAGCAGCACATGCAGCTCAATATCAAAAAAACAAACAACCCAATCCAAAAATGGGCAGAAGACCTAAATAGACATTTCTCCAAAGAAGATATACAGATTGCCAACAAACACATGAAAGGATGCTCAACATCACTAATCATTAGAGAAACGCAAATCAAAACTACAATGAGGTATCATCTCACACCGGGCAGAATGACCATCATCAAAAAATCTACAAACAATAAATGTTGGAGAGGGTGTGGAGAAAAGGGAACCCTCTTGCACTGTTGGTGGGAATGTAAATTGATACAGCCACTATGGAGAACAGTATGGAGGTTCCTTAAAAAACTAAAAGTAGAACTACCATATGACCCAGCAATCCCACTACTGGGCATATACCCTGAGAAAACCACAATTCAAAAAGAGTCATGTACCACAGTGTTCATTGCAGCTCTATTTACAATAGCCAGGACATGGAAGCAACTTAAGTATCCATGACAGATGAATGGATAAAGCTCATGGGGTTTAAAACAATGGCTGCCAACCTCTGTCCTCCCCTTTCAGCAATCAAAAGCAGCAATCAGGCAATTAGCACTCAGAATACACAGCCCAATATTTGGAAGACAAGGTCCTTATCTCTCATCCTGGCTCCAGCAAGTCGCACCAGGAACATGGCTCTAAGGCTGCTTGTCACAAGAATGGAGATTGGGGGATTGTAGCTATACCATGCAGAATTTGCTGAAATTCACCCAAATTTACCAGCCTCTTCATGAAGCTCTCCTCTGAATGCTGTAAGTATAGTTGGACTAGACTCCAGAGTTCCAAAATAATTTCTTCAGACAGTGGTGGCCAATTCAATAGTTGTTTAGGTAGAGTGATGGACTCCTGGAGCTTCCTATTCCACTATCTTACATGACGTTACTCTCAATACCTTTTGTGGCTGATAATATTCCACTGTATGCATATACCATATTTTGTTTATCCATTCATCATAGGGAGGATTCTACTCTTTCTCTTCAGCCAATAGGTGGAACTAGAGCCCATGGGTAGACATTCTAGAGAGGGAGCTTTGAGATCAAAATGGCATTTTGACCTTCACAGCTGCCTGCCCAAAAACAGAACAGGGCTCACACACAAAGGGAAGTTCCCCACTGATGCAGAGGTGGTCCACGCAGAGGTGTGACATATTGGAACTAGCCAAGAAGGGCTCCCTGTCTAGTTGATTGGCCTGTTGATGCCAACAGGAGTCTGGAGAAAAATTAAATCACACTCCTCCATTGTTCTCCATTTTACCATCCAGGACCCACCAGCCCTGGAGGTGAACAGAGAGCCTGTCCAACTTCCCCACAAAGGAAAGGGTGCAGAGAAGGAAATAGGAGGAACTGATTGGAAACTTTTGGAGCTCTATCTGAAAAGAGAAATTCTAGGGATATAGAGTGACAAAGTAAAGCTCAAGGCTCTTTCTGAACAATTGTCAGCCCAGAAATTGGTTTCTGGACTTGGGGCAAGCTATTTGCTTACCTATGTTATGTAGGGTCTGTGGCTCCTCATAGAGGTTTTGATAGGGGAAATGTTTTTTACTCAGCCTTTATTCTTTTTTTTTTTTTTTTAGTGTAAGATTATAACACATTTCTCTTTATAATAAAAGCAAACAGAAAATCAGTTAGGATACAGTGGAATAACAGGAAGAGTAAACTTGACCTAATTAACATGCATAAAATAATACACACAAAAACTGAATAATACACATTCTTTTTAAGTACACCTGGAACAATTCAAAAATTTACCATATTATGGACCACAAAGTAAGGTTCTACAAATTTCAAGCAACTAAAATCATACAAAGTATATTCTAGGGTCACAGTGCAATTAATTTAGAAACCAGTATCAAATATTCTACTGGAATATCCCTGTTGATTTAGAAATTAAGAAAATATATGCTTAAGTAAATCAGGACTCAATGAAGAGAATATATTGAAGATTATAAAATAGTTTTAACTGAAGGATAATAAAATTACCAAGTATCAAAATATGTAGGTTACAGTTAGAGTCATGCTTAGAGAAAATTTAGAGCTTTAAAAAGCACATATTCAAAAAGAAGAAAAGCTAAAAGTCAATGAGTTATGCATCTATCTCAAAAAGTTAAAAAACAACAAAATAAAATCCAAAGAAAGTAGAGGGAAGGAAGAAATAAAGTTAGCATAAATTATATAGAAAATAAATAATGGAGAAGATCAATTAAATTCAGATATTGTTTCTTTTAGGATATTAGTAAAATTTTTAAAACCTCATATCGATACTAATGAGAAAAAAAGAAAAAGGCATGAAAAAATCATTATCAGCAAGAAAAAGGAGACATGGACATAGATTACGTAGACCTGGAAAAGTTTACAATAGGGTAATATGGACAACTTTTTGCCAGTTTGAAAATGTTGAAGTAATGGAAATTTCTAACAATATAACTTTTTTTTTTAACATCTTTATTGGAGTATAATTGCTTTTCAATGGTGTGTTAGTTTCTGCTTTATAACAAAGTGAATCAGTTATACATATACATATATCCCCATATCTCTTTCCTCTTGTGTCTCCCTCCCTACCACCCTCCCTATCCCACCCCTCTAGGTGGTCACAAAGCACCAAGCTGATCTCCCTTTGCTATGTGGCTGCTTCCCACTAGCTATTTTATATTTGGTAGTGTATATATGTCCATGCCACTCTCTCACTTCGTCCCAGCTTACCCTTCCCCCTCCCCATATCCTCAATTCCATTCTCTAGTAGGTCTGTGTCTTTATTCCTGTCTTGTCCCTAGGTTCTTCATGACCATTTTTTTTTTTTTTTTTAGATTCCATATATATGTGTTAGCATACGGTATTTGTTTTTCTCTTTTTGACTTACTTCACTCTGTATGACAGACTCTAGGTCCATCCACCTCACTACAAATAACTCAGTTTTGTTTCTTTTTATGGCTGAGTAATATTCCATTGTATATATGTGCCATATCTTCTTTATCCATTCATCTGTCGATGGACACTTAGGTTGCTTCCATGTCCTGGCTATTGTAAATAGAGCTGCAATGAACATTGTGGTACATGACTCTTTTTGAATTATGGTTTTCTCAGGGTATATGCCCAGTAGTGGGATGGCTGGGTCGTATGGTAGTTCTACTTTTAGTTTTTTAAGGAACCTCCATACTGTTCTCCATAGTGACTGTATCAATTTACATTCCCACCAACAGTGCAAGAGGGTTCCCTTTTCTCCACACCCTCTCCAGCGTTTGTTGTTTGTAGATTTTCTTATGCCCATTCTAACTGGTGTGAGGTGATACCTCACTGTAGTTTTGATTTGCATTTCTCTAATAATTAGTGATGTTGAGCAGCTTTTCATGTGGCCTTTATTCTTTTTATACATTTTCCTTCATTTGTTTCTTAAGTCCCTTATTTCCTTCATCAGATATACAAAGAGGTGGCATGGCATTTCAGGAAGAGGATGGACTTGACATCTGTTGAATAAATATTTATTGTTAGCCTGCCTATATGTGCCAAGTGCTGGAACATTGCAGTCACCATGATTAGAGCTATATATAAATATATATGCTTTGTAAATAAAGCTCCCATAATTACTGTGATATTAACAAGTGGTTTATAGTTCAACCTTCAAACACATTTTCAGCCACATGTACTGCACAGAGAGAGGGAAATTCTGTGTTAGTGCTGACATACTGTACTGCTCTCAGATTAAGAACCACTTTGCTAGAGAAAATCTCCTCTAGTGGCTTACCCTGGCCAGCAGCTAGCTAGCTCCTTTCTTAGACAATAGCTAGTCCCCAGGTGTTATAAATTTCTAATTGCAAATATAAAACATCCTGTTTTAAGGAAGTTGCTGCTGAGAACCAGAGATCCAGTTTTAAATGAAAAAGACTAAGTGTGAGGGCATGAGAAGACAATTGGGAGGAAGACCAGCTCCTTTACATGTCGTGGGGAGATATGACTTAGTGTGAAGTGAACTCCAGGAAGAACCCCCAAAAGAGTGGTTTTATCTTCCTCAACTGGTGGTGAGTGCTGGGGAATATCAGGTAATGTGGTAGTGGTGTGATGCAGAACTCTAAGAAGCACATGTATCCAAACCTATGTCTGCTGGAGTAAATAAGAATGTCTTGTTCAGCTTCTCTTTGGGTGGGATTGGCTGCTGGGGGGTTTCTAGAAGCAGCACCCAACTCAATATGACTCTTTTATAAAAAATATTTTGTAATCCCCTCTTCTACTCCCCTGAAATGAAATTCACAGATAAAATAGCCTAGAAAGTTGACTGTATAGTAAAACTGTGAAAAAGTTATTGGTATTTATATGTAAAGCAGTTTTTTCCTCTACATGAGTGACTGGCAAGACAGTCACATGTGGATTAGGACAAGGACAAGGTTAGAGAAACTTCTGCAAAATGGGGGACTGTTCTGTACACAGCAGGACAATAAGTGTCCACCTGGCCCACTAAATGCCAGGAGGTGCCCCTGATCATTGTGACAACCAAAAATAACCTTGTGAAAGTCCAAAGTGCCCCTGGAGGGAGATGTTGCTCCCACAGAGAACCACTGATGAATGGGAATTGACCAAACAGCCCCAAGAGAATGCTCTTTTGCTATTTATTGGGTTAACTTTGCCACTTAAGGGAATCTGAGGCTAGAACAAGACCAAAGGGCTCCCAATTTAACAAAAGACCAAGCCCCAAATGATTTACCCAAAGTCAAACAGCACAGGGGCAAAGGTCCTCCCTGAATAGTACACTTTTAATCCGAACCCACACTTTGTGAGCACTGTCTGCTTCTTTGATTTCAGGGTCAGCTAACCTGCATGGAGCACCTGCTGTATGCTATGTGGTTTCTTCTCCCTGCCTCCTTCCTTCCTCACCCCTAACATCTAGTAGAGTATAATTTTTGTACCAACTGGTTTATTGACTGTTACAGAATCATTAATACTGTAGTTGGTTGCCTTGCTTACAGTATTTGTTATGCCACCTCCATGCCCTACCCCACAACTGGGCCCTTAACCAGTTGATAACTCAATGTCTGCATCCTTGGAATCATCCTTATATCTGGGCCTTGTCCAAGGCTGAGCTGTGTGAATGACCCACAGCTCGAGAAGGGACAGAGAAGATCTCTTAGAGAGCCAAGACCCTTCCCTGTCAGTCTAGGACCTTTCTCTACACAGTATGGCTTTAAGCTTTCATTATCCCCTGTTTTCCAGTGTTCGGTGCCTGTGTGGCCTCTACAGCTTTAGCAATCAGTCCCTTCTGGGGATTAGCCTCTTTCAGCTGACTCACCTTGGAGGTCTTTGTGCGCAGATTAGGGAGTTTTGCTTGTTCAGCACATCCTTAGCTTTACCAGAGCCTGGATTTTAGCAGGATTCCCAGAATCTCTCCCTTTTGTTTTTTGTTTTGTTTTAGTTTGTTTCTCCTTACTCTGTTAAAATGAATGCAATTGTCTAGAAATTTCTCTGCATTTTGTTCATGAGGCAATAGCTGATGGGAGAGGGAGTGATCATGATGTCAATGATTCACCAAAAGTAGATCTGTCCAAAGATTCCTTTTGTCATGGATCTATTTTTCCTGACCTTTTATGTAAGCAAAAATACCCAGGAGGCTGGGCTTCATCCACATACATACCTTTGAACATGTTGTTGTCTAGCTTCAAGAAGGAGTTAAAATTGTTATTACTAAAATTATTTGCAGTTAAATAACTCAGGGTAAAAAGACGAATAAAATCTTTTCAAGTTGTTCACAAGGGAGATAAGACATAGAATCACTTCCTACATCCTCCTCCACTGCAAACAAGTTTGAGGGATAAATAAGGGGCTCCAGGAGCTTAGCCACAGCCCCACTTTCAGGTGGGGACTTCAAGGAAGATTTCCCAGGAAAGGAATTACATAAGACACTGAATAATACCACAGCCAAGTCCCGGGGGCTCATTTTGTTGTACATAAAGTGATAGAAACAAGAGTTTTGGGTTTGGTCTTCTTTTTGGAGACAATATAGAGAAGATACAGGCAAAATCAGATGGGAAGTGAGATGAGGGCAACCAGAGGTGTCTAAAATTGCCTCTCTAAATTTTGGAGGGTGGGAGAGCTACCTATGGCAGCTGTAAAGTCAGAGAGGCTCTGAGAGGGAGGATGAGGTGTGTCTCTTTCTTGGGCTCTATTGCAAACACCAAAACATCCATCAGGTGAGATAAAAACAAAGTGAGCCACAGGTATGTTCTTGGAACGTTGTTGCTATTTCCCCTTAATTCTAAATGGTGTTTGCTGAACTGAGAGAAGGAAGGGATGGCGGGACAGAGATTCAACTCAACCAACAGCTTTGGTTCTGTCTGCTTTTTACAGGTGTTTTGGTGTTTGTGTCCAACGTGGTGGCTCTCTCCAAACGAACAGTCTCCCCAAGTGTAGATAAAAATGCATGAAGGGCTTTAGATGAAGGTTTCACACTTGAAATATTTCCTCCTTTCTCAGCCCAGGATAAGCTCGCAACAAATCCATCTTCCTTCCTCATCCTTGGGCCTCACACCTGGGCATGCCCTTTCTATGATAACCTCTCTTGGGAAGTATCTGGATGGGCAGAGAATGCTTGCCAGGCTGCTGCCTACTGGCCAGCTGTTCCTGATCCCCCTACTATCCGCCTTGCCTACCCCTGAAAGCCACCTGAGCAGACCACTAAGGACCTCTTGACAGCCCTTGGGGATGGGAAGTGTGCCTGCCTTTCCTGAAAGAGTGAGCCAGATGCTCCTGGCCCCCACTCCTGTCTTCCAAGGATGAGCTTGAGCTTTTGCTGGGAGAGAATGCCTTCCACCTGAGTCTTGTCCTTTCTGAAAATTCTGCTTTATGGCCTCATGACATATGCCTTCATCTAAGGAAGTTTTTAACAGGGGTTCATAGTAGGACTTCAGTCTACTGAAACCTTCTCTGAAATCATGTGCCAAATTTTGTATCTATCTGTTGCTTTCACATATTCTGACTCCCTTCCCCACAAAATGGTAAGAACCCTTGTGTTTAAAGAGTAGCCAATTTGTGTCATCTCTGATGTCCCTTAATTTCCCTGAAATCCAATTATATCCAGGGCATGGGAATTAATTCTTGAACTCCCTGGGCCTTTGACCATTCCCAAAGAAAATAAAAACAACTTCCTAGCCTGTCCTTGCTATGTCAACTACCCAAGGACTTCTGAGAACCTCCTGATATGTCTCAGCCAAAAATCTACCTGCCGGAATGGACACTTCACCCAAGAACATATCTGAAGGGGCAATAAACACATGAAAAGATGCTCAATATCATTAGTTATGGGGAAATGCAAATTAAAATCTCAATGTGATATCTTTACAGATCCACTGGAATGGCTAAAATTAAAAAGTCTGACAATTCCAAGTATTGGAGAGGATTTGGAACAACTGGAATTCTCATACATTGCAGGAAGGTAGAAGAAGGGGAGCCCAAAATGATGTAGTCACTTTAGAAAATAATTTGACAGTTTCTTGTAAAGTCAGACACACACTTTATCCTACAGCTAGCAATTCTATTCCTAAGACTTTATGCAAGAAAAGCACATGACCACACAAAGACCTGCATGTGATTGGTATAGCAGTTTTATTCACAACAGCCCCAAACTGGAAACAACACAAAGGTATATCAAATGTGAATGGATAAACACATTGTGACATATCTATACAGCAATAAAAAGGAACAGATTACTGATATATGTTTACAACCTGGTGATTCTCAAAAGCATTATGCCAAGGGAAAGAAGCCAGACACAAAAGACTACAAACTGTATGATTCCATTTATATGACATTCTAGAAAAGGCAAAGCTATAGTGACATAGATCAGTGGCTGCTAGGGGTTGGAGGTAGGAGGAGGAAATTAACTGTAAAGGGGCACAAGGAATTTTTTTGGAATGGTGAACTTGTTCGATATCTTGATTGTGGTGCTGGTCACATGTCTGAATACATTTGTCAAAATTCATCAAACTCTACATTTAAAATATGTATTATATGTAAATTATTCACCAATACAGCTGACTTTTTAAAAAAAACTAACTGCAGAGCATTATTTTTCTTTATATATAGGACAGTCCAAACATGGAACTCTTTTTTGCAATGATAAAGGATCTCAGACTTGGGGTCAACACATATCATTTTATGATTTATTTTACATATTGGACTCTGGAGTTTATCCTAATTTCCTACTCCAACTGGCACTCTTTCAATTGGGAGCTGCTTTTTACATCTTTCCCATCTTAAATGTGGAGCCAGAGGATGTTATGAGCACTGCAGAGTCCAAATTGTGTCTGGTTGTATTTTAGGTCTATTAAATCCACTGCAGTGTTTGAAGCAGACTGGAGGGGAGAGAAGGAAGAGATCTGAAATAGACTGAAATACAGCAGTGGGGATGGAAAGAAGTGCCAGGGAGAGATATTTCAGCAGACTTTGTCAGGGACTAGATAAGGGGTATAAAAGAGAGCAAGCAGTGTTCAGAGAAGACTTTGAACAGTTTCCCATTGCTTTTGAGAAAAAGCCCGAACTCCTGAGCATGGGCTATCAGGCCTTCCATAATCTACTTCCAGTCTCCCTCTTCATTGCCCACTGCCTCTTTTCACTGAATCAGAAGCTCTGCAAGCACAAAATTCTGTTACTTAACAGCAGCTGTTCAGTACATACTGGTTGTATATACATATATACAAATGTCCATTCACCTACTGATGGACACTTAGTGTTGTTTTCATTTTTTGGCTATTACAAACAAAGCTGCTATGAATATTCTTGTCCAGGTCATTGTGTGGACATATGCTTTCATTTCCCTTAGGTAAACCGTGGTAATAGAATTGCTGGGTCATATGGTAGGTGTAGTACATCCATACAATGGAATACTACTCAGCAATAAAAAGACAAACTATTGGTGCACACAACAACATGGATGAATCTCAACATGCTTCTGCTGAGTGAAAGAAGTTGCATACCCTCCCACCCCCAGCAAAAAGACAGCCCGTATTGTATGATTCCATTCATATAAAATTCTAGAAACAGCAAACTAATCTATAGCAACAGAAAGCAAACCAGCAGTTGGGAGGGCAAGGGACAGTGAGGCACATAGGGTGAGGATTATAAAGGTGCATGGGGAAGCTTTTTTGGGGTGATGGATATGTTCATTATTTTTATGGAAGTGATAGTTTCACAACTGTATACATATACCAAAACATCATACTGTACATTTTAAATATGTGCAGTTTACAGTATGTCAATTATACCTCAATAAAGCTGTGAAAAATACTGTTTGAATAAATAGCAGGCTCTCCGTAAATGCATATAGAATGAATGTAGAGAAGCGTTCATTGTTGGTTTAAGGGACACAAACCAATATGCCCAATAAATATTGGTAGAATTAATGTACAGAAGAAATATGTGAATAAATAGTAGGTGTTCAATAATTTTATAAGGAATGAGTGAATGAATGAATGTATTTGACAGATGTTTATGTCAGCCTATCATGTGCCTGGGACTATCCTAGGCTCGTGGGAATAGATTGGGGAACAAAACAAAGATCCCTGAGCTCACAGAGCTTTAATTTGAGGACAGTAAACAATGAAAAGATAAGTAAAACACATATAGTGTGCTAGACAGGTGCCAAGGAGAGAGAAAGCTGAGAAGGGGGACAGGGAATGTCAGGGAAGGAGACTGACATTTTTGAGATTGTGGCCACCCTCCTCCCAAGGGTGACGCTTGAGAACAGACCTAAAGGAAATGAGCGGACCAGGTGGGTATCTAGGAGAATAAAAAGTAACTGCCCCAGAATTGAAGAAAAGAATAAGCAAGAACTGAATGAAACGTCTGACGAGTGAAACGCAATAGCAGGAGCGCATAAGTGCTAATAACGACGGCTGCGGCCGGCACCTTCCCGGCCCGCCGGTCCTTGCGTTGTCCACGAGGAGGCGCTCCTGCTCCCGCCCCGCAGTCGCCTTCCGCCGTCGGCCAGTGCGTGGGCACGCGCAGAAACCGCTAGGCGGCGTCGGTTTCCCTTCCCACGCGCGGACGCCGGCGTGGGCCGACGCCGCCGGGGTGCCCGCGCGTGCGCAGAGCCGAGGCCGGTCTGCTCTTGGGGCGGGGCGGAGTGGGGCGGGGCCGAGCAGGGCGGGGCGGGGGTTTGAGGTGATTACCGAGCCGCGGCGGCTGCTTCAGCCGTGTGGGGAAACCGAAAGTGGGCGGCGGCCGCGGCTGTAGCCCTGGCGGAGACAGTGGTGGGAGCCGGGCCCAGAGGCGCGGGGACGGACTGCGGGCCCGCAGAACGAGGTGAGCGCAGGTCCTGCTGGCTGCGGGAACGACAGGTGCCAGGCGAGGTCGGACGAGGTTTCGGGCGGGCGCGGCGCACCTGGGTGACTAAGCGGGACAGTGGCCCGAGCGGGACTCGAACGGACCCGGGGCCTCTTCCCTGCAGCCGCAGAGGATGCCCTGGTCCCCACCCCGGAAAGTGGTCTGGGCGCCAGGGGAGTTGGGGTTCCAGAGCGTTGTGTTTTAAATCTCTGATGGGACCGTCTGGGGTTCACCTGGGAGTCGGACGGACCCCTGCCGCCTGGGAAACAGTGCAGTGGGGGCAGTGCAGCAGGGGGAGGGCGGGTGTGTGGACAGGGATGGGAGGTGCTGACCAGGAAGTGGTTCCCGGTACCGGCGGGCGGGCGCCAGCTGCCCGCCCGGAGCAAGGGATATCCGAGCCCCCTGGCTGTTTGAACTCCCACACCGTGAGCTTTTAAGTTCCTCTCTTTACAGACCCGCCCCTCCAGGCCGCTGGAGCAGTGCAGGACACAAATACTATCCGTTTCTCTCAAACCGTGAGCACCTGAGCCCCGGGTGGGTACAGAGCTCCAAGTTAGGAGGGAAATATGAATCCATGAGTGAGTTATCTTAACTTTCACCGTGTTCCCCAATAGGGTCAGGTTCTCAACCTCAATTTAATGGGAGGGGGCGTGGAGCCGGCACAACTGTTCTGCTCCGATCCCCTTGAGTGAGTAGGTACAATACATTTCCATACATAACCAAGGGCACCACTCACTCCCAAACAATTTCAAAGAACCGGAAAGGGAAATAGCTATATTAGAAAAAGTCTTGGCCCAAAAGGATTATGAAAGCCACTCTACAAAACAAAAACACCACTGACCTGAGTCATCCCTCCATCCCTATCCTTCACCCCCCCCCTCGCCCCTTTCGTGCAGGTGGAAAAACTGCAGAAAAGTGCCCTGCCTAGTGATATACAACAACTTAAAGACAGAGGTGGAACTAGACCCAAGTCCCAGCTGCTTTGATGTATAGGTGTTGCATACTGCAAATAGCGTGGGCTTTGCAGATTTGGGTTGGAACCTGGGCTTCTCCACTTGCTAATTGTGTGATCTTGAACAAATTACATACTTTCTTTGAGCCTGGTTTTCTCTTTATCAATTGGAAATATATAACTTACTCTGCAAGGCTTTTGTGAGATAACTACTGTAATTCCTTTGGCTCATAACAATAGTCAAGAAGTGTTGACTCTCTTTCTTCCACCAAACTTCCCATATTTTACATAATTGGGTTTAGTTTCTTGGATGCAGGGACACATCTTTAAGTGCTCTATATAATATAAATTGGCACATGGTGGAGATTTTTGCAGTTCCATTCAACTGATATTCATGGAGCATTAGTTACATGCACAGGACCGTGCCAGGGGTAGGGAATTGCTCTGGGGTCAGCTGGATTAGAACCCACGTCTCCTGTGCCCCAGTCCAGGGCCCTTTGCCAGCCCACAGCCCCCCTCTTTGCTAGTTAAACACAGTGAACTCTGAAGCAGCAGTTGGTGGTTCCTTCGGATTTCAGTCCCTGTAGATTGGAAATGAAATGTAATCCCTGCTAATGCCCTTTTAAGTGAACTGGCTGAACGTGGCTGAATGAACTATTGTATTTTGTACCAAGAGATTTAAACTCCTTGAAGAACCTCTCAGAAGTTCTCTGTGCAATATAATCTAGTTGGAGACCTAATATGAACGTAAAGGAAAAATACTTTATAATCCAACTCTAAGCGCCTACTCTGTGTTTGATCAAGTGCTATTTCTAAGAACTGAGATTTGACGTAGAGTGAGTGTTTTGCCTCTGGGCACTTTCGGGGTCAACACATAAATACAGAAAAGACAGAAGTTCCTTGGTGCTTGGAGTGAAATCTAATTTCATATTTATGTGAATTGGTTTTTCCTTATGCAAAACTGACTTTCTCCTCCCTCTGTTCCCACCCTTATGCTTTTGAAAGCTTCATTCTTTTCAATATTTCCTCATTAGGCCAATTTTTTAAAAATGTTGTCTTTCAAACAAGCTAAAAGTATTGATAATTTGTCATTTTGAGCTGAAGATGTGTGTGAGGATATATGGCAGTTAGAGCTTCTGATCGGCACAAGATACTCAGTGTGACCCCAAAGCAAACTCGATATTTTAGCTATGCAGCTTTGTCAGGAGGAAGCAAACCCATGATTTCCGTTAGATCTTTGGACCCCCATTTCAGCACTTGAAGGACTCCAGGGAAAGTTGAGAACCATGGATCTAGCCCATCCTCCTCATCTTCCGTATGAAAAAAGCGACCTGAAGTGACTTGTTCAAAGGGTCATAGCTAATGAGAAGCAGAATTGGGATTAAGACCCAAACTCCTAACTAAGCCACTTATGATCTCAGAGCTTTCTCCAGTATGTAGATTTATGGAAAGCCTTTATTTATTCATACTATGTAATTAGTAATGCATGGATAATTTGGAGGTTGAAATTGCAATAATTACAAAAAGAAAACTGCTCTCTAAATATACCCTGAGGGAGTATATCACCACCTGAGGGCATTAATTACTATCTTTCTTTTTTTTTTTTTTTAAACAGGATTTTTTAAAATTAATTTTATTTTTGGCTGCACGCAGGCTTTCTCTAGTTGCGGTGAGCGGGAGCTACTCTTCGTTGTGGTGCACAGGCTTCTCATTGCAGTGGCTTCTCGTGTTGCGGAGCACGGGCTCTAGGCACGCAGGCTTCAGTAGTTGTGACACTTGGGCTCAGTAGTGGCTCACAGGCTCTAGAGCACAGGCTCAGCAGTTGTGGCGCACGGGCTTAGTTGCTCCGCAGCCTGTGGGATCTTCGCGGACCAGGGATCGAACCCGTGTCCCCTACATTGGCAGGCGGATTCTTAACCACTGCGCCACCAGGGAAGTCCCAACTATCTTTTTAAAAAGAGTTGATAAAGGAGTAATTAAGGTGGTAATAAATAGACTATAATTGGAAATAAAAGATAGCATGTTAAACTGTTGCAAGATGAGAAATCACCTTGGAAGAGTCTTAGACAAAAACCTTCCCTCTCTTAGGCTCAGTTTATTGATTTGTAATAAGGGGTTTGGGATAGACTAGATGATGCACAGACATTCTGAATTTTAAGGGCCTGGCTTGTTGCTAAAATAGTGTCTTCATGGAAGAAGGCAGCCGTTTACCAGAAGTATGTGCCCTAAGGAGATACTAAAAATTGAGTAGCTGACTGAAGAAGGTAAGAGAGATTGCTTCGTGATTTCAGTTTACCCTAACGATTCTTCAGATTTATTTGTGGGTTTAGTGCCACTCTTCAAGTCAAATTTATGACACAAAAAAAATGCAATGAGAAAAATGAGCCAAATAGTACAGTTGGAAATAGTTGAGAAAAGAGGAACTGAGAGGAGAGAGCATATACGGGAGTGACACCAGCTTGGCTAAAGGTCTTTGGGCAGCAGGACTGAGGAAACTGCATCTACAGGAAGCAGATCGCATGCAAACGACTGAGCCAGGGAGGATCAACTAATGGTAAAGGCAGGTATCCAGAGGACACCAAAACCTGCTTCTTCAGAATAAGACTCTCCTGGGACCATTTTTAGGTGTATTAGAGAGAAAAGTTGTGAATTTACAAATACAGTTTTGAAAGTGAGAATTATTTTAGGCTATTTACATTGTTTAAACCTTGCTTTCCTAAAGGTTGTCATTACTTTCCCCTAATCCTTGCCCTACTTCTTGCACATTGTTAGCGTTTCGGGGTACTCAAGATTAATTGTATAGCAAAATAGAAAAGGAACAGTATAAAAGGATTGAATTTTTGCAGCAGTTGGCAAGTATTTTGGATTTGGGTGCCACACCCTTAAATCAGAATGTGGCAGATCCCCATTTCATGCCACTTTAAGGGCTAATCACTAAATATGCCCCAGGGTTGTTCTCCGTATTCCCCAAGTCAAATTTACTTTCAGAAGCCAACTCTGTACGTTTGGAGCAGCTGTCTGAAAGGATGCCCCATTTTTGGGAGCCAGAAGACCTGGGTTCTTGTTGTGGGTCTGGCCATAAAAATATGTGAGGCCTGGAATAATTACCCTGGACCTCAGTTTCCTCATTTTTAAACTAAACAGTTTGGAGGAGATGGTGTGAAGGTGCCTACTAGCATTCCGCGCTTCTCTCTCGGCTCCCTACTCTGAGGTCAAGCCCACTGTCCTGTCCTGTGCTGTTTTACAATGTCCAGGGACATTGTGGGACATGGCAGTTAAGAGGCTTTTGCCTGCTAGTTAAGTGAGAAATCTTGGAGGAGATCTGGTGGCTTTCTTACTAAGCTTGCCAGGTCAAGTATGTTAATGAGGCAAGTAAGAAAACCTGGGAAAACGCTAATATTTCAACTTTGATGCTGTACTAAAAATTTCTCCAGTACACCAATGTCTGTATTATTGCATTCTTAGCAATGTAATGCAGGTATTCATAGGTAGTTTGCCATCCATACCATGTTTCTAGGAAAATGTAACTACCAAATGCCAAGTATTGTGGTAAGCACATATAACTCTATTTTTGACACTTGTCATTCAGAAAGAGAGGCAAGGAAAGGAGGAGAAAAAGAGTGAGAGGAAGGACATGAAAGTCAAGTGCAATCTGTTGTGATCCTTGTGGCCAGTTTCTTCCTCCTTGACTGGGGTCTTTGCTTGCTGACCTTGGTCAGTTTTTGAGATTAAAATACTCTGATTAAATAATTCCCCAGACTCACCTCCACTTTACTCTGCTCAAGCAGAGGATTCTTATTCAGCTCAAGCATCCCCTTTATTATCTAGGGAAACCCTTAAGAATTTTAACCTGAGTTTAAAGAGATAACCAACCTTATTTCTCCCAACCTCACCTAACTTACGGTCACCAGGGCTTAACATAACATTCTCAAAATAAAAGTACGAATTTGAATTCTCTTAAACTCTAAATTGTATTTATCACAACACTTTTAGAGAGTAGAAATAAGTAGGAAAGTTGAAAGAGCAAAATGGCAACTTAAGAAATTTGGGAGCCACACATCATCAAAAAATCTACAAACAATAAATGCTGGAGAGAATGTGGAGAAAAGGGAACCCTCTTGCACTGTTGGTGGGAATGTAAATTGATGCAGCCACTGTGGAGAACAGTATGGAGGTTCCTTAAAAAAAATAAATATAGAACTACCATATGACCCAGCAATCCCACTACTGGGCATATACCCTGAGAAAACCATAATTCAAAAAGAGTCCTGTACCACAGGGTTCGTTGCAGCACTATTTACAATAGCCAGGACATGGAAGCAACCTAAGTGTCCATCGGCAGATGAATGGATAAAGATGTGGCACATATATACAATGGAATATTAATCAGCCATAAAAAGAAACAAAATTGAGTTATTTGTAGTGAGGTGGATGGACCTAGAGTCTGTCATACAGAGTGAAATAAGTCAGAAAGAGAAAAACAAATACCATATGCTAAGCCATATATAATGGAATCTAAAAAAAAAAAAAAAAAAGGTTCTGATGAACCTAGGGTCAGGACAGGAATAAAGACACAGACGTAGAGAATGGACTTGAGGACACGGGGAAGGGGAAGGGGAAGCTGGGACGAAGTGAGAGAGTAGCATTGACATATATACACTACCAAATGTAAGATAGATAGCTAGTGGGAAAGCAGCTGCATGGCACAGGGAGATCAGCTCGGTGCTTTACGACCACCTAGAGGGGTGGGATAAGGAGGGTGGGAGAGAGAGGCAAGAGGGAGAGGATATGGGGATATACATTTGCATATAGCTGATTCACTTTGTTATACAGCAGAAACTAACACAACACTGTAAAGCAATTATACTCCAATAAAGATGTTAAAAAAAAAAAAAGAAATTTGGAAGCTACTTTGGAGGAGTTGCCATTGAGGCACTTCACTAATAGTTGAAATTCCCATGATAAGCTTCCTTTTGTGCTTCTAGTGTATGATATCCAAGATAAACTTGATTCGTATAGTTAGAAGAAAGTATTCTTATATGCATACTGTTTCCAAAAGTTCTTGAGTATAATTGCCACCTTCAGAAAACCTCAAAAAATGCCATGATAACCAAGGAATTAACAAAATTTAGAGCATTCTATAGCAATATAGTAGATTAGAAAATAATAAGTTTTTTAAGCTTTAGTTGTAACGTTCTTTTTGTTCAGTGCCTGAAGTGATATTGCTAATGTTGGAATTGCAAACTGGACTGGAAGAAATTGACAAACATGAGAACAAGACGTACATCTGAACAAGATGTACAACCACATTTACCCTTCCAGGTTTTACCGCACTTATCTGTTTCTCACCATCTTTGAGATCCTCAGTCCTATAGTCCGGGGACTGCCCTTCCCTCCAAAAAGTTGTATACAAATAGAGAATTATAGTATTCCATGAAAATAGCATACTTAAAAAAGGGGAGGGAGAGGGATGCTTAATTCAGATTGTAGCCATGTGGTCAAGCATTGCTTCCCAGTCTCCTCAAGTATCAGGTTCTTTTTTTTAATTTTTAAAAGAACTTTGTGAAACTTCACACATGATTAGTTGTACTTCTAATATCCTTTGGTTGATAAAATATATAACTACCAAAAACTGTTGTAAATTCAATATCAATTCATGTTTGTGACTCTCAACAGTATCTGCACACTGTTTGAAAAACAGGAATACATGTAAGTATGAGACACTTACCAGTGTTCAAGCAGTGCTTGCTTACACATTGGGGTATGTGGACATTTTGCAGTAACGCTATGGCCCAGACCTGAGCCTGCTCATTGAGAACTCTGGCTCAGAGTGGAAAGGCCCAGAAGTAAACTGTGTGATGGATCTCAATCACAGCTTGGTGACATAATTGGCTGTCTCAGTCAGTTTACAACAATCATTAAAATTTGCAAATAATTTTTAATAACTTAAATTTAAGATTATTCCTTTAACTGCTCACATGCAATACACTTATTTTAGTGAGTAGGAGAGAAAAGGAGTGGTGTTAGTTATATGGAGAATTTCTCATTCATTCACTCAATATGTATTGAGCTCTCGTTGTGGGCTGGGCACTAGGGATTCAGCAGTGAACAAAACCCACCGAAATCCCTGCTTTCATGGAGCTTACATTCAAGTCAGGGAGACAGTAAAATAAAGAAGAATATTGGATGGCATAAGTGCTACGGAGTGAAATAAGGCAGGGGAAGGGTAAAGGGAGTACTGGGCAGCTGGCATAACTGTTCTGGTTTTGAATAGGGTGACCAGGGAAGGCTGTACTGAGAAGGTGACATTTGAGCAAATACCTGAAGGAGGTGAGGCAATGAGCTGTGTCGACCCTGGGGCAGAGGGACTGGCAAGTGCAGAAAGAAAAGCAGTGTGGAGTGGAGTGAGTGAGAGAAAAGGGGAGGAGGAGTTGAGGTCAGAGAAGTGGGATGGGTGCAGATTGTGTAGGGCCCTTTTGGCCCCTCTGAAGACTTTGGCCTTTAGTCTGAGTAAGACAGGAAGCCCTTGGAGGGTTTTGAGCAGAGGAATGATGTGATGGGATTTATGATTTAAAAGGATCACTCTGGCTGTGATGTGAAGAATAGATTATCGGTGAAGTGGAAGCAGAGAGACCAGCACGGAGGCAGTTGCCTCAGTCCAGGCAAGAAATGTGGTTGGTGTGGACTAGGGTGATCACCGTGCAGGTGGTGAGGAGTGGGGGAACCGTGAACTGAGCCTGTCCATCTTCATGTGTCACTTAGTGGTGGGGGGAGGGGGCGGTGGAGAACCACTAAGACCAAATCCCTTCATCTTACAGATAAGAAGAAGGCTGGGAAGAAGGGATTTGTCCCAGGAAAATAAGTGCTCTTTGCGTAGTGGTATTGAACTTGGGGAACACAAGCAGGAAGAGGAGGTGTGTGCACAGCCTTCTGCAATCCCCCATCTCTCCCCCAAATAAAGTCAGAATCAGTGTATCATCTACTAGTCGTCAGTAGCTTTACTCTTGAAAGAAACATTGAACTTCCTTGGTCGTAACTGTGGATTTTAACTATGATAATATGTGCATTAAAGAGAGTGAAACTAGGAGGTTATGTGTGTGGCAGGAGCGTCTCTCAGGTCATCAAACAGACCAGGACTAAAATCCTGGCTTCCAAAGCATTTCTCAGGTCAGGTTGGGAAGTGTAACTTAGAAAAATTAGTATAACAGTTGCCAAGAAACGAAGATAGGCAAACATGAGGTTAGGGAGGGTGAGAAAAGTGAAAAATAAGGATGAGCACTTGTGTGCCACACAGATTAGCACTGTTTTTTTATTTATTTAACATTATCATCAGTTGCTCACTGTAAATACATACCTTTTATCTGCATGAAGCCTATCTGATAGTCTTGGGGCAGGAGGATAGGATAATCAGGATAGAGGCCATAAGACTACTGTATCTTGGCAGAGTCTAGGTCCCCAAAGAAGAAGACACGTTCGAAGAGGGTGGGATTAAGGAAGCAAGCACTGGGCAAAGCCTTACAGCTTTTACTATATTCTGTGGCAATTAGACAAGCTGTATATGTGGGTGTATGACCTTCTCCCTCCCCAAAATGTGTTAAGTGCTGTGTTTGGGAGATCCCTGATGACACCTGTTTCAGAACAGAAATAAGGAAGATAGAGGGGAACATTTCAGAGAAAGTGGCCTGAAATTGCTCTCCTTAGGATGGAGGGAGCAGGAGTCTTTCATATAGGGCGACCTGTGGAACAAGCCTCTGGTTAGCTTCTAAGATGGGGTTAGAACTGTCATTTCAAGCCAGTATCATATTGGAGTTCTGTTATATTTTAGTCATAGGATTTCCATTATTGAATAGAATGCATTTATTAGAGATTTTTTCCCCCCCATAAATTAGTGGTTGCTGTCCACCCGCTAAGTAGCTGGGGAAAAGTAGACCACAGTGGGAAGGTAACAATGGAACAGATGCTCTTTCCAAAAACAAGGGAAGGAGGAGGCAGTAGAGAAGGTGATGGGTATGTCCTTCATACTGAAACTGTGGCAGGGGAATTTAAAGTTGTTCTGACTAGGGAGGAGCCAGATATGCTAAATAGTCTAGTTTGATCCTGGTACACTGCTCACACCCAAGAGGGTATATTCCCACATGGGCACTGACCACCTGACTTTATACCTACACATAATGTGTATATAATTCATAGTCACGGCCCACTTAGATATGCAGATATACAAAGAGGCAAAGGCCAGTTTTACTCAGAGGAACTCTAGATGAGTAGATGGGAGGGATTGGGTTTGAAGGAAAGAAGAGAGTAGATAGCTAGGTAGGAAAGGTGGAGGTCAAAGAGACAAAGTTGAGGCGGCTTGGCACTAGGAAGTTAGCAAGTGATCCTTTAGTTTCTCCTCTTGCAAATTAAAACTTGGCCAGCCCGCTCGCTTTGTGGTTTTGCTTACTTGAGGAAATAACTGTATACTCAAAGTTCAATGATCTTTGAATCATGAACCATTGTAAATCAAAGCATTTCTCTTGTAATCAGGAGTTTACCATTTAAGAGCCAAAGTTCATACTTCAGATTTAACATCTGACAACCTTGAAATATAGGTCCCAAAGCCAGCCTCTCTTTCCTTCTCACCAGCATACTCAAAATGTAGGTGGACATCAGGAGTAATGCAGGTGCTCAGACTCTATAGCTGTTGTCTTTCTCTGCCATGAATTTTTAGTATTTAGAGTGCCTGTCTCCGGTTGTCTCGTTGACTTGGGATCCATACCACACCTGTGAGTAGGCTGAGTCTACTGTTCATTTCACAGGACTGTTTTTTTTCTTCTCTTCAGTTTACTTTACTGACTTTCTTGATTGTCTTGTCTCCTGTTGTTAATTCTTCAGGGTTTTGTCTTTTATTTTTTTCAGTACCAGTCAGGGTAATGTGATAGAAAGAATGTGGGCTTTGGCATCAAACAGACCAGGACTAAAATCCTGGCTTCCATACATCCTGTGATATGTTGGTTATTTAACATCTCTGAGCTTTGGTTTTCTCATTTACAGAATGAGAATAATACTTTCCTTCCATAGATGTTATGGGTATTAAATCTTCAGAAAGTCCAATTCTCAGAATTTACACGAGAAAGAAAAATATATATCTTTGCAAAGCAGCTTCATTTATTTTTTATTGAAGTATAGTTGATTTAGAATGTTGTACTAATTTCTGCTGGACAGCAAAGTGACTCAGTTATACACATATATACATTCTTTTTTTTATATTCTTTTCCATTATGGTTTATCCCAGGAGATTGGATATGGTTCCCTGTGCTATACAGTAGGACCTTGTTGTTTATCCATTCTAAATGTCATAGTTTGCATCTACTAACCACAAACTCCCAGTCCATCCCTCTCTCTCCTTTCCTCCCCCTTGGCAACCACAAGTCTGTTCTCTATGTCTGTGAGTTTTTTTCTGTTTGGTAGATAGGTTCATTTGAGCCATATTTTAGATTCCACATGTAAGTGATATCGTATGGTATTTGTCTTTCTCTTTCTGACTTACTTCACCTAGTATGATCATCTCTAGTTGCATCCATGTTGCTGCAAATGGCATTATTTCGTTCTTTTTTATGGCTGAGTAGTATTCCATTTTATGTATGTACCACATCTTCTTTATCCATTCATCTGTCAATGGACATTTAGGTTGTTTCCATGTCTTGGCTATTGTGAATAGTACTGGTATGAACATAGGGGTGCATGTATCTTTTTGAATTATAGTTTTGTCTGGGTATATGCCCAGGAGTGGGATTTCTGGATCATATGGTAACTCTATTTTTAGTTTTCTGAGGAACCTCAATACTGTTTTCCATAGTGGAAAGCAGCTTTATTTTAATACCCCAAAGCTGGAAGCACCCCACGTGTCTATCAACATTTGAATGGATAAACAAATTGTGGTATATCCATGCAGTGGACTACTACTTATCAATAAAAAGGGTTGAACTACTGGTGAGTATTGTTTTTATATTATAGCTACCAGTCCTTTACCAGGTATGCTATGAAAATATTTTCTCTTAGTCTGTGGCTTGTCTTTTCATTTTCTTTTTTTTTTTTTTCTTTTTTTTTGGGTACATTTATTTTATTTTATTTTTTTAATAGTAATCTTTTATTTATTTATTTATTTTATATTTATTTTTGGCTGTGTTGGGTCTTCGTTTCTGTGCGAGGGCTTTCTCTAGTTGCAGCGAGCGGGGGCCACTCTTCATTGCGGTGCGCGGGGCCTCTCACTATCGTGGCCTCTCTTGTTGCGGAGCACAGGCTCCAGACGTGCAGGCTCAGTAATTGTGGCTCACGGGCCTAGTTGCTCCGCGGCATGTGGAATCTTCCCAGACCAGGGCTCGAACCCGTGTCCCCTGCATTAGCAGGCAGATTCTCAACCACTGTGCCACCAGGGAAGCCCCTATTTATTTTTAATTTTTATTTTATGTCAGAGTATAGTTGACTAACATGTTGTGTTAGTTTCAGGTGTACAGCAAAGTGATTCAGTTACACATATACATGTATGTATTCTTTTTCAAATTCTTTTCCCATTTAGGTTATTATGGAATATTGAGCAGAGTTCCCTGTGCCATACAGTAGGTCCTTGGTGTTTATCTATTTTAAATATAGTAGTAGTACATGTCAATCCCCAAATAAATAAACAAAATAATGCTCAAGAAATGAAAAATAAAAAGGAGGAAAGGGAGAACAATTCTGGGTAATTTTAAAAGATCTGGATAGTCCTAAGGTATCCTGGGTATTAATAATAAAAAGGTCATGTATGATTTTCCTGGGAGGAATTTTTAATAGGGTGTTAAATGTTGAAAAGACCTTGCAGAAAGTTACAGAGTGAGTTTGAGCTGAAAAAGTAGAGATGATAAAAACAAACATCTTAAAGAATGTGACTGTGAGGTGTGTGTTCCAGGTGGGATTCCCCAGGAAGCATTCATTGAGGAAGAGCTTATCAGGAATTTTATTAGGGAGTGTCCTTGGTATTAACACCTGTGGTAAGAAGGGTGAGGGAAGCAGAAGTAGGAGAAGTGGAACTGTGATGCAGTACTGACTACATTTTCAGCCAAATCCAGGAAGTTACATTTTCTTAACAGCCTTTAGAAGAGCAGAAGTTTTAAATTTTGATGAGATCCAATTTGTCGGGTTTTTTCATCATGGCTCTAAAAGTTCTTTGCCTATCCCAAGGTCACAAAGATTTATTCCTGTTTTCTCTAGAAATTTTACAGTATTAACTTTGTCATTTAGGACCTAAATGATTCATTTCGATTTAATTTTTGTGTCTGGTATGAGATTCATTTTTTGTGTATGGATGAATAGTGTTCCAGCACTGTTTGTTGAACTTTCTCCATTGAATTCCTTGCTATCTTTGTCAAAAATCAGTTGACCATTTATGTGTGGGTCTATTTCTGGTCTATATATTCTGTTCCATTGATGTGACTGTCCTTTTGTCAATGCCACACTATTTCGACTAATATACTGTTATGGTAAGTTTTGAAATCAGTCTGATTGCACCAGCTAGGACCTCTAGTGTGGTAATGAATAGGAGTGAAGATAATGGACATTCTTACCCTGTTCCCATTCTTAAGCAGAAAGCATTCATTCTTTCACTATTACATGTGATGTTAGCTGAGGGTTTTTCACAGATACTCTTTATCAGTTTAAGGAGGTTCACGTCTATTCTTATTTTCTGAGAGTTATTAAAATAAATGATTTTTAACTTTGTCAAATGTCTTTTCTTCACCTATTGATATCATGTGGTTTTTCTCCTTTAGTCTGTTGATAGTCAGTTACATTGATTGACTTATGAGTGTTGAACCAACCTTGCATTCCTAGAGTAAACCATAGTTAATCATGGTGTGTTATTTCTCTTACATATTGTTGGATTCGACTTACTAATATTTTGTTAGGATTTTTTTCACTTATGTTCATGAGGGATATTGGTCTATACTTTTCTTATAATGTCTTTGGTTTTGGTATCAGCATAATGTTCACCTCATAAAGTGAGTTCAGAAGTGTTCCCTTCCTCTCTACTTTCTGGAAGAGTTTGTGTAGAAGTGGTATTAATTCCTTCTGAAGTGTTTGGTAGAATTTTCCAGTAAAGCCATCTGGGTTTGAGTTTTCCTTGTGTGAAGGTTTCTAACTACAAATTTAATTTCTCTAATATTCTTAAGGATATTAAGGTTATCTGTTTCTTCTTGAGTGAGCTTTGGAAATTGTCTTTCAGTGAATTCGTCCATTTCATCCAAGTTACCAGATTTATTGGCATGAATTGTTCATAATATTCTCTTTTTAATGTCTACAATTGTATGGATTGTAGACATTAAACAATATGTAAGGATCTGTATTTATGGTCCGCTTTTCAATCGCATTATTAGTAATTTGTGTCTTCTCTTTTTTTCCCCTTGATTAATCTACTTGGAAGTTATCAATTTTATTGAAGTTTTCAAGAACTAGTTTTGGTTTCATGATTTTTTTCCTTTACTTTTTTTCTGTTTAATTACTTATCTGTTTCACCATTCCAGTACTGATTTTGCTCTCATCTTTATTAATTCCTTTCATCTGCTTCCTTTTGGTATAATTTGCTCTCTTTTTTTCTTCAGGTAGCAGATTAGATCATTGATTTGGAATGTTTCTTTTTTTCTAATGTAAGCATATGATGCTGTAAATTTCCCTCCAAATATTGCTTTAACTGCATCCAGCAATTTTTTATATACTGTGTTTTCATTTATTTAAATGTTTTCTGGTTATTTGGAGGATCTTTCCTCTTTGACCCTTGGTTATTTAGAAGTATGTTATTAGATTTGCAAATACACAGGGATTGTTCACATATCTTTCTGTTACTGATACCCAATTTAGTTTAGTTCTGATCATAGAATACGCTTTGTATAATTTCAATTATTCTAAATTGGTTGAGGATTGGTTTCAGACTCAGAATATATTCTATCTTGGTCAGTGTCCCATGAGCTCTTGAAAAGAATGTATATTTTGCTAATGTTGGGATGGAGTGTTCTGTAAATATCAATTAGACCAGTTTGGTTGATGGTGTTGTTCAGCTCCTCTATATCCTTACTGAATTTTTTGTTTACTGGCTCTACCAATTACTGAGAAAAGAGTTTTGAAGTCTCCAGTCATAACTCTATTGTTTTTTCATTCATGTGTTTTAAAACTCTAATGTTAGATGCAGTCACACTTAGGATTGTTATATCTTCCTGATTAATTAATTCCTTAATTATTATGTAATGTCCCTCTTTTTTTAAAATTTATTTATATTTTATTTATTTTTGGCTGCCTTGGGTCTTCAGTGCTGCGTGCGGGCTTTCTCTAGTTGCTGAGAGTGGGGCTACTATTCGTTGCAGTGCACATGCTTCTCATTGTGGTGGCTGCTTTTGTTGCAGAGCACGGGCTCTAGGCATGTGGGCTTCAGTAGTTGTGACACGTGGGCTCAGTAGTTGTGGCTCACGGGCGAGCTCTAGAGCACAGGCTCAATAGTTGTGGTGCATGGGCTTAGTTGCTCCGTGGCATGTGGGATCTTCCCAGACCAGGGATCGAACCCATGTCCCCTACATTGGCAGGCAGATTCTTAACCACTGCGCCACCAGGGAAGTCCCTGTAATGTCCCTCTTTATCCTTGGTAATATTACTTGTTCTAATATTAATATAGTCATGTATTTACATGCATATCGTTTTCTATATTTTTACTTTTAACCTATGTGTTGTTTGTATTTGAAATAGGTTTCTTGTAGATAGTATATAGGAAAATCTTGCTTTTATATCCACTCTACCAATCTCTAACTTTTTAATCAGGATATTTCAATCATTTACACTTAATGCAATTATTGGTATGGTTGACTTTATTTTATTATTTTTTAAAATTTATTTATTTGGCTGTGCAGCAGGATTGTGGGATCTTAGTTCCCTGACCAGAGAATGAACCTGGGCCCCCTGCAATGGAAGCACAGAGTCCTAACCACTGGACGCCCAGGGAATTCCCCAGTATGTAGTCCTTTTTTTTTTTTTAATTTTTAAATTTAATTTAATTTTTTTATACAGCAAGTTCTTATTAGTCATCAGTTTTATACACATCAGTGTATACATGTGAGTCCCAATTGCCCAATTCATCACACCACCACCACCACCCACCCGCGGCTTTCCACCCTTGGTGTCCATATGTTTGTTCTCTACATCTGTGTCTCAACGTCTGCCCTGCAAACTGGTTCATCTGTACCATTTTTTTAGGTTCCACATACATGCGTTAATGTACGATATTTGTTTTTCTCTTTCTGACATACTTCACCCTGTATGACGGTCTCTAGATCCATCCACGTCTCAACAAATGACCCAATTTCATTCCTTTCTATGGCTGAGTAATATTCCATTGTATATATGTACCACATCTTCTTTATCCATTCGTCTGTCGATGGGCATTTAGGTTGCTTCCATGACCTGGCTATTGTAAATAGTGCTGCAATGAACATTGGGGTGCATGTGTCTTTTTCAATTATGGTTTTCTCTGGGTATATGCCCAGTAGTGGGATTGCTGGATCATATGGTAATTCTATTTTTAGTTTTTTAAGGAACCTCCATACTGTTCTCCATAGTGTCTGTATCAATTTACATTCCCACCAACAGTGCAAGAGGGTTCCCTTTTCTCCACACCCTCTCCAGCATTTATTGTTTGTAGACTTTTTGATGATGGCCATTCTGACCCGTATGAGGTGATACCTCATTGTAGTTTTGATTTGCATTTCTCTAACGATTAGTGATGTTGAGCATCCTTTCATGTGTTTGTTGGCAATCTGTATGTCTTCTTTGGAGAAATGTCTGTTTAGGTCTTCTGCCCATTTTTGGATTAGGTTGTTTGTTTTTTTAATATTGAGCTGCATGAGCTGTTTATATATTTTGGAGATTAATCCTTTGTCCGTTGATTTGTTTGCAAATACTTTCTCCCATTCTGAGGGTTGTCATCTTGTTTATGGTTTCCTTTCCTGTGCAAAAGCTTTGAAGTTTCATTAGGTCCCATTTGTTTATTTTTGTCTTTATTTCCATTACTCTAAGAGGTGGATCAAAAAAGATCTTGCTGTGGTTTATGTCAAAGAGTGTTCTTTCTATGTTTTCCTCTAAGAGTTTTATAGTGTCCGGTCTTATATTTAGGTCTCTAATCCATTTTGAGTTTATTTTTGTGTATGGTGTTAGGGAGTGTTGTAATTTCATTCTTTTACATGTAGCTATCCAGTTTTCCCAGCACCACTTATTGGAGAGATTGTCTTTTCTCCATTGTATATCCTTGCCTCCTTTGTCATAGATTAGTTGACCATAGGTGCGTGGGTTTATCTCTGGGCTTTCTACCTTGTTCCATTGATCTATGTTTCTGTTTTTGTGCCAGTACCATATTGTCTTGCTTACTGTAGCTTTGTAGTATAGTCTGAAGTCAGGGAGTCTGATTCCTCCAGCTCCGTTTTTTCCCCTCAAGACTGCTTTGGTTATATGGGGCCTTTTGTGCCTCCATATAAATTTTAAGATTTTTTTGTTCTAGTTCTGTAAAAAATGCCATTGGTAATTTGATAGGGATTGCATTGAATCTGTAGATTGCTTTGGGTAGTATAGTCATTTTCACAATGTTGATTCTTCCAATCCAAGAACATGGTATATCTCTCCATCTGTTGGTATCATCTTTAATTTCTTTCATCAGTGTCTTATAGTTTTCTGCATACAGGTCTTTTGTCTCCCTAGGTAGGTTTATTCCTAGGTATTTTATTCTTTTTGTTGCAGTGGTAAATGGGAGTGTTTCCTTAATTTCTCTTTCAGATTTTTCGTCATTAGTGTATAGGAATGCAAGAGATTTTTGTGCATTAATTTTGTATCCTGCAACTTTACCAAATTCATTGATTAGCTCTAGTAGTTTTCTGGTGGCATTTTTAGGATTCTCTGTGTATAGTATCATGTCATCTGCAAACAGTGACAGTTTTACTTCTTCTCTTCCAATTTGTATTCCTTTTATTTCTTTTTCTTCTCTGATTGCTGTGGCTAGGACTTCCAGGACTATGTTGAATAATAGTGGTGAGAGTGGACATCCTTGTCTCGTTCCTGATCTTAGAGGAAATGCTTTCAGTTTTTCACCATTGAGAATGATGTTTGCTGTGGGTTTGTCATATATGGCCTTTATTATGTTGAGTTAGTTTCCCTCTATGCCCACTTTCTGGAGAGTTTTTATCATAAATGGGTGTTGAATTTTGTCAAAAGCTTTTTCTGCATCTATTGAGATGATTATATGGTTTTTCTTCTTCAATTTGTTAATATGGCGTATCACATTGATTGATTTGCGTATATTGAAGAATCCTTGCATCCCTGGGATAAATCCCACTTGATCATGGTGTATGATCCTTTTAATGTGTTGTTGGATTCTGTTTGCTAGTATTTTGTTGAGGATTTTTGCATCTATATTCATCAGTGATATTGGTCTGTAATTTTTTTTTTGTAGTATCTTTGTCTGGATTTGGTATCAGGGTGATGGTGGCTTCATAGAATGAGTTTGGGAGTGTTCCTTCCTCTGCAATTTTTTGGAAGAGTTTGAGAAGGATGGGTGTTAGCTCTTCTCTAAATGTTTGATAGAATTCACCTTTGAAGCCATCTGGTCCTGGACTTTTGTTTGTTGGAAGATTTTTAATCACAGTTTCAATTTCATTACTTGTGATTGGTCTGTTCATATTTTCTATTTCTTCCTGGTTCAGTCTTGGAAGGTTATACCTTTCTAAGAATTTGTCCATTTCTTCCAGGTTGTCCATTTTGTTGGCATAGAGTTGCTTGTAGTAGTCTCTTAGGATGCTTTGTATTTCTGCGGTGTGTGTTGTAACTTCTCCTTTTTCATTTCTGATTTTATTGATTTGAGTCCTCTCTCTCTTTTTCTTGATGAGTCTGGCTAATGGTTTATCAATTTTGTTTATCTTCTCAAAGAACCAGCTTTTAGTTTTATTGATCTTTGCTATAGTTTGCTTTTAGTTTTATTGATCTTTACTATAGTTTTCTTTGTTTCTATTTCATTTATTTCTGCTCTGATCTCTGTGATTTCTTTCTTTCTGCTAACTTTGGGTTTTGTTTGTTCTTCTTTCTCTAGTTCCTTTAGGTGTAAGGTTAGATTGTTTATTTGAGAGTTTTCTTGTTTCTTGAGGTAGGCTTGTATAGCTATGAACTTCCCTCTTAGAACTGCCTTTGCTGCATCCCATAGGTTTTGGGTCGTCGTGTTTTCATTGTCATTTGTCTCTAGGTATTTTTTGATTTCCTCTTTGATTTCTTCAGTGATCTCTTGGTTATTTAGTAATGTATTGTTTAGCCTCCATGTGTTTGTGTTTTTTATGTTTTTTTCCCTGTAATTGACTTCTAATCTCATAGCGTTGTGGTCAGAAAAGATGCTTGATATGATTTCAGTTTTCTTAAATTTACTGAGGCTTGATTTGTGACCCAAGATGTGATCTATCCTGGAGAATGTTCCATGCGCACTTGAGAAGAAAGTGTAATCTGCTGTTTTTGGATGGAATGTCCTATAAATATCAGTTAAATCTCTCTGGTCTGTTGTGTCATTTAAAGCTTCTGTTTCCTTATTTATTTTCATTTTGGATGATCTGTCCATTGGTGTAAGTGAGGTGTTAAAGTCTTCCACTATTATTGTGTTACTGTCGATTTCCTCTTTCGGAGCTGTTAGCAGTTGCCTTATGTATTGAGGTGCTCTATGTTGGGTGCCTGTATATTTATAGTTGTTATATCTTTTTCTTGGATTGATCCCTTGATCATTATGTAGTGTCCTTCCTTGTGTCTTGTAACATTCTTTATTTTAAAGTCTATTTTATCTGATATGAGTATTGCTACTCCAGCTTTCTTTTGATTTCCATTTGCATGGAATATCTTTTTCCATCCCCTCACTTTCAGTCTGTATGTGTCCCTAGGTCTGAAGTGGGTCTCTTGTAGACAGCATATATATGGGTCTTGTTTTTGTATCCATTCAGCAAGCCTGTGTCTTTTGGTTGGAGCATTTAATCCATTCACGTTTCAGGTAATTAGCGATATGTATGTTCCTATGACCATTTTTTAATTGTTTTGGGTTTGTTTTTGTAGGTCCTTTTCTTCTCTTGTGTTTCCCACTTAGAGAAGTTGCTTTAGCATTTGTTGTAGAGCTGGTTTGGTGGTGCTGAATTCTCTTAGCTTTTGCTTGTCTGTAAAGCTTTTGATTTCTCCATCGAATCTGAATGAGATCCTTGCCGGTTAGAGTAATCTTGGTTGTAGGTTCTTCCCTGTCATCACTTTAAGTATATCATGCCACTCCCTTCTGGCTTGTAGAGTTTCTGCTGAGAAATCAGCTGTTAACCTTATGGGAGTTCTCTTGTATGTTATTTGTCGTTTTTCCCTTGCTGCTTTCAGTAATTTTTCTTTGTCTTTAATTTTTGCCAATTTGATTACTATGTGTCTCAGCGTGTTTCTCCTTGGGTTTATCCTGTATGGGACTCGCTGCACTTCCTGGACTTGGGTGGCTATTTCCTTTCCCATGTTAGGGAAGTTTTCGACTATAATCTCTTCAAATATTTTCTCTGGTCCTTTCTTTCTCTCTTCTCCTTCTGGGACCCCTATAATACGAATGTTGTTGCATTTAATGTTGTCCCAGAGGTCTCTTAGGCTGTCTTCATTTCTTTTCATTCTTTTTTCTTTAGTCTCTTCTGCAGCAGTGAATTCCACCATTCTGTCTTCCAGGTCACTTATCCGTTCTTCTGCCTCAGTTATTCTGCTATTGATTCCTTCTAGTGTAGTTTTCATTTCAGTTATTGTATTGTTCATCTCTGTTTGTTTGTTCTTTAGTTCTTCTAGATCTTTGTTAAACATTTCTTGCGTCCTCTCGATCTTTGCCTCCATTCTTTTTCCGAGGTCCTGGATCATCTTCACTATCATCATTCTGAATTCTTTTTCTGGAAGGTTGCCTATCTCCACTTCATTTAGTTATTTTTCTGGGGTTTTATCTTGTTCCTTCATGTGGTATATAGCCCTCTGCCTTTTCATCTTGTCTGTCTTTCTGTGAATGTGGTTTTTGTTCCACAGGCTGCAGGATTGTAGTTCTTCTTGCTTCTGCTGGTATGGTTGACTTTAAATCTATCATTTTGCTAGATGTTTTCTATTTGCCTTTTCTGTTCTTTTTGTTTCTGTTTTCTCTTTTTTCCTACTTGACTTTTTTTTTTACTTCTACCTGGTTTTTTATTGAATTTCTATTTTGTTTTATCTGTACTACTACTGGCTTATTAGTTATGCCTCTTAAAAAATTTTAGTGGCTGTCATAAGTTTTACAGTATATCTCTTTATTGCATTCCCCTTTGAAATAATATTATAGTACTTTATGTATAGTATAAGAACCTTCCAATAGTATACTTCCAGTTCCTTTCATTCATTCTTTGTGTTGTTGTTGTTGTACATTTTACTTTTACATATATTGTACACCCCTCATTTTTCGTGATAGAAATGTCTAGATCTTGATTGTGGTGATGATTACATAGTATATATGTGCTTTCAAAACTCAATAAACACTGCACATAAGATAAGTATTTTATTTTATGTAAATTATACCTAAATGAAGATTTTAATATAAATATTAATATATATTTTAATATAAATATATGTGTATATATACATATATGTGTGTGTATGTCTTTCTGTTTATAGAGAGCGTAAGAATATAGACGTAGTATAGGACTTTCCTAGACTATTTACTATTTAATTAATTTACTGTTTAATTAATAGTATTAATTAAATGGCATTGGTGCTAGTGGTGACAATTTGAAAAGAGTTAATGTTTAGTATAGGGAAGTACATAATGCATACTTAGGTTATTTACCATTTAAACTTTGCCATCATTTGAGTATTATATTTATAATCAAGAGCACCTGCAAATGAGCTATTTTGTCTCCTTTTTTAAATAGACAAATGAGGAAATTGCTAAAACTGTATGCTGTTCTTCCTTTATGTTTCTAAACCAGAGAAAGAGCAAGATTGTCTAGAATTCTGTGAAGTCTGATATAGTATCCACTTGCCCTATTTAATTTAAATTGAAATTTCAGTTCCTCAGTCATGCTGGCCACATTTCAAGTGCTCAGTAGCCACATGTGGCTAGTGGCTACCATGTTGGACTGCGCAGATATAAAATATTTCTATAATCACAGAAAGTTCTTTTTTAAAATAATTATTTATTTATTTATTTATTTATTTGGATGCACTGGGTGTTAATTGCCGCATGCAGGATCTTCATCGCCACGTGCAGGATCTTCGTTGCATCATGCAGGATCTTTAGTTGCAGCATGAGAGCTCTTACTTGAGGCATGTGGAATCTAGTTCCCTGACCAGGGATTGAACCCAGGCTCCCTGCATTGGGAGTGCAGAGTCTTAGCCACTGGACCACCAGGGAAGAAAGTTCTATCGGATAGCACTGTTGAAGGAAAAATTAACAAGTTGTCCATGGCTTGCCTTTCTCCTTCCTGTAATGAAAGGCTAAATCTACTTTTCCTGGCTGCTTGGGTGTCCTTCTCTGAATGTATCTTCATTCTGTTTACCATTAGTCCAAAGAAAATATGAGTGATTAATCTTGAAAAATGCCTGTTACTGATCAATGAAAATCCTTAGCCAAGGTCCCCATGGATTTCTTTGGTACCAAAATTTATTAGTCACTTTTCTTTTTTCTCTCACTTGACCTGTCTGTTATTGCATATGACATTTTTGAATATGCCATTCTTTTTGGCTTTTTCCTCTTTTTGTTTGTATGACACTATGACTTTGCCTTTTCTACTTCTATCTCTCTGGTCCCTTTTTCTTAGCCTTTTATAGGTTCTTGTTCCTCTGCCCATCTCTTAAATGGCAGCCTTCCATAGCAGTCCATCCTTAACCTTATTTTTAACTCCCTGGACACCAGATACCACATATATGCTGAAGGCCAACAAATCTATAAGCAGCTCAGATTTCTAACCTAAGTTCCTAATGAATATAACTATGTGGCTGCCCTAAGAGCATCCCAACCTCCGTATATCCAGAACGATTTCACTCCCTTCCTCTCTTGCCTCTACCCCACGTAAGTGTGGGCCATTACTATCCACCACGCTTCTAGCTAGAAATCTGGGGCCTCTCTTGTAATTCAAACCAGTTAATCAATTCCTGTTGATTCCACTTCCTAATTACCTCTGATACTAATTTTTTGTTTTTTCCCAAGGCCCTGTTTTCAGATATTCCATATCTTCAGTTCTTACAACTCATTTATCTTTCTCCTTCTAGTTTATTTTCCCTGCTACTGTGGAGTGATCTTCTTAAAATGCAGAGCTGATCATCTTATTCTGCTATTTAAAATCCCTCCAAGGTCTCACATTACTTTTGGCAAAAATGCAAACATCTTAGCATATCTAGTAGTCTCTTCTGGGTCTGCCTCTTCTCACCTCTTCCATCCCCATCTTTCAGTCCTCAGCTTAGAGTCTTTGTTCATTCATGTCCAGGCACTTAACTGCCTGGGGTTCTCAGAACCAACCATGTGCTTCTCTCTCACCTCTGTGCCTTTTGAATTTTCTGTTCCCTCTACTTGGGGCTGATACCTCTCCCCATCCCCCACCCCCACCCCCACACACCCTTTGCTTCCTTGCCTGGCCGATTGCATCTTGTCCTTCAGGACTCCATCAGGCCTCCTCCCATCTGGGAAACATTCCCTGATATTGTCCCTCCCCGGGCTAGTCTTTGTGCCTTCCTGACTTCCCTAATGTTCTCATAGTATTCCATGCTTTTCTCTACCATAGCAGTTATTTCCCTGTATTGTAACAGCACAGAAAATATTCAATAGCAATTTATGAAATACTCAAACAAGTGTAAACTCTGAAAATATATTTGAATTCACAGACTAATGCATCATTATAGTAACCTTCCACTGTGTTCTTATAGGTGAAGATGCTGGAAGCAGATCTGGTTTCAAAAATGCTGCGAGCTGTTCTACAGTCTCATAAGAACGGAATAGCATTACCCCGGCTCCAAGGAGAGTACAGATCCTTAACTGGAGACTGGATCCCCTTCAAGCAATTAGGTTATCCTACGCTAGAAGCCTATCTGAGAAGTGTGCCAGCAGTTGTCAAGATAGAGACTAGTAGATCTGGAGAGGTAAGAAGGTAATTGTGTGTTTCAGAAGAGTCAAACCAATTCTTAATTGCCTGTCTGGCACTTCCAATCTCATAATTAGGGTAGAAGTCAAAGTGAAAAACACTAGCCAAGATCGGTAGTGATAGAGAGAACAGCATCCACAACACAGCCAAGATTCTCATGTCTTTTGTTTTATCCTCAAATTCTTTCTGTTGTAAAAATAAGGTTTTAACCATATTAAATTAAAAATTTTCAAGTTAAACTTTACCCAGTCTCATTGTCCAAACTAAATAACTGTACTGGAGACCTTAACTGCCTAAATGTCATACCCACTCATTATAGACCTGCTACAGCTATTTTTGCCTAGGTCACTAATGACTTCCTGATTACCGAATCTAATAGACACTTTAAAATTCTCATCATTTGACCTGACTCCTATCTATTCCTACTGTCTGGATCCTAGTTCAGCCTCTAATTGATTGATCATCACTTTTGGTTATTACAGGGCCCTCCCTACTGTTATCCTTGTCTTTAGTCCCTAGCCTGTTCTCACCTTCACACTTTAGTAGCAGTGATCATGTTATTCTACAATTTTAAATCCTTTAGTTTCTCTGGAAGAATATTTTATGTATAACATGGGCGATTAGGTGGTAGCAAGTAAATTTTTTATTGCATATACTCTATGACCCAACAGTTTCACTTCTTGGTTTCTGCCTAATGTACCGTATGAAAGATATGGACAAACCACCATCCAAGACAGAAAGGCACCCATCCCCGCAATCAATACCTTTTTTAGGGTACATTTCTATATATGTAAATATGTAGAACAGGTCTGGAGTATTTCTCACCGAAAATTATAATAGTTGTCCTCTTGGGAGGTGGGTGGGTAGGGAGGCAGTGGGTAGAGGAGAAAAGGGGCCCAGGATTGGGAGAGTGGTCAGAGGTTCACGTAATCTGTAATAAATTTTATATAATGAGAAGGTATAAACTAATTAAATATTATATTAATAATAAAACTTTCTTCAGTGACCCTGGTTCTCCCAGACAGAGCCCTCCTTTCTATCTGCTTGGCCCCTTGTAATACATCCAGTATGACACATGACATAAAGTTTTCTGTTTAGTCTCTTTGCCTCTCTTTCCTTCATAAGTTTCTTGAGGATAAGGGATTTTTTTTTTTTACCCCTAACAGTAGGTGTTTAATAAATATGTGTTGAATGTATAAATGATCAAATATCTGAATGAATTAATTAATAATTTAGTAATGCTTCATATACTTACTATGCTATAATTTACTCAACTCTTTATTCTCCTATTTTGGACATTTTTAATGTTTCCAGGTTTTGATTATTAAAATAACCCCTAATGCACATATTTGGGTATGTAACTTTTTCTTTTGAATTATACTCTTAAATTTTCAGGAATGGAAATACTGGACCAAAGAATAGGAACATGTTTTGGCTTGTGGTGTAAAGCCTCACTGCTTTCCTGTTCTTGATTTCAACTTAGAATCAAAGACTTTAACACTAGATGGTTCTCTAGAGATAGTCTAATCTCAAGTCTACATTCTTTTTTCAAATCCTTCTTCAAATATCCTATATATCCCACCATTTTTTTTTTTAAGATAAAAAGCTGAGCTACTGTATTTTAAGTAGGTGCCAAAGGGTCCAGGCCTCTGCTTACCCTGTCTTGCCCTCACAGCCCTGAGGCACCTCCATGGAATTCTATAGCTCCATTGAACAGTTTGAAAACCCCAGATCTAAGCTCTTCCCTGTTTTACAGCTGATAATACTGAGATTTTAGAAGTAAACTGGTTTGCCCCAAGTCACCCAGCTAATCCATTGCAGTGGCAAGACTAGGATTTAGTGGTCTTTGGGAGACCACTAAATACAAATAGCAGTTGCAAGTGTGTACTTTGAATTCAGAGAGGTAGCCTAGCTGTGTGGCTTGAGAAGTTTGCTTAACTTTCCTGAGCCTCTGTTTTCCCATGTGTAAAATGGGAATAAAATATATCTCACAAATTATATGAGATAATATATGCAAATCACAGGTTTCGTTTGGTTCATTTGTTAATCCTATAGTACCTAGCACATTTTAGATGCTTAATAAATACCTGTTTAAGGAATAAGTGAAAGTTTCAATTTGAGGAGAGATTATTCAGTGTGCCAGACTATGCTTGATTTCTCTTGCAGAAAATATAATTTAGCTCTAACATTATCAAAGAGAGAGAGACATGAATATTTGCATACAGCTTGATTTGGGACATATAAACACACAAAGATGCACTTTGAAAAATCAGCCTTTAGGTACCAGTGAATCTGAGAAATGTTTCTCCTCTCACCTTGCCTCTCATAATTAGATTACCTGCTATGCCATGGCCTGCACAGAAACTGCAAGAATTGCTCAGCTTGTGGCTCGTCAGAGGAGTTCTAAAAGGAAAACTGGTCGGCAAGTTAATTGTCAGATGAGAGTAAAGAAAACCATGCCATTTTTTCTAGAAGGTAAGATCTTTTCACATGCTAAAATTTTAAAGCCTGTCTATGAATATACTGTCAGATGGAAATATTGCTTGTATTCATGATAAACACCTTTATTTGTTAATATTCATATGTCAAGGGAGAAGTCCTGAAGCTAGTATTTCCATTTGAAATTAAGTGAACATGATAAGCATGACTTATTAAGTAAAGTAATTATACAGTGTGAAATAACTCAGCATAGATTTTAATTAAACTTATGGCAAAGTGTGGTTTTACTCTTTATTTTGGGGGAAAGGCTCATCTAGAGTGTTGGATGAACCAAGAACCTCGAAGTTAATGTCTTATTTAGGAAATCATGTCTTTTACTATAAATCCTCTATTTTCAGAAAAACATGAATTATATAGTACATAAAGGTATTATAGGCAACTCAGCCTGTGTTTACTGATCATTTATCTCAAGGAGCTTATAATCATTTCTAAAACTAAATTCTCAAGAAATAGTTCAATGATGGTAGAAAAGAGTTGATGCCTAAATGCCACAAGGAGCATTTTAGACAAAGGAGCAGTCATTGTGAGAATGGCAGTGGAGGGCTTCATGGCAAAGGGGAGACTTGAACCCAGACCTCTAACAGTTGGAAGAATTTAAATTGATGGAGAAGAGATGGGAGGACTGAGATAATGGCTGAGTGTGCTGCATTTGTAAGAATGTGAGGTGACTGCCACCAAGTTACTTGGTGAGTAGAGGGAAAGTAATGGGCTAGTGTAGCAGATGAAGCCACGTTTTGAAGAACCTCATCTGCTAAATACACACCAATCTACTCATCCCCTGCTGACCGACCCTCTAGTGACCATCTCCTCATATTCTTTATTTCTAAAAAATATTTATTTATTTTTTTAACATGTTTATTGGAGTATAATTGCTTTATAATGGTGTGTTAGTTTCTGCTTTATAACAAAGTGAATCAGCTATACATATACATATATCCCCATATCTCCTCCCTCTTGCATCTCCCTCCCATCCTCCCTATCCCACCCCTCTAGGTGGTCACAAAGCACTGAGCTGATCTCCCTGTGCTATGCGGCTGCTTCCCACTAGCTATCTATTTTACATTTGGTGGTGTATATATGTCCATGCTACTCTCTCACTTCATCCCAGCATACCCTTCCCCCTCCCTGTAGCCTCAAGTCCATTCTCTATGTCTGTGTCTTTATTCCCGTCCTGCCCCTAGGTTCTTCAGAACCATTGTTTTTTGTTTTTGTTTTTTTAACATCTTTACTGGAGTACAGTTGCTTTACAATGGTGTGTTAGTTTCTGCTTTATAACAAAGTGAATCAGCTGTACATATACATATATCGCCATATCGCTTCCCTCTTGTGTCTCCCTCCCTCCCACCCTCCCTATCCCACCCCTCCAGGTGGTCACAAAGCACCGAGCTGATCTCCCTGTGCTATGTGGCTTCTTCCCATTAGCTATCAGTTTTACATTTGGTAGTGTATATATGTACATGCCACTGTCTCACTTTGTCCCAGCTTACCCTTCCCCCTCCCCGTGTCCTCAAGTCCATTCTCTAGTAGGTCTGCATCTTTATTCCCATCCTGCCCCTAGGTTCTTCATGACCGTTTTTTTTTTTTTTTTTTTTAGATTCCATACATACGTGTTAGCATACGGTATTTGTTTTTCTTTTTCTGACTTACTTCACTCTGTATGACAGACTCTAACTCCATCCACCTCACTACAAATACCTCCATTTCATTTCTTTTTATGGCTGAGTAATATTCCATTGTATATATGTGCCACATCTTTTTTATCCATTCATCTGTCGATGGACACTTAGGTTGCTTCCATGTCCTGGCTATTGTAAATAGAGCTGCAATGAACACTGTGGTACATGACTCTTTTTGAATTATGGTTTTCTCAGGGTATATGCCCAGTAGTGGGATTGCTGGGTTTTATGGTAGTTCTATTTTTAGTTTTTTAAGGAACCTCCATACTGTTCTCCATAGTGGCTGTATCAGTTTACATTCCCACCAACAGTGCAAGAGGGTTCCCTTTTCTCCACACCCTCTCCAGCATTTATTGTTTGTAGATTTTTGATGATGGCCATTCTGACTGGTGTGACACCTCCTCATATTCTTACAAACTGTTCTGAGAATAGAGACCGACAGAAAACATCTGGACAGGGGAGTGACGTAATGAAACCATGGTTTTGGGAAGCTAATCGATTCTGTTATGTATGCCTGACTTCGTAGGAAAACCAAAAGCAACCCTCAGACAACCAGGATTTTCTTCAGATTTTTCTATCAGCAGAAAACCTAATCCAACACTGTTAAGAGACAAAGGAAACTCTCTTGGAATTAAATCTGTTGCCGAAATGCCGCCTTACACATTATATGCAACTATTGGAAATGAAGTATTCAAAGATGTTCCAGTGCAGAGGCATGTGACCATGTCTACCAACAACAGGTATTTGGGCTTTGTCTGACTAAAAGGAGAAGTTTGGTGAACCTAGGATAATAAATATTAAACATGTGTGTTCAGGGTAAGAAGGAAGTACTTTCTGTTTTGTGTAGTATAAGTTCACATGTTAGTAAAGAAATGCATCATTACTAGTTAGTCCACTTTCCTGGCTGCCTAAATGTCATTCTCTGAATATCTCCATTTTGTATTTGTTGTGCATTATTGGTAATCTCTCTTTGTAAAATTTATTTTAAAAGCTCTCACAAATTGATCTAAGATGCTATTTCAGCATAACTTACTTTTTCTGAAAACCTTTCTTACAATTAATTTTGTAAGTTTTAAATAAAATCTGATTGATTTGTACACTCTACTATGTTCCAATAATTATACCCATAATTACACAGTAGCATTATACATCCATGCATCAGAATACTGCACTGGAAGTAATAACACAACTTTAAAGTTTTAGTTTGAATGCTGCCATTCACTAGCCAGGTGAAATAAGTGAAATTATTTCATCTTTTGGGGCTGTGGTATCTTCATTTGACCAATGAAAATGTTAACTGGGTGATCTCAAAGTTCCTTTCTGGCTGTAAATTTTATGGTTTTATGAGGTAACTCAGGTGAGCAAACTACAACTTATGGACCAAATCTGGCCCATTGCCTGTTTTTGTAAATAAAGTTTTATTGGAACACAGCCACATTCCTTTATTTATATATTGTCTGTGGTTGCTTTTACACAACTACAGAGTTGAGCAGTTGTGCAGAGACAGTACAGCCAGCAAAGCCTAAAATATGTACTGTTAGACCCTTCACAGAAAAAGCTTGCCATCTCCTGATGAATCAGTATCACATTCTTCCATCCTGTTTGTACCTCTACAAAACAAATTTTGTTGTATCATGTTCATTTAAATCAGTGTTCAAAAATTCCATTTTGTATAAAAGATAATCCCCTTCCCCCCAAGCACTCCCCCCACACTAGACTATTTAGAAATAATTAATTTTGTTAAGTTAGGTAAAAGGGTACTAATTTTTTATATTTTGGTATTTTTTATAAAGTAACCCTTAAATATTTTTCACAGTGGTATATATTTAATGGTGTTTATGGTTAGTTATTATAATTTTTGATAAGGTCTAGAAAATACATAATTAAAATTTGGATCTTGACCCAAAGCACTAGTTAGGTCCAGTATGTGACGGAGGTACCATTGTCCCCTCTGGTTGTGGGCCTAAATTTCAAGATTTTGAATTGAATCTATAAAATGACAGCAAAACCAGGCATCCCGGATTGTGGGCCCAGAGGAGCATTCTCCACCGCATGGCCTGGTGTCTCCTCCCTCTCACCTAGTGCCACTGCATGGCCCAGGTAAGTGCCTTCCATCCCTGCAGGTAGCACTAGCAGTGATTGAGTGGGGGCCTTGCCAGCACCAAGCAGCCCACAGAGTGGGCCCAAGGTGGTGCTCTCTGACCTGCTGCCTAGTGTGCTCTCAGCCCTCCTCCCCAGCAACAGGAGCCCAGGGAATTGTATTCTGCTGTACCAGATCAGAATAGCACCATGAGGGCCCTGAAAACTAAATTATTATTGGAACCACAGCCTACAAAAGTGGGCCAGGAGATATATGATAAACCTAAACGGAGTAACTGCCTGCTAAAATAGGACATTCGTCTTAACATATGTCCAAATATCCAGGTTACAATAAAAAAAAGTCAATCTTTATACTAAGAGGCAGGAAAATGACAACTTGAATGAGAAAAGATAACCAACAGACACCAACATTATGATGAATCAGATGTTGGAATTATCTGACAATGATTTTAAAGCAGCTGTTGTAAAAATGCTTCAATTTGCAATTGCAAATACTTTTGAAAAAAATGAAAAAATAGAAAATTCACCAAAGAAAGAGAACATACAAAAAAGAACCAAATGGAACAACCAAAATAAAAATGCAGTGTATGAGCTCAATAACAGAATGAATATGATAGAGAACAGAATTAGTGAACCTGAAGATAGAACAATAGAAATTACCCAATCTGGACAACAGAGTAAATAGACTTAAACAAAACAAAACAAAATAACTAGCTGAACCTGAGGGGCCTATAGGGGGTAAAAACATCTAGCAGAGCCTTAGGGACCTGTGGAGAAAATAAGAAAAGATCTAATATTTGTATTTTCAGAGCTTCAAAACAAAGAATGGGGCTGAAGGAGTATTTGAAGGCATAATGGCTGAAAACTTCTCAAATTTGCCTAAGGACGTAAACCTACAGGTTCAAGAAGCTTGGGAAATCCCAGACAGGATGAATCCAAAGAATCCCACACCAAGGCAGATCATAATGAAACTTCTGAAAACTAAAGACAAAGAAAAAGTCTTGTAAACAGCCAGAGAGAAATGACACATTACCCATAGGGGAAGAGCAGTTTTAATGACAGTAGATTTCTCTTTCACAGTCATGGAGGAATCATGAAGGAGGGAAATGGCACACTTTTAGTGCTGAAAGAAAAAAACCTATTAACCACAAATTCTGTATCCAGCAAAAGTATACTTCAGGACTGAAAGGGAAATAAAAACATTCTCAGATGAAAGAAAACTAAGAGAATTTGTCATTAGCTGACTTACTCTTAAAGAGTGACTAAAGGAAGTTCTCTCAACAGAAAAGGTGTAATATAAAATGGCTTGGAACTTCAGAAAGGAAAGAACAAAATGGGTAAAAACAGCTATAAATAAATGGATTATCCTTCTTCTCATGAGTTTCTTAAATCATATTAGTTTGAAGTAAAAATTATAACACCATCTGATGAGGTGCTAACATATGTAAAGAAAAAGTTAAAACAATTGTATTTGTAAAGTAGGGAGGGCAAGGAGACCTAGATGAAAGTAAGGTTTTTACACTTGAAGTGGCAAAACATTGAGATGAGTAGAATGTTATGTTATATGTGTATTGAAATGCATAAGCAACCAATAAGAAACCTATACAAAGTGATATACTAAAAAAACATTATAAATAAATAAGAATGGAATTTTCAAAAATGTTTAACCCACAAGAGTGCAAGAAAAGATAAATAGAAGAATGAGAAACAGGGAACAAATAGAAAACAAATAATAAAGTGCAGACATAAGCCCTAACAAAACGATAATTACTTTAAATATAAAAACACATGAAAATATGTTCAACTTCATTAGCTATTAGGGAAATGTAAATTAAAACTACATTGACAGGGACTTCCCTGGTGGTCCAGTGGCTAAGACTCCGTGCTCCCAATGCAGGGGGCCCGGGTTCAATCCCTGGTCAGGGAACTAGATCCCACTTGCTGCAACGAAGTTCCCACAGACAACAACGAAGATCCCATTTGCCACAGCTAAGACCTGGCACAGCCAAATAAATAAATAAATAAATATTAAAAAAAAAACTACATTGACATATCACCACAACACACCTATCAGAATGGCTAAAATAAAAAATAATGGTACAATAATAGTAGGGGACCTTAGCACCCACTGGCATCAATGGACAGATCATCCAGACAAAATCAATAAGGTAACAGTGGTCTTAAACAACACAACAGACCAGTTGGACTTAATAGCTATCTATAGGACATTAAATCCAAAAACAGCAGAATACACATTCTTTTCAAGTGCACATGGAACATTCTCCTGGACAGACCACATACTAGGCCACAAAACAAGCCTCAACAAATTTAAGAGGAAGAAATTATATCAGGCATTTTTTTTCTGACCACAATGGTATGAAACTAGAAATCAACTATGGAAAGAAAAATGGGAAAAGAAGAAACATGTGGAGACTAAAGAACATGCTACTAAAAAACCTTGGTCAATGATGAAATCAAAGAGGAAATCAGAGGGCTTCCCTGGTGGCACAGTGGTGAAGAATCCGCCTGCCAATGCAGGGGACATGGGTTCAAGCCCTGGTCTGGTAAGATCCCACATGCTGTGGAGCAGTTAAGCCTGTGCGTCACAACTGCTGAGCCTGTGCTCTAGAGCCCACGACCCACAACTACTGAGCCCACGCGCCACAACAGCTGAAGCCCACACACCTATAGCCCGTGCTCCACAACAAGAGAAGACGCCTCAATGAGAAACCCGCGCCCCACAATGAAGAGTAGCCCCCGCTCGCCACAACTAGAGAAAGGCTGTGCACAGCAATGAAGACCCAATGCAGCCAAAAATAAACAAATAAAATAAATTAATTAAAATGTTAAAAAAAAGAGGAAATCAGAGAATACCTCAAAAGACAAATGAAAATGGAAATAGAACTTTCCAAATTTGGGATGCATCAAATGCAGCTCTGAGAGGGAAGTTTATAGCGATACAGTCCTTCTTCAAGAAACAAGAAAAAATCTCAAACAACCTAACCTACCACCTAAAAGAATTAGAAAAAGAACAAAGCCCAAAGTCAGCAGAAAAAATGAAATGATAAAGATCAGAGAAGATATAAGTAAGAGATCATAAAAACCATAGAAAAGATCAATGAAACCAAGAGCTGGTTTTTTAAAAAGATTAAAAAATTGATAAACCTTTAGCCAGGCTCAGCAAGAAGAAAAGAGAGAGGACTCAAATGAAATAAGAAGTGAAAGAGGAGAAATAACAACTGATACCACAGAGATATTAAAAAAAAATCATAAGAGAATACTATGAACAGTTATATGCCAATGAAATGGACAAATTTCTAGAAACATACAGCCTGCCAAGACTGAAACAAGAACATACAGACAATTTGAACAGACTGGCCACTAGAAGTGAAATTGAATTTGTAGTAGAAAAACTCTAAGCAGACAAAGTCCAGGGCTGGATGGCTTCACAGGGTGATTCTACCAAACATATAAGAAGAAGTAATACCTATCCTTCTCAAACTATTACAAAAAACTGAAGAGGGAACACTCCCACATTCATTCCATGGGGCTACCATTATCTTGATACCAAAACCAGACAGAGATACTATAGAGATAGAAAATTACAGGCCAATATCTTTGATGAATATAGATGCAAAAATCCTCAACAAAATATTAGCAAACCAAATCTGACAATATATAAAATGGGTCATACACCATGATCAAGTTTGGATTTATTCCAGGGTCACAGGGATGGTTCAACATTTGCAAATCAATCAGTGTGATACACCACATTAACAAAAGGAAGGATCAGAATCACATGATCATCTCAAGAGACACAGAAAAAACATTTGACAAAATTCCATATCCATTCATGATAAAAATTCGCATCGAAGTGGGTACAGAGGGAACTTATCTCAACATAATAAAGGCCATTTATGACAAACCCACAGCCAAAATCATACTCAGTGGTGAAAACCTTCCCACTAAATTCAAGAACACGACAAGGATGCCCACTCTTGCCACTTCTATTTAACATAATATTGGAAGTCCTAGCCACAGCAGTCAGAGAAGAAAAAGAAATAAAAGGTATCCAAATTGGAAGGGAAGAGGTAAAATTGTCACTACTTGCCGATAACATGATACTTTATATAGAAAACCCTAAAGTCTCCACCCCAAAACTATTAGAACTAATAAATGAATTCAGCAAGGTTGCAGGATATGAAATTAATATACAGAAATCTGTTGTGTTTCTATACACTAATAATGAAATATCAAAGAGAGAGTAAGAAAGCAGTCACATTTAAAATGATATCAAAAAGAATAAAATACCTAGGAATAAACTTCGCCCAGGAGGTGAAAAACCTATAGTCTGAAAACTATAAAACATTGATGAAGGAAATTGAAGATGATACAAAGAAGGAAAGATATCCCATGCTCTTGGATTGGAAGAATTAATATTGTTAAACTGGCCATACTACCCAGAGCAACCTACAGATTTAATACAGTCCCTATCAAAATACCCAGGACATTTTTCACAGAACGAGAATAATCCTAAAATTCATATGGAACAACAAAAGACCCCAAATTGCTGGAGCAACCTTGAGAAAAAAGAACAAAGCTGGAGTATAACCCTCCCAGACTTCAGACAATACTACAAAGCTACAGTAATAGAAACAGCATGGTACTGGCACAAAAACAGACACATAGATCAATGGAACAGAATAGAGAGCCCAGAAATAAACCCATGCCCCTGTGGTCAATCTATGACAAAGGAGGCAAGAATATACAATGGAGAAAAGACAGTCTCTCTAACAAGTTAGTGCTGGGAAAACTGGACAGCTACATGTAAAACAAGATATTAAATCATTCTCTCACACTATATACAACAGTAAACTAAAAATGGTTTAAAGAACTAAATGTAAGAACTGAAACCATAAAAGTCCTAGAAGAACATAGGCAGAATACTCTTTGACATAAATTGTAGCAATATTTGTTTGGATTTGTCTCCTAAGGCAAAAGAAATAAAAGCAAAAATTTTTTAATGGGACCTAATTAAACTTAAAAGCTTTTGCACAGCAATGAAACGAAAAGACAGCCTACATAGTGGGAGAAAATATTTGCAAATGATGTGACCAACAAGTGGTTAATATCCAAAGTATATAAACAGCTCATACAGTTTAATATCAAAAAAACAAACGCCCCAATCAAAAAAAGTGAACAGGGCTTCCCTAGTGGCGCAGTGGTTGAGAATCTGCCTGCCAATGCAGGGCACACGGGTTCGAGCCCTGGTCTGGGAAGATCCCGCATGCCGCAGAGCAACTAGGCCCATGAGCCACAATTGCTGAGCCTGCGCGTCTGGAGCCTGTGCTCTGCAACAAGATAGGCCGCGATAGTGAGAGGCCCGCGCACCGCGATGAAGAGTGGCCCCCACTTGCCGCAAATGGAGAAAGCCCTCACACAGAAACGAAGACCCAACACAGCCATAAATAAATAAATAAATAATTAAAAAAAAAAAAAAAGTGAACAGAAGACCTGAATAGACATTTTTCCAAAGAGGATATGTAGATGACCCCAGGCCCATGAAAAGCTCAACATCACTAAGCATGAGGCAAATACAAATCAAAGCTACAATGATGTACCACCTCACACCTGTCAGAGTGGCTGTCATCAAAAAGTCAGCAAATAACCAGTGTTGGAGAGGACATGGAGAAAAGGGAACCCTTGTACACTGTTGGGAATGTAAATTGGTGTAGCCACTATAGAAAACAGTATGGAGATTCCTTAAAAAACTAAAAATAGAATTACCATATGACCCAGCAACTCCTCTTCTGGGCATATGTCCAGAAAAAAAACAAAAACACTAATTTGAAAAGATACATGCACCCCAGTGTTCATAGCAGCACTATTTATAATAGCCAAGACACAGAAGCAACCCAAGTGCCCATTAACAGATGAATGGATAAAGATGATATGGTATATATATATATACAATGAAGTATTACTCAGCCATAAAAAAGAATGAAATTCTGCCATTTACAGCAATGTAGATGGACCTAGAGAATATTATGCTTAGTGAAATAAGTCAGACAAAGACAAGTACTATATAATACCACATTTATATGTGGGATCTAAAACATACTACATGTGAATATATCAGCAAAAGAGAAACAAGCTCAAAGTCAAAGATACAGAAAACAAACTTGTGGTTACCCAAGGGGAGAGAGGAGGGGGAGGGACAAATTAGGGGCATGGGATTAACAAACTATTATGTGTAAAATAGATAAGCAACAAGGATTTATTGTATAGTACAGGGAATTATCTTATTAGCCATTATCTTGTAATAACTTATAATGGAGTATAATCTGCAAAAATACCGAATCACCATGCTGTACACCTGAAACTAATATAATATTGTAAGTAAAATATACTTCAGTTTAGAAAATAGTGATAATACTGAATCTGGCAAGGATACAGAGAAAATGGATCACTCATACATTGCTGTTGGGAATATAAAATTGTACAACCACAATAGAAAATAGTTGGGGAGTTTCCTTTTAAAAAAACAAAACGTGATACCACTATATGACCCAGGAATTCCACTCCTATACATTTATCCCAGAGAAATGAAAACTTAAATTCACACAGAAACCTGTACACAAGTGTCCATAGTAACTTTATTCATAATAGCCCAAAACTGGCAAAAACCCAGATGTCCTTCAGTAGTTGAAATGTTCAGCAAACTGAATACATCCACACTACAGAATACCTCTCAGCAGTAAAAAGGAATGAACTATTGACACATGCAACAACATCAGTGGATCTCAAGGGAATTATACTGAGTGAAAGAAGCCAATCTCAAAAAGTTACATACTATGTGATTCTATTTATATAGCATTCTTGAAATGACAAAATTATAGAGACAGAGAACAGAGAAGTAGTTGCCAAGAGTCAGGGGTTGGGGAAGGTGGGAAGGGTGTGGCAATAAAGGGGTAGAAAGAGGGACCCTTGTAGTGATGGGATAGTTCTGGATGTTGATTGTAGTGGTGGTTACATGGACTTATATGTGTAGTAAAATTGCACAGAACTATACACACACACGTGTACGTTTAAAACTGGTGGAATTTGAATAAGCTCTGGATTATACCAATGTCAGTTGCCTGGTTTTGATATTGTATGATGCAAGATGTTACCCTTGGGGGAAACTGGGTGAAGGGTACATGGGACTTCTATGTACATTTTTTGCAAATTCTCATGAATTTATAAATATTTCACAATAAAAGGTTAAAAATTGATAGCAAAATCTTTCTATATGGTTTTAGTTTTGAGAATTAATATAGTATATGCTTTTGTCTTTTGCCTTTTTCTCTGTAAGAATTTTGAATTCCATATAGTAGAATGTCTTGTACATTATTGTACAATGATTTCTAGAACTACATACCTAATTGTCTTCATCTGTCTGACTTTGTATAGATTATATTTCAGACTATTTTAATTATACACTATTAAAGATGTAAAACATCTTCATCACATCTTTTTTTTAAAGAGCATAATACAAATTGAAAGATACATTTTAAGAGAAATCTAAATGCCATCTGGTAGCAGAGGTTATGGGCTGCCTTTCTAATTATAAAATCAAAGAAGTTGCTCTTACCAAAATAGAGCAATAGCAAAAGATTTTATTTCTAAACTTATGAAATATTAACCAGTAATATTAAGTAGTATAAGTTATTATGAGTTTAAACTTTTTAGAGTCACCAAATCTTTAGAGTCGCTAATGAAAGCTATAAATTATCTTCCCAGAAAAATTAATTTGTGCACATATACATGCATCTTTGTATACTAATGCAGGGAATACATGGGCCCCAGAAGCCCATTCTCAAAAACTCTGGTTAAGAACTCATGCCTGCCGGTTAACAAACTGGAAGTTTCTAGAAAAATAACATAACTGATATTCTCTAATATTGTAGGTATCAATCTAAGTTTACCATGTGTCTACAGTAAAATAGAAAGAGGGGCCAAAAGTGAGGATGCACGATTGATTTATGGTTTCTCTGGGAAATGTTTATTTCTAAAAAAATACAATTCATGACCACTGTATTTTGTTAAAATGATGAGATTATTAAAATGTGGTTTTTAATATATTTATGCATAAAACATAGATGAGTATGGCACTGACGACCAGGGTTCCATTAGGCCTAGAATAAGAGAAGAAATTGCTGTATGTATATTGTAGTGAGTCAGATCATGGACTTTGGATATGAATAAAGGACTGTCTGGCATTAGCCAATGGGATCCATGATTGAAAAGGCATCTTTCAAGTATTAAGTTAAAGTAAATGAATGTAGGTTTCTGAGATCTTATAGGTTTAAAAGTCATGTACTAAATATTTATAGGAAGCATTTTCTAAAGTATATTTATTGCTTTCTTCTGATTACAAAAGTACTAATGTGTATGGTATAGAAAATTTGCTAAGTAGAAGAAAGTAAAAGGAAGAAAAAAGTCACCTCTAATCCAGACATAAATGTGACCATTAAAAATTATCTTTCTATATTATTTATTTATATAAGTTTTAAAAAATACATATTGGGTCATGATGTATATTACTATTTTATAACCTGTTTTAAAAGGCAATATATTGTGAACATTTTCCATATCATTAAGTACACATCTCCGTTATCATTTTTAGTGTCAGGTTAGTCCATTGTCCAGTCACTCATTGTTGAATATAAATGATTTTCACTATTGTAAGCAATTCTACAATGAACATATTTGTAGAATGATCCTTGCATATATTCACAACTAGTTCCTTAGAATAAATTGGTAGAAATAGACTCTATGGGTAAGAGGGTATACACACTAAGGCTTTATTAATTTGTGCTCTAAACAGATTATACCAGTTAGATTCTTCTAGAAGCATATGGGAGTGATAGTTTGCTTGTGCACTTGCCAACATTGGGCATCAGTGTTTTATTTGCTACTCTAAAAGGTGAAAAAATGTACGTATGTTGTAATTTCTATTTCTTTGATTTTGATTCTTAAGGAAGTTACATTTTTTCATATGTTTATTAGCCCATTTATAGATCTTTTGTAAATTACAGGTTTTTGTCCTTTGTTGGTTTTTCTTTCTAATTGGTAAAAGTGATTTATAAATTAAGGATGTTGAGCCTTTTGTCCTGTAATATGTTGGCAGTGTTAACAATGTTGGCAAGTTTGTTTAATTATGGTATTTTTGGTATACAAAAACTTTAAAATTTTCTATTTACATCTATTAATCTCTACCTTTATGGCTTCTGCCTATAGGTGCTATGCTTAGAAAAGCATTTCTACCCCCATATTATGTAGTATGTCTTCTGTTTTCTTTTAGAATTTTTATCGTTTCATTTTTTGCATTTAAATCTCTAATTCATCCAGAATTAATTTTGTTGTATAGCATGAGAGTAGGAATCCTGTTAGCCAGATGTCCTAATATCAATTATGACATAATCCTTTCTTTCCCTGCTGGTTTGAAACACTATCTCTACCAATACTAAATTGTTATAAATATATGACTCAGTTTCTGGGCTTTCCATTTGGAATCATTGATTACCTGTCTATTCTTTAGCAGTGCCAAACTACTCAGATTATCATAACTTTATGATAAGTGTTAATAACCTTTACTTTTTACTTGCTCCTCTCTCTGCCTACTGCAGAGAGAGGAGCAAGTAGACACCTTTGTTAACAAAGGTGTTTACACCTTTGCCCCTGTTAACACCTACTGCCCCTGTTATAGCACTTAGTAGACTTTGTTCTTATATATAGATTCTATCAGTTCATTAATTATCTGTTGTGTAACAGGTTACCACGAATTTAGCAGTTTACAGCACATACTTATTATCCTGTAGTTTCTGTGGGTTAGGAATCTCAGAACCACTCAGCTAGATCCTCTGCTTCAAAGTTTCTCATGAGGCTGCAATCAAGGTATCGGCCATGGCTGGGTCAGCTGAGCAGGAATCCCCTTCGAGGCTCACTCGTGTGGTTGTTAGTATAATCCGTCCCTTTTGAGTTGTCCCTTAGTTCCGTCTGGCTATTGGCCAAAGACCACCTTCAATTTCTTGCCATATAGCCCTCCCTAACATGGCTATTTGCCTCATCGAAACCAGCAAGAGACAGATTATGCTAGCAAAGTGGAAATTAGAATCTTTTGTAATCTAATTATGTATAATCCGCTCAACCTTGAAGTATCTCCTATTGATTAGAAGCGAGTTACTCAAAGGGAGGGGATTACACAAGGTTGTGGATACCAGAGGGAAGAATCACTGAGGTCCATCTACTAGCTGCTTGCTACAGTCACTTTTCTCAACTATACGTGTAGTCCATGAGAATAATGGTACCTTCCTCTTGTTTAATCATTGATCATTACCCTCTGACACAATGCCTGGCATGTAATAGTAGGTCCTTAAATAAATATTTGTGGGATAATAATGTGTCTCTAATAAATGGCGTATGTTTGAGTTGGGAGTTTTTTTTGGTGGGGGGACAGTCTAAGTATTTGTCTTTTAAGAAACAAAATAATAAGTCTTTTATACTTACTGTTATAAAATTGGTTGGACCTCTATTATCTTATTAAGTTTGTTTTTCACATGTCCCTGCGGTTTTCCTTGAACATCTTTCTTTTGCTGTGTTGACAGTTTTCTTTCCTATGCATTAGACTTTCCTATGCATTATCGTGCAATGTTTGCACGATAGCAGTCTCTGCCGTATCCTTGCTGTACTTTCACTCTTTGCTTATAACCCTCTGCTTTCGGCTAGAGCCCTCACAGCTGACTCAAAGCAGGGGAAGATTCTAGTTTACATTTTTAGGGCTCTGGTGCAAGGAAAAGGATTGCTGTCTCCCTGCCAGTTCTGCAGAAGTAAGAGCTGGATATGTTTTTGGCATCTTCTGTCATTACCCAGATGCATTAATACACAAATGTGATGCTCTTATAATTGCAGAGCATTGTATACTAAGTAAGCTTTTGCTGGTAGCCTACAATCTAATCATTTCTTTTAGAATTAAAATATTTTGAGGAGATGTGCTTCATTTCAAAGAATTGATCTAATTTTTAGAGTATTCCATACTATTGAAAAATTGTGAAATAGGTGTACTGTCACTATCACCACTAGTCCCGTACCCGCCGTTGGGCAAGATGTACTCTTTGATTCATTCAGTCATCCTTTTCATTCTTACAGCATTCACTCTCCCTTGCATGTACCAAGCACTGCCCTAGGCACAAGAAATACAAGTAATTAAGACACTAGTGTCTAGTGAGTCTAGTGAGGGAGACAGACATGAATACAAATTATTTCTCTTTGTGGGTGGTGGGGGGGGTATTTCTTTGTCCTCATATTTAGAAAATTTTTCTATGTATATCCAGCACAATTCACATAAAAATTTTTTTGGTGAGGGTATGAGGTGGGAAATCTACGTTTCTTTCCGAAGTAGTTAATTGAGGAATCCCCTCTCTGGTTTGAAATGCCACTTTTATCATGTGCTAAGATGTAATGTAAATTGAGTGTTTCTAAGCTCTCCACTATTTTACTTATTTGTCCAACTATTTTAAATGTTGTACCTTTATAACGCATTTCAGTATCTGGTGATGCAGGTCCTTCATTTTTTAGTCATAGTCCAAAATATTCTTTATGTTCAACTGTTTATTCTTTGCATAGTTTTCTTTATTTTGTATTGCTAGTTTCTTAGAGGTGATTAATTGGAAATGTGACTTCTAAGTTCTTTTAAATTCCTAGTTTAAATTAAGCCTTTAATACGCTTTCCTCTGATGAATATGAAACATGAAAGTTGATACCAGGTATCATTATAATTTTTGCCCCTTTTGAAATATTTTAATGACTTATTTTGCTGCTCAATGCCACAGAGACTTTAAATGAAAAGTATGGTGTTTGAAACTTGGTATTGACTTTGCTATTTGAATGTTAATTTACCTTTTTTTTATACCTTAGGTTTAGCCCAAAGGCATCACTTTTGCCACCTTTTCAGATGCATCACTCAAGAACCTGTACTAAGGAAATGAGTGGTATGTTTTCTAAACATTATTTTCGTGATACATTATGGTTTCTGGAGCCTCAGAGCCCCCCAAAAAATATCTAATGGTGGCTTTTGACATTTGTTCTCACCTTCTCCCACTTGGAATACATCTTTCCTCCCCTCTTTTCTGATTTCTTTAAGTTATGAATTGAAGTGATCTAAAGAGAAAGTAATACCTCCAAGGATATAATTATTATTCTGACTTGAGGCCTTCCTCACACCAGACCTATTCTGTTTCACTTCCACGTGTTACCTACAGAGATATTTGTGTCCCTTGTCACTCTCTTACTCATTAGAGAGTAAGATTTAAAGCACATAAATAGGGGACTTCAACTCATAAAATAGTTTCAGATACTCTACCATGTAAAATCTGGGCCCCTAAACTATGTGCATTGACCACTAAGCATCTAAATATGAGTATAAATATATAAAATCCAAAAGGACTGTTAAGAAATCAATAGAAGACATAATAAAGTTGAAGAATCTGAAGATTAGAAGTGCGCACACTCATCTTGTCTCCTCCAACCAAAGTGTTAATTCCCTGCTCTTAGACCCACCCAAGGGATACAGTATTTTCAGAAATTATGCTGCATGAAATTTAAATGTGGTTTTAAATGATTTGCTGCTTTAAGTGTGATTCTTACTGAGTTGAAATCATTTTTTTCCATAGGAATATATCTCCAGTATTTCTCATAGAAATTAACTGAACAATTTGACTCTTGTTTATATCAATTACTTTTACATATGCATTTTCTGAAAAATGACTACTCAGTAAAGTCGTATACCCTTTAGAGGCTGTAAATCCTTTACATTAGAATAAGCTTTTTCTGCAGAACCAAGAGGACTTGTTTCAGGAGGATTATGATTCACCCAGCAGCTGATTTACACACACTTATACATAACCTCTCCTACCTGCTGGCAGCCTAAATTACTTCCTTGATTTGTTTAACAAAAGGTACAGAAGCTTAGCTGACTCCAGTGGCCCCACAGAGCAGCTGCATTTGCAAAGCCTCCAACTATATGTCAGCTGCTGACACTCTCTCTTTAAGGGAGGGACTGGCCAGTTCCAAGAAACTCATCTTTTCTTTCTTCCTGGTTCTTTTATATGTCATTATTTGGGAAGAACTTTATAAATTAACTGTGCCTTTAATAGGAAATGTATGTGGACATCCTGGACCCTTCTGTTGGCTGAGCCAAACCAAGTCTCAGCAAGGGCAGGTCTCGTGCCCTATGGTGGGTAAAGCAGAGTCAGCATCCAGCCATCCTCAAGGAACAGCTCTCCCTTTGGCTTCCTGGCGTCCTCAAAGGCCAGCATCCCCAAACCAGCCTATGTGTCTCCACCAGCCAGTTTAAAAAATAAAATAAAATAAAAATTGTTGAATCCCAGCAGAAATACTATATGATTAAAATATGAACATATTTTGCTTATAGATGGTAATTTTTAAAATACTCTGATCTGTATCCCAGTAAAATTTAGAAAAGGTTTGGAATGAATTTCATAGTTCTTAAAATACCAGAAATATCAGCTATTGGGGACACTTAAATTTCTTTATTGCCTTAGGATGTTAACTCAGGCATTCTAAGTTTTAAATCAAAAATAAATGTGAGTAAGAGAGCTAGCCAAAACTTTATAAATATTCGCTTATGAAAAATGAATGAATTGGAATGGAGAAATAAAAACAAATCATTAATAGTCATTTATGAGCACCAAACCTTTTATTTATGTTTATAAACTGAGGCTAGGATGATTATTACAGGTGGATCAATTTTTGAACTTTCATTTATTGCTAAATTATTTTTTCTCATTAATAAAGGGAAAAATTGATCATACCTTAAAACCTGGACAATTACTTATTTTTTATAAAATATTCTTTGATCTTACTATTAAGGCATTATCCTTAGGCTTTGTAAAATATAGCTTTAAACTTATCATTACATATATACCATTATTGTCTAAAATTTAACCTTTCTTAGTTGCAATTAGAAAATGATTGGTTAAATAATAAATTTCATTATTCTTTATGAGTTTAAATTAAACCATGACGTATCCTTGGAAAATAAAGGGGCTAGGTTCCCTCTCTGAGTGGCTGTTGACCTTCTTGGTTATTTCAGGGTTAAAACTTAGAATGAAATTGTCATGGTCCTGCTCTCCTAATCCTGCTCCCTTTGAAAGTCCCTTAACCCCCCCAAGCCTGAAGTATAACAAAGCCTGAAGACACAAATACTAGGTAATGGGGATAATCAAAAATGTTAAGCATTCTGGTTAATTCTATCATATTTTTTAATTTAAAGATAATTTAAATCAGGCTGTTGAAAAACCAAATGTCACGCCTCCTGCCTCTTACACTTATAAAATGGATGAGGTTCAAAACCGCATAAAGGAAATACTAAACAAGCATAACAATGGCATTTGGATATCTAAGCTTCCACATTTTTACAAAGAATTATATAAAGAAGAACTTAATCAAGGAATTTTACAACAGTTTGAACACTGGCCTCATATTTGCACGGTACGTTTCTTCTTATTCCTCCTTCCTGATGCCTCCTCCCTGCCCCACTTTCAGATTTTGAGTTGTTAGTAATATCACCTTTTATTTGGGGAGCACGAAGCTCTTTACATAATATTGCTTCATTAATCTTTATGACTACGATTAACACATACCGGTTCTTATTTATAGGAGAAATATGTCACGGCTGAGGTCTTGTGTGTGTTGTAATTGCTGTTTTTATAGATTTTAAGTTATTTTTAAATACATTTAATCTATGGTAATATATATACCATTTTGTACTGAACTGTTACCAATAGGTACTGATGGCTTTGTCGTTTTAATAACTTGAACTTAACTGGTAATAGAACATTTTTTGTTAGCCTCAAATTTTATATTCTTGTTCCTGAGCATTTTTAAAGACATTCAGCTGAACAAATTTTAGTTATTTTGGCTAATTAGTTATAGAATACATCTAAAAAAATTAATACAGGGTTCAGATTTAAACTACTCACAAATTTCTTTGGAGAAAAATATTGAAAAGTGAGGTGACATCTATTTCCATGCCTGTTCCTACTTGAGAATCTATTATAATAAAACGATGGCTCAAAAAAAAAAACAAAAAAACAAAAAAAAACGATGGATCAGAGTAGTTTATTAGACATCTTTTAGTTCATCCAGAGATAGAGACAACTAGATTCTTAAACCAAAATAACTAATTTTTAGATATTTCTTAATGTTTATTTACATAGAATTTATTCAACAAAATAACTTCTAAATTAGCAGTTACTTGGTGCTTCCAAGCTTATAGAATTAAATATGCATGACAATTATTGCTTGATAGAGGGCTTTCATTTCTTTAACTTAATATATATTTTGGCCCCCAACCCTGTTGGGCAGAGTGTGGGCCACTCTCTCTTATAAGCACCTGACCTAAAGACAGCATGTATTTTTATAACCACTTCTTCCTCCAGGGCACTGACACCCACTCCAGTCCCATGGGCTTTCCAGTCAAGAGTCATCCATCCATCCATCTATCTGTCTTATTTGTTCTTACATCATTCACTCTGCACCTGCAGGTACCATGCACTGCTTTGGGGGCTGAGACCACCTTAGGGCAATGTGATGTGCTGATGAATATATACATACAGTGTGAAGTGGGAAAACAAGAAGAAATGTCAAACTCTGGAATTATGGCTGTTTCCCTACCTATAAAGTCAAGAATGATCATAAGAATGTTATCCCTGATTTATGTTGAATATGGGGTTTATTCTTGTAGTGGGAATTCCTAAGGTTGCTATTCAATTCATTCCATTTTTACTCCTTTCTGCAAAGAATATTCTCACTGGATGCAGGTTTAGCAGCATTTGAGGACACCCTTAGGTTTCCATAATCTTGAAGGGGACTTCTGAGGTTTCACCAGGCTGCTTGATTTGAAGGTTCAGGGCCTGGAGCTCGTTTTTGGAATGCATATGGTTCTTTTATTTTTTTAATCCGTAGACATTCATGAACTTATGTCTTCAATGAACTTTAAACCCTTTTATTGTGAATATACACATATAACTCACTATTAAGCTTCGATAAAGAAATTATCTTTGGAGTAAAAGAATTTTAAATTAACTTCACAAATTCTTCTTAATGTATTATGTTTCTGGTCACTTTGTTTTACACTGCATGATAATTACTAGTATTTGTGTAGCTTAATTTATGACTTTTGGCGGGAAATTTTCATCCTCGCTACTCTGCATATCTGCAAAGCCTCAAAATTTCTCTTGCTAGGACTGCAGGAGAGAGAGTACCTATCTCTTTGATGTTAAAACTTTATCTAAAGTGGGTGGTTTCCTACTAAATTTCAGGTGCTGAAATGACTGATTTTTAATTTTTTGGTTGCTCAAATGCATCTCTGTTGCATGATTATTTTCTGTCCAGGCAGTGAGGGTGGAATGTGATGCAGAAATGTAATGTATCTTTCTTATCTCCATGCTGTTTCTCTCAATTTTGAGTAGGACTGTTTAGATGCAATCACTATCAATTGTCAGGTATGAGAATTTACTTAGTGAAGCATTGTGTCTAGGATGACAAAAACTGCCAGTTTTAATGACATCTGTTGATATTTTTCAAAACTGTTTTTTTAATAGCTCTGATTTTTTTTTTTTTAAACAGCCTACTGGTAAACAGTTTCAAACTGTTACACCATGTTTATTTTTAGGCAGTTTTAAACAGTTACACCATGGTTATTTTCCCTTTTTTCTGACTTCTTGCTTTTCATCTTGCTGAAAAACTGATAGCATGCCCAGGGCTGATTCTACTGCAAACAGGGTCAGACAGGTTAGAACACAGTGCAGAAATTTTAGGGTAAGAAAGACTTAGTAATGTGTATCTCCATATGTCTTGTTGTGTAAGTGAAGAAGAAATCTGAGTGCAGTGTACTTCTTTATTTTAGAAAAAAAAAAAAAAGTGCTTTCTCCCCCCAGTCATGTAAAATGTCCCATATAAAAATATTGAAAAATAAAGTTATAAAAGAAATAAAAATCACCCATCATCCTACCTCCCAGAGATAATCACTTGCAGGATTTCCATTTGAATATAGGATGGGTAGCATCAGCTCAAGGGACCAAATAAAAGCTCTGAAATTTTACCTTCATGAAGATTTAATCAGCTATACGCTATAAGTCACTTTACAAGGTTGTTAGATGGTATTTTGATGCAGGCAGAAGGAGGCTTTGAATCTGTTGTCCTTAACCTTTTGGATCTCTCTGACAACAAAATGTGGACTGAGAGTTTTGAAAGCTAAAGAGAATATAAAATCATATTAACAATGGTGACCCAGTTCCATAGTGTTCCTAGGCAACTTTCGAGGGAAATGGAACTTGTGCAGAAGCTGTCTTCGAAAGGCAAAGAGCCCAAGATGGCAGGCTGTTGACCAAGGATACTGGCATCTAAGAATTGCCGTTGGGTCCTAGGAGAAGGATAGCAACATCTCTTGGCTGTTCTAAAGTGGTGGCCTTATTAATAATGTTCTCCTTAATTGTTGTATTTGGCTAGTATTTATAAAATGCTTCTGTGAGCCACCCACTGACCTGGGTGCTAAGAATAACAGTAAACAAGACAGACCTGGACCTTGCCCTTACGGAACTTACTGTCCAACAGGGAAAATAAACATTGAGCAGATAAGGGCAAGCCTGCAATAGTTATGAAGGAGAAATGCAGGGTGCTAAGGAAACGTGTAAACAGGAGGATGTGACGTAGTCTGATGAGTCAAGAAAAGCTTCCCAGAGGAGGTGTCTGTTACACTAAAACCTGAGAGGTGAGTTGAAGTAAGTTAGACAAAGGTGGGAATGCTGGGGAAAAGGCACCTCAGACAAAAGAAACAGCCTGTGCCAAAGCCTGAGACAGAAAAACATGGCTTTTTCAGGAAACTGTAAGAAATTCAATAAGAAGAGAGTGGCTCAAGAAGAAACTCAAGAGGCAAACGGGCCATTCACTTTATTAAAGAGTCATCATTTGGTGGAAACTTAGTGGGTCCCTGCCATGAGGTCACGCAGGATCCAGAGCCTCTGGCCGACTTCAATTTCTAGTAAAATTTCAAATCTTGTGACAATTACTGTTGAACATCAGAGATTTTGTTGAAATCCTCCACTCTGAAACATGGGTGGAGAAACGTCTCCATTCCTACCTGAGACAGGATATCTGTCTTTAGTGCCTTACCTGAAGCTGTGTGGAGAGCTGGGCGGCTCGTTTAGAGCCAGATAGGAATAGATGCACTCAGCTGAGAAGGCTCTCTGCCAGTAGCCTGGAAGACCTAGCGTAGGAGCAGTGGGAGGCAACTTCAGGATAGTGGGAAACATTCTGAGTTCAGCTGGAAGCACCTCAGGCCTTAATTACAGAACATAACATTAAGTGAATGAGAACATAAAATGTTGTAAATGAGAAAAAATACCTAATGACGCTAATTATTCATGCTTTTATAAAAAGGTTTTACTGTTAGTCTGTATTTTATATGTCATTTTTCTGTCCGTTAGAAATCACTGAGCTTTATTTTAAGTCGTTTAGTCCTCTAATACCTCAGACTTTTAAAAATTCCTAACGTTCTGGATTGCGTCAATATAGCAATTTCTGTAATATCAAAAGAGGCAACAGCAGTTCTGCCACTTACATATTTTTGTATGTTCAGGAATTTGTCTTAACTTTGTGGTAATTAATTATATAAGATAAAGCACCTGTCAGCTCATGCAAAATGAATTGCCTCTTTTTTTAAAGCCTGGATATTTCTGGGTTAAAAACAAACTGAATTTCTAAGGAAGTGAACAGAAATGAAACAGCAGTGATGCATCCTCGGGCTTAGTGCTGTTGATACAGTCTCTGCAGCCATGGCAGCAGAAGCAGCAACGAGAAGTAAAGCTAGGACTTGAAAGTACAGCCATAATATCTAATTGGAATCCAATTTCTTTTCTAACTTTTCATCAATAAAAATAAATATGCAATGAACACATTGGAACAGTTTTTAAATTCAATTTCAGCGACCATCTGAATAGGAGAAAGATAAAAGAGCACTGCGGCGAAATCAAAATAGGGCAGCAGGGGAGTAATGTGACATTGCTGTTCTGGTACTTGAAACAGAAAACTACCCATAAGGCCCAATAGTACAATAGAAAGAGTTTGGGCTTTGCAGTTAGGTTTTTGCCCTGGCCATTTCTTAGTGGTGTTACTTTCAGCATACAAATCTGGGCTTCAGTATGCTCTAAAATGTGACTGTTTCTTCCCATCTCTTAGGGTTGTTAGAATTAAGTTACACAAACTATAAACAGCTGCCAGTACAGTATAGAAACATGGCAGGTCTATAGGGGACTTCCCCTGGTGGTCCAGTGGTTAAGACTCCATGCTTCCAATGCCAGGGGCGTGGGTTTGATTCCTGGTTGGGGAACTAAGATCCCACATGCTGCACAGTGTGGCCAAAAAAAAAAAAAGAAAAAAAGAAACATAGCAGGTATATAGGAAAAGACAGCTGTTATTTTTCCAGGAACAGTCCAGCTTAAATGTAAGCAAGTTAAAACCCACTGGTAAACTAGAGGCATACCCAGCAAGCTCTGTAGAGGAGCCTATCTCAGTGAAAACAGAGGAAACGCTAAAGAGGGCAGAACAAAAGTTTAAATTGAAAAATAAGAGCAGTGGATAAAGGAACTAAAACTCTTAGATGAAGTGAGTTTCTGCCATCCTAGAGGAGCAGATCCTGCTCCCCGCAAAGGTAATGAGAAGCATATCTAGTACCTACTTAGCTTAGAATGCACAGTGAAAGCCACAGCTGCCAGCCAAGATCATCCCCAAAAGGTCTGCACACATTTAACCAGGATAATGTCTTCCTGAAGGGGACCTGTGAACAAGGGCCTAACCTTGGGCCACACTAAAGGAAAATGGCTTGAAGTTTATCCAAATATAAATGGTTGTAGTCAGCATCAGCGCGAAGTCCTTACTAGGAAAGGGATGGGAGTGAAAGAGTATTAGCCTTGAAATACATAATGTCTATAAAACTACTTACCCAAGATGGTGGAGAAAGAGTTTCTCTGGATAGGTGGTTTGTGAACAGACAGGGTACCATCTACAAGGAACTTTTTACCTTTACCTTTGATTAAACCTCTGTGGAATATGCCACAAACACCTGTACTTTCTTAAACAGAAGCGACTAAAAATTATAACCCTTTCTGAATAATCTTGGGCGTAGCATGAACCGCTGCAGAGAGGGTGGCAGTTGTAGGTGGTCTGGAATGCTGAGTTGGGTGTTAGCTCATCTCAGTGTATTATCCTGCGTGCAGTATAAACCCCACCCACTGCCCTTAGAGGCTTCAGATCTGAACCTATCAGTTTGTCTTCACTGTGGCCCAGTCAGGCCATTGGGGACCATTTCCTCATCTCTTTCTCAGTTGTCTAACTTTCCCAGCACTTCTCAGCATTAACAAAAAAAGACTGAGCTCTGTAGAAGGTCATCAACCAGTCTTTCTTTCTGTGAACTCGCTAATCATAGGGTGCAAGCTTCTGGTCAGTGGCTCTTTGATGTTTTAGTTGTTGCTAGGTACCCAGAGTTCTTTACTGCCTGCTGAAATTGAGTTTTTTAATTGGTTTGTTTTTGAGTTCCAAGCCACTGCTAATAGTTGGAGTGCTGGAAGGCAGGTCTACAGGTAAACGTGATTTTACCATACTGTCTGAGGTTGGTATTGGGTGGTGACCATATAAAATGAAATTTAGAATGTAATTTAAAGCTTCAACACAAAGAACTACTACCCAATGGAAACAAAACTGTGTCTGAATGAGACCCGTACAACTGCTTTGAGACTTTTTGATTTAATTGGACAATACCAATTCTGTTACAGAATCCCAAGGAAAATTCTAATTCCATAAGAAACAGTAAGTTTACCTCAGCAGCCTATGCTGCAGAGTTAGCAGGTGAGCCTTCATAGACTCAAAGGAGTTTGGCTTCAAGAACTTTACAGCACAGGTAAATTAGGAAGAAGTAAAGACCTCTTAGAATTAAGAAGACAATTTCTAGGCATTTAGCATGAAGACTTCTATTTGTGTGAACTTGTAGGGCTCCTGAAGAAGTCGATGTTTTAAGTCCTTGAGTCTCACATCTACCAAACCTAACCTGTCAACTCCAAACTTACAAAAACTCAGAGGGATGTGAGAGAAGTATCTCATTCAAGTTGTGATTCCAAATGAGGCAGAAATCAAGCTAAATATAATGAACTTGTGGGAATAGAAGGTTTAAGGCATGTTAGACACTAGAATCTTCTGATGATCACCAAAGGAGATGGTTTGAACTCCATGGTGTAAGGAGTTAATCCTTTAGGTTACCTACCTGTCTCTGCTGTTGGGAGTTGGAGGTAAGGACCCATACATAGTAAATCTATGGAGTTCCAGGTCATGCCAGTTTCCAGTCATTGGACTGGTGATTTTTTGGGTGGATATCCAAAGCCAAAGAAAAAACTGAAGAGTCACAAAACAAAGCATGGAAGAAAATGGCAGGATTATGATCCTGAGTCTTCTCCTATAGAACAGGAGGCCTTTTGACCCCCTTCTCAGGTACGTACCTGAATCAATTAGACCACAGGAACTATTGGGTTGGCCAAAAAGTGCCTTTGTTTTTTAAGTAAAAATAAAAGACACATTTTTCATTTTCACCAAGAACTTTATTGAACAACGTATTCACCCTTTTGTTTCACTACTTTCTGCCATTTTTCAGGCAATTTCATAATTCCATCTTCCCAAGATTTTTTATCTTTTTGAGCAAAGAACTGTTCCAGGTGCCTTTTACAGTCTTCCAGGGAATTGAAATTTTTTCCATTAAGAAAATTTTGTAAAGACCTAAGTAAATGGAAATCCAAAGGTGCAGTAATATCTGGTGAATACGGCGGATGAATCAGAACTTCCCAGCCAAGCTAACAGTTTTTGCCTGGTCGTCAAAGAAATATGCGGTCTCACGTTATCCTGATGGAAGATTATGCATTTTCTGTTGACTCATTCTGGATGCTTTTCGTCAAGTGCTGGTTTCAGTTGGTCTAATTGGGAGCAGTACTTGTTGGAATTAATCGTTTGGTTTTCCTGAAGGAGCTCATAACAGGGCTCCCTTCCAATCCTGCCATATACACATCATCACCTTCTTTGGATGAAGACCAGCCTTTGGTTGGTGGTGGCTCATTTCGCTTGCCCCATGATCTCTTCCGTTCCACATTATTGTACAATATCCACTTTCCATCGCCCGTCACAATTTGTTTTAAAAAACAGAACATTTTCATTACGTTTAAGTAGAGAATCAAATGTGGAAATATGGTCAGGGTTTTTTTCGCTTAACTTATGTGGAACCCAAACATCAAAGCGATTCACATAACCAAGCAGGTGCAAATGATTTTCAGTGCTTGATTTGGATATTTTGAGTATGTTGGCTATCTCCCACGTGGTATAACGTTGATTGTTCTCAATGAATGTCTCGATTTGATCACTGTCAACTTCAACTGGTCTACCCGACCGTGGAGCATCGTCCAGCGAGAAATCTCCAGCACAAAACTTCGCAAACCACTTTTTAAAATTTATTTATTTTATTTATTTATTTTTGACTGCGTTGGGTCTTCATTGCTGCACACGAGCTTTCTCTAGTTGCGGCGAGTAGGGGCTACTCTTCATTGCGGTGCGTGGGCTTCTCACTGTGGTGGCTTCTCCTGTTGCGGAGCACGGGCTCTAGGCACGTGGGCTTCAGTAGTTGTGGCTCACGGGCTCTAGAGCACAGGCTCAGTAGTTGTGGCACACAGGCATAGTTGCTCCACAGCATGTGGGACCTTCCCGGACGAGGGCTCAAACCCATGTCCCCTGCATTGGCAGGCAGATTCTTAACCACTGAGCCACCAGGGAAGCCCCGCAAACCACTTTTGACGTGTTCGATCAGTCACAGCACCTTCTCCATACACTGCACAAACCTTATTTTTGCGTTTCAGTTGTGTTTTTACCTTTCTTGAAATAATAAAGCATGATATGTGGAAAATGTTGCTTTTTTTCTTCCATCTTCAGTATTAAAATGGCTACACAAAAATTCACCAATTTTGATAAGTCTTTTTTTAAATGCACACTGATATGATGGCTGTCACAATACAATCTAACAAAATCGTTTCAAATGAAGTTAGAAAAAACTAAGTGCTACTAGAGCCATCTTACGGAAAAAAACGAACGAACCTTTTGGCCAACCCAATAGAAGTTGTAAAGCACCCTCTTGAAAGATCCAACTGGAATGATTAGCAGCTGATTATCACACTAAGGAAATAATAAAAGCCATGTTTCAAGTAGCTATTGACTTACCTTGGTCATTTATGAAGGCCAGAAGACAGCTGTTCTGTTTTGGGGGATGAGACGAGAGAACAGCATGTAAATCTGGTCAGATGTACCAGAGCACAGTGAAGAGTGGACACCATACTGTAACCCACATTCCAGCAATTTCTTGCCTTTGGGGAGATTCTCATAGGCTAGGAATAGATGTAGTAATAGGTGTTGTTTCTAAGCCCATTGATCAGAAAATTAAAAAGAAGACACATGTTGTGGAGGACAGATGGTGATCACATTGGAATGCCTGAGAAAAGCAAATTTTCACTTTCATGAAAAATTTAAAACAAAGAGTTTAAGTTGAAAAAAATTACATTTGTCTTAAATTACATATATTTTAAATTCTAAACAGTATGAGTTTCATGATCTTTTCTTTTGAATTGAGTAACCCTTCAGCTATTCTCCAAAGATTGGCTAATGAAGTACGTGGACCAGGCATATCTTCCATGTCACTAAATTATCCATGAATACTTGTCTAACATGTTGAAGAACATCTGAATCAACTCCGGTTAGTGTCAGGTTCTGTTCCTAAAGTCAGGCTTATGTTTAATGTTAGTAGATGCTAATTTGAATTTAAAGAGGCCAAATCACTAGAGAATAAAGTGGAATTAGGCACATAACTGGCTTATGAGATCAAGAAGAAGCCAGTAAAAATTGGAAAGTGGCTACAATTCAAGGAACTAGTCATTTAGGGATTGCTGAGGGCTGGGGTAGGGTATCTACTTTAAACAATGAAAATAAAACTGCTGAGGAAACAAATCTGCCTTCTAGTTCAGATGATTATTTGGCCATTGTTTGTACTTTGAATAAACTCAGGCTTACTGGTCAAAAATCTACTTTATAGGCTGACTGGCAAAGCTTGATATAAATGCTCCAGACAAAGCCCTGGAAGCTTACTACTTCCAGGTGATCTTTAAGCATTATTCTGGAATAAAGGCCAGAAAAATGGGAATTCTCCTCTTGTCCTGACCAAATTCACATCAAGTGGACCTAATATTCATAACTTCTGTTAAGATAGTAATCCCTAGTTAGAAGAACTCAGTGTGCTGGTCATGTTCAGAGGTCATGTTTAGAGGTTTGACGGATTTGACAATTACATTGTTAGGTAATTGGTCCTGATTGCATCTAAAGCACAGGTGGGAATGGAAGCTTTGGGGCCAAGAGTGGGGGAGATTAGTAAACAAACATTGAAGTATCTCATATTCCCAGTTAACTTATTGGAAAGAAAAGGATCATTAAACTGAAGAACTGTTGTCCTCTTTTGGGTTAGAAGAAGCCATGTGGACAGATAGGGCATGTGGCTTGTGAGAGTTATTTTAGATGAATAAGATGGACTATACTCCATTGAAATTAGCCTCTGCCATCCACTTCAGAGAAGGTGTTGCAAAGAGTTGAGAAGATGTTGCTAGGTGAAGACTGAAAAAGGGTTTTAAGATGGGCCCAGCAGGCTCAGCTGGCTTTGGATATGGAGGACTGCCATGTCTAAATCTAAAACTGTAATAACCGGGATTCTTTTTTTCTTTTTTTTTTAACATCTTTATTGGAGTATAATTGCTTTACAATTGTGTGTTAGTTTCTGCTTTATAACAAAGTGAATCAGCTATACATATACATATATCCCCATATCTCCTCCCTCTTGCGTCTCCCTCGCACCCTCCCTATCCCACCCCCCTAGGTGGTCCCAAAGGACGGAGCTGATCTCCCTGTGCTATGCGGCTGCTTCCCGCTAGCTAGCTATTTTACATTTGGTAGTGTATATATGTCCATGCCACTCTCTCACTTCGTCCCAGCTTACCCTTCCCCCTCCCCGTGTCCTCAAGTCCATTCTCTACATTTGCATCTGTATTCCCGTCCTGCCCCTAGGTTCTTCAGAACCTTTTTTTTTTTTTTTAAGATTCCATGTGTATGTGTTAGCATACGGTATTTGTTTTTCTCTTTCTGACTTACTTCACTCTGTATGACAGTCTCTACGTCCATCCACCTCACTACAAATAACTCAATTTTGTTTCTTTTTATGGCTGAGTAATATTCCATTGTATATACGTGCCCCATCTTTTTTATTCATTCATCTGTCGATGGACACTTAGGTTGCTTCCATGTCCTGGCTATTGTAAATAGAGCTGCAATGAACATTGTGGTACATGACCCTTTTTGAATTATGGTTTTCTCAGAGTATATGCCCAGTAGTGGGATGGCTGGGTCGTATGGTAGTTCTATTTTTAGTTTTTTTAGGAACCTCCATAGTGGTTGTATCAATTTACATTCCCACCAACAGGGCAAGAGGGTTCCCTTTTCTCCACACCCTCTCCAGCATTTATTGTCTGTAGATATTTTGATGATGGCCATTCTGACTGGTGTGAGGTGATACCTCATTGTAGTTTTGATTTGTATTTCTCTAATGATTAGTGATGTTGAGCATTCTTTCATGTGTTTGTTAGCCATCTGTATATCTTCTTTGGAGAAATGTCTGTTTAGGTCTTCTGCCCATTTTTGGATTGGGTTGTTTGGTTTTTGGATATTGAGCTACATGAGCTGCTTGTAAATTTTGGAGGTCAATCCTTTGTCAGTTGCTTCATTTGCAAATATTTTCTCCCATTCTGAGGGTTGTCTTTTCATCTTGTTTATGTTTTCCTTTGCTGTACAAATGCTTTTAAGTTTCATTAGGTCCCATTTGTTTATTTTTATTTCCATTTCTCTAGGAGGTGGGTCAAAAAGGATCTTGCTGTGATTTATGTCACAGAGTGTTCTGCCTATGTTTTCCTCTAAGAGTTTTTTATAGTGTCTGGCCTTACATTTAGGTCTTTAATCCATTTTGAGTTTATTTTTGTGTATGGTGTTAGGGAGTGTTCTAATTTCATTCTTTTACATGTAGCTGTCCAGTTTTCCCAGCACCACTTATTGAAGAGGCTACTAACTGGGATTCTGTATGACAAGTGAATAACTCACATAGAAATAGAATTCTGTTTTATTTTTCCATTTTCTCAAAAAGTATATTTCTCAAATCTTCTCTGGATACCCAATCTGTGTCCTTGTATCTTAAGTGTCTTAAAGCACAGTGAAGATAGGCATTCTAAGATTCCATATTTTAAAATGTGAGTCTCTAGAGAGGTGGGCTAACCATTGAGAGCAAAATGAGGAGTGTCCCAAATGTTTGTGTTTCCAGCCTTAACATTAAGGACGCAAATTGTGAATATCATATAAATACCATCCAGAGTGTCACACGGTGTCAGCAGGGTCAACTGTATTTATGTTCTCTCTTCCTAAGCATTATATAGAAAATTAGTAAATGAAGTCAATGTTCTTTACTGACAAGCTACCCACCCAGCAACTTTAATATTCTGTTCTTCTTGGGGAAGGGGGTACTTCTTGTACGCTTGTTTTATCACCTTAGTGGTCTGGATAGCCTCCTAAGGTCTTAAATTCCAGCTAAAGAATAGGTGAATAGGATCTGACAAAATAGAAGCATTTCAGAGGGCTATGAGTACTAACTTCAGTCTAATCAGAAGTTGAGAAATTTTTTTGGTAAAGGATCAGGTAGTATTTTAGGTTTTGCAGGCCAAGAGCTATGTGACTGTCACCCATAGTCTGGCACAACTACTCGACTCTGCCATTGTAGTGCAAAAGCAGCCAAACGCACTACATAAAGCATGGCTGGGTGCCAATAAAACTTTGTTGATGTACACTGAATTTCATATCATTTTCATGTCACAAAGTAATTCTTTTGATTTTTTTTCAACCGTTTAAAAATTGAAAAATCATTCTTAGCTCATGGGCTATGGAAAAACAGGTGGCATGCTGCATTGGGCTACAGCCTGTGGTGTGCTGACCCCTGGTCTAGAAGTGGAAAGGCTTAGAACTTGGAAAAATGGTGCCATACGTCAGTTTCTCTTTTTCTCCTTCTCTTATATTAGGAGATGCCATCAAGCCGTGCCTCTCTGGAATGTTAAGAGAAAAAAATTAGAAATTGGATGATATACAACTGCTGGGCATTTTTAAGTCTTGTTCATTAGAGGGACAACACTTTTAGCTAACTTTCTTCTGTAGTTGTTGGAAAATGTGTACCTTACCTCTGGACTGACCTTCCTACATAATGGAAATCTGAGGGTTTTCTCAGGATACTGCAGGAAGAAGAGAGACAGCACCTCAGTTTTGCCTGAATATTTCCTAGCTTTCTTCCCAGTGGTTTATTCCTGACAGTTCTGATACCTTTTCATGGTTTCATTCCTCCTTGTATTCTGTCAATTTTGTAAGCTGTCGCTTTGTATTTGTCAGAGAAACTAGGTGAGACAAAACTATTTGTCAGAGAAACTAGGTGGTGTACAGGGCAGAAGCTCTCATGATTTCCTAGGGTTATTGGAGGTCAGGTGCTTCACATGGGAAATTCGTACTATTTCATTTCCCTGCTTATTACTGAAATGTGGTGCATGATCATGTTTGCAAGTGAAGGCAGCGTATTAAAGTCTTAGTGATTGAGAAGAGTAAAATGTACAATTTTGTGTTCTCTTCATAAATTTGAAAAGTGTTTCTCTCAAATTTAAAATGCATTAATGTGCTCTCAGGTTGTTTTAGCCATTAAAATATCTGTCATTTGCTTTATTTAAAAATTTCAGGTGGAAAAACCTTGCAGTGGTGGTCAAGATTTACTTGTTTATCCAGCTAAGAGAAAGCAGCTTTTGAGAAGTGAACTGAATGCTGAAAAAGTGCCTCCATCCCCACTACCTGCTCCAAAACAAATACCACCACTCAAAGGGTGTCCAACAGTTATGCCAGGAGACTTTAAAGAGAAAGTTGAGGAGCTGCTGGTGAAATACTCAAGTGGTCTTTGGGCCAGCGCACTCCCAAAAGCATTTGAGGACATGTACAAAGTGAAATTACCCGAGGATGCCTTAAAAAATCTTGCCTCGCTTTCCGATGTATGCACCATAGACTACATTTCTGGAAACCCCCAGAAGGCCATTCTCTATGCTAAACTTCCACCACCCACTGACAAAATCCTAAAGGATGCAGGGCAAGCACATGGAGATTATGATATCAAGTCTGTGATTGAACAAGAATATTTGCAGATAGAAGGAAGCATTACCGAAAGTGCTGATACCTTTATGGAGACTGTAACAATTCCTCCGTTAATCATTCCAACTGAGGCATCCCCATCTGTATTGGTGGTTGAACTGAGCAACACAAATGAAGTGGTTATCAGGCAAGTTTTATTTTCTAATTCTTTAGAATCCTAGTGTACTGTTGCTACTTGGCTATTCTTCACATAGATGCTGGTTGAGGAAGAATAATATATTTTTAGTTCTATAGAGTTATATTGAAGTATAGTGTTTAAAATAACTATTTTTGCAAGAAAAGATTTCTAACAGTTTTAAAAATTGAAATGATGATATGGTCTGAACATGAAAAAAATCTATGTCAAAAGCATAATGGTAACTATATATGTCAAAAGCAATACCTAGTCCATAGAAAGAGCAATCACCCACTAGGTAGGTAATACTGTTTAATCTGGGATTACATAGTGTTTCCTAAAAGTCAGAATAGGTAAGCACCGCCTTCTAGTGTAATGCATCAGATTAGCCCTCTGGTTTCTCGAGCCTTTTGATATCATTGCCTGGGAGAAGGAATTATTGCCTAAGTGGCTAATGATAACTGGAATTCCAAAAAACAGTTCAGCTCAGGCACTTGATGTGGACTTTTGGAGGAAATGTAGAATACATAGAAAATGTTGAAAGACTGTAATTTGCTGTTTCTGACTTGGGATGAAGAATGGTAACCACTGTAGCTGGACCTCTGGAGGCAGCAGCCCAAGGTGTGGCTGTGGCTGGAGCAGAACAGAATCCAGGCTCCTTCACCCAAAATGTCCCTGCGCTTTGGGCTCTTACTCTTCCCAAGGATCATAGCTGAGCTGGGAAGACCCAATGAAAGGCCACAAAAAATAATCAAAGACCCAATGAAAGGCCACAAAAAATAATCAAAGTCCTATACAGCAAACCTATTGAAGCTTTTCTCTTTGAACAAACTAAGTCTGATGATGAAGTGAGAATCAAGTATCTTAGGATGTTCAAACTAGAACATGTGGAAGCTTTTTTAAGGTCCTTTTTATAGAGGGGTGGTAAATGTATAGAGCTTTTATTCTAAGATGTGGTATGGCCTGAAGATAGAAACAGCTTGCTAAGGGTTAGGGTTCCCACTGTGGGTCACTAATAAACTGAGGTAAAGGAAGGATGTTGAGGAGCACATTGCTAACTTTTACCATTTGACATTGTAAAGAAAATCTAAATCTGCTTCCTTGGCAGGATCCTTTGGTATCTGTTACCAGTAGTCCTTGGTGCCACTTTCAGAGACCAAGCACCCAGCACTGGACTGGATGAATCATGTGATTTCTTACGTTCTTCCCAAGAGTTGGCAGGAATCTGGATCAGTTCTAGGACTTCAGTAGGATGGGGGTTCAAACTACTCCAGGATGGTTAGGTCCAGGGTCCTCAGGTTATCTAGATCCCTTTTTCAGTATAAGTTAGAATCCCAGAGCCGGCATTCTACGTGTTCAGCAGGGCGGCTGGCAACCAGCAAGCATGATGGGTAATGTCTGCCCTTAGGTTGACCCTAGGTCATTAGTGTCCCCCCACCGCCCTCATCCCGGCAGGCTGAGCCCCATTCTACACCCACACCTTTACCCAGGCGGTAGACTCTGGAAACTAGTAGGCTTGTGACTCATAAAAGTTACAGGGAGGTGCCATGGCAGGACCCTTAGGTCAAGTATGGGAATCTGTTGTCTCCAGTCTAAAAATTAACTTTGTAAAACTTTGTATTTATGGCATATCTAAATTGGCCTGCATATCATTCTTTGTTCACTTGCTCAGGTAATTTGGGGATAATGTATGACCTTATTCTTGCCACTACCCACTCTTAATACCAACTGTCACATTACCTCCTTACCCCGCCCAGGGCATGTAGCTAGCATCATTCTCTGTTGGTGGCTACAGAGAGCAGAAGCTGCCTGCAGATCTCATGCTGCTTCTCACCACCTCCCTCCTCCCTGGCAGGAGCCCATGCTATGCAGACTACCAAACCACGGGCTACAGCCTAGGCCTCTGCCAGTTGAGCTCCCAGGACTGTAGCAGCGCTACCAGGAGGCCCCTTGAGACTCCAGGTCCCAAGAAATGGGCACTTGGGCAGAGCTGCAGATCTACTAGGAGACTTCAGAGCCAAGAGTGCGGCTGTATTCCAGGCAGTACCCTAACATTTGTAAAGCTCAGTAACCTTAAATGATAAGAGTATGACAAAGCTTTTACAGCTGTTTTCTGGAGTGAATAATATGCATGTCATATTTGGTTTTAAAATAGCCATTGCCTCCAAAAGAGGCATTATTTCCCTTTTGTGTAGGGCTTTTAAAAGCTTCTTTTCCTCTAGTAACAAATAGGTTGACTCTGGTTTCTTATGCCCTGCTGATAGTTACCAAAAATACAGGAAGATACTCCTAAAAGGAATAGTTTCTGAAAGCTGTATAGGACCACTTGGGCCCCGAGTAGAAGCTAGAACAGTTCAAAGAGCAATGTTCTTGTGGCATATCCCCCATCTCCCTGGCCAGGTGATTCTGGTACTGGTACCGCATAGCCTTCAAACTCAAAAGGCTTCATCCCATGGCTGAGATAGCTCCTGTTAAAGGAGCCAGGTTTGATTTGCCAGGTTTTCCATCCTGGAAGGAGGCCTTTGTTAGAATCGTCTCTGAAGACTAAAGGACAAGGAAGCAGCAGACTATTTATGGCAGAAAGCAAAACAGTATGTTTTGATAACATAAACTAGGACAAGGTGATCGCAGTTGTCAACAGCCGAAAATTGTAGAAGGGGGATAGAAGAGTATCCTGGAAAAAACATTTCTTAAAAAGCATGCAACTTAAAGAGGCATTTATTTATCTAGAACATGTCATCTCTGTAAGAGTATCAGAACTCAACATTTTGTTGTAATTTGTTCAAATTTGTTCAGTAAGTTGGAGGGATGGGTTGTCACATGGTTGTATTTATTGTTTTCAAGGGTTTGTTTTTCTCTAGGAGGAGTCAGATTTCATTGGTTTTCAGAGATTGAGACTTGTTCAGACCCAGCCTTAGTTAAGGCAGAACTATCAACTACATTCTCTTCTCAGAAATCTACACAGATCTCCAGCAGCCTGAGTCAAAATCTCAGGTTGACTCTTGCTCATCTGGCTTCCACTTCTCATCTCGTCTTCCTTTCCACTTCCTCTCTTTCCTTCCCTTGAGTCTTCTCTCAACCTGGTCCTCCCTGACTGCTTACTGTTATATCCTCTAGTTCTCTGGATTGTTGTTGAGCATTTGCTCTGTTGTGTGGTGTGTTGGACCTTGGTCTTGTTTTGTGAGCTCCACAGTATTCTATTCTCCTTTTTCAAGATACAATTGTTTACTAACTCCATGTTCTCCTCCCTGTCAATGTAAGCAAAGTCTGAGCCTGAAACCAAAGATGACCATAGAAAAACAGAGTAATATTAATGAATTCCTGTAGCTTTCCTTCTTCCAGGTTGCTTCATTTGTGTTCTCTTCCTTTAATTTAGGTATGTGGGCAGAGACTATTCTGCTGCTCAGGAATTAATGGAAGATGAGATGAAGGAGTATTACAGTAAGAACTCCAAGGTCACACCAGTCCAGACTGTGCAGATTGGCCAGTTGCTGGCTGTAAATGCTGAGGAGGATGCTTGGTTACGGGCACAGGTCACCTCAACAGAAGAGAACAAAATAAAGGCAAGCATTATGAAGACAAACACATTATTTTTCAAATGAAAATGTTGCTTCTAATATTGTGTCCTCTCTAACTATATTTAGTTTTCCCCAGAAGTTGAAAAGATAGTATCTGTAAAAGATTATCCCTGTCAACTTTTAAGTCAGTGGTAGTTATATTATCTTAGAGTTTTAGTTTAAAAAAAAGAAAAAAAATTCTTCTCCATTGCAGTACCATAACCCATGATGTCATCAGGAAAAAAACCTCTATTCCTATCCCCCAGGGTTATATAATGAATACTGATCAGAGCTCTGTGGGCTTCTTATCAAGGTCAATACTTTGGAGTGAGGGAAACCATACTGATTAGAGGAGATGGCATTCTTCTCTCCCTTCTTGCACAGCCAGCTGAGGAGAACCCCAGATAAGACTTGGGCCATGCCCAAAGTCTTGCCCTCTTGGTCATCTTGGAAAGGTCAGAGGGCTCGTTCACCAGTCTCTTCCATCAGAGGCTCCAACACTTCCAGACTTGACCACATTCGTGGTGATCATCCTCTGCCCCATTGCCTCTTCTTTCCCTCAGCTCAGAGACCCAGAACCAGAACTCACTCACGAAGGCACAGTTTTGTCTAAATTTTGCAAGCAGGGTTAGCACATCTCAGAACCCTTAGCACTGCAGGGGGCGGGAAGTCCAGGTGACCAGGACCCCAGTCAGTGTGGCCCCATCACTGCTTTGTGCTCAGTGAGAAGCCTGAGTGACCTCTAGTCGATAGGAGATAACTGCCCCAGACATTCCTAGCTAAACTTCAGTCTACTTGCTGACCGTTTCCCTGCCCTTAGGAAGTCCAACACAACTTAAGCTATTTGAAGGCACAGGGATTGCTTACGAAGAGAAGAACCATACAAACCCTGGTGACATGTTAACAGTGCATCAGTGTTTATAATAAATGCTACAAATACTCCACAAGGATATCTCCCAGTCTGAGATCTATAAGGCAAAAATCACTTGGGCCTTCCCCTTCCTTCCTTACCTCTACTTTGGGAGTTTAAGCTCTGGAGTCAGTTAGGCCTGAGTTTGAGTCCCAACTCTGCCACTTCTAGCTGTGTGGCCTTGGGAAAGTTATTTAACTTCTCTGATTCCTTACCTATAAAATCAGACACTATCTGCCTGTTAAACTTTTCATTCATTTTTTCCACTGTCCTAGGGCAGGAGACAAGACTGACAAGTCCTTGTTCTCAATAAGCTTATATGCTAGTAAAAGAAGGCAGATAATGAACAAGTATACAATAAATAAACAGGACAATTTAAGAGCAGTGAAGGAAATGACGAGGGTGCTATGATAGAAAATAACTTTGAAGGAAGGGATAAGCAGGGAGATGTGATCTGGTTTATTTGCTTCAAAGATTGTTCCAGTGCCTGTGTGGGGCATGGATTGTAGTAGTGTAGAGAAGGAAAGTAAGACTGGTTAGTTGGCTATTGCAGTAGCCAGCAGCTTGTAACCTGAATTAGGGTAGAAACAGTGGAGACAGAGGTAATGGGACATATTCAGGATGTATTTGGAGGTAGAACTGACAGGACACTAATTCATTGGATGTGGAAGAGAAGAAAGGAGAAGATTCAGGATGACTGCTGGGTTTGGGGCTTGAGCAACCTGGTGGATATTGGTGCCATTTATTGAAATTGGGAAATCAGGGAAAAGAACCAATATATAGGAGAATCAAGAATTTTGTAGGACCTGTTAGGTTTGAGAAAATCTATCAGATTTCACCTGGACAAGCCTGGAGCTTAGGGAGAAGTCAGGACTGGAGATGTAGCAGCAGGGTGGGAAACATCAGCATGTAGGTGCTACTTGAAGCCATGGGACTGGGTCAGATCTCCTTGAGGAAGAATCACCCATAGAGCAGAGAAGGGGACCCAGAACTAGGCTCTGAAATACTTCAGCATTTAGATGGTGGGTGTGAGAGGAGCAAAGAAGACTGTCAGAATGGCCAAAGAAGGAGGAAAACCAAGAAGACAGTGTCTCGGAAGCCAGAACAGGAAAGTACCTCATAAAGGAGGAAGCAACCGGCTGTGTCATTGCTTCTGAGAGCTGTGAGCCGGTATGAGGAATAAATGCGGTAGCTTGGTGTGTTGTACGGTGGTAAGCTCTTAAGGCAGCAGTAGTTGTGGCAGTCCTGTCCTGATCTTGTTCCCCATATCCCATGAACCAGACAGAGATGAATTTTACCCTTTATGAGGAGAAACCCCAGCTACGTGGAAAGTCTTGTTTCTCTTGAATTTTACTGTGCCTGACAGCAAGAACAGATTCCCTCCTTGCTTTCCACAAAGCTTGCTGAGTATGAGGAACAGGAACATGTGGTCACCCCCTCAGGTTGGTGCCAGTTTGGCCTGGCGCAGACCCACATCCCAGGGGTGTTTTCTGGTTATTACTCAGGTGGTGCTGTGAGACCTGTGGCCACCTGAGGGAGCCAGAGAGCCAGGAATGAACTGGGGCCCGATGCCAGGATTATGAGCCTGCTTGTGCTGATCTCAGGGCCAAAGGACACAGGACAGAGGGTGGTGAGAGTCCAGCTGGACAGTCCACGGGCAGATGTTTTATGAGCCGCAGCTGACATACAAATACATGGTATCGTGATTCAAAAGAAGAAAGAAAAGTAAACAAGCTCCAGACATTACAGAACCCCTTTGAAGATTTTAGAGCAGTATTCTTTAGTCTCTTAGTGCTAGGAGTACATTCTAAATTGCCCAGGAATCATGATTTCACATACTATGTCCTAGTCACAGACATGTTGTCTCCATTTTAGGCCTAGGAAGAGCAGAATCCAAATTGTGGGTGTTGATAGCTATTAAAGGACACAAAAAGCTGCGTGAATCCTGAGGCCTTTGGGAAGGAAAAGCAGGTGCTAATTAGGGGTTGGCGAAGTGGCTGGCTGCAGTGTGGGGACCCTGCCAGGGATCAAGGCCTCGGCGGGCACTGAGTCAACATATGGACTCTAAGAGATGATCCTTTCCAACGTGGGATATACAGGCCCCACAGACACGGTTATCAGGTGGTCAGGGAAAGGCGTTAGTCATCTCTCTATTCTTTTCTTCCTTAGATTCTCTGATGGGAGAATTTTTGTTTTGTATACTTACTGTCAGAATCTCGGTGCTCAGAAGCTGTGGACTTTATTTTACTGCAGAAAGTAGAACTCTGTATTACTTGGTATTTCTTTGAAATGCCTTTGCCCTGCGTTTTTGTGATTTGTTCTGTTTTTGTAATAACCATCTGCTTTAATTAGAGAAGCGTACTAAGTTTTCAACACTTTCCCTCTGATTCCTAGTTATCATTGTAAACCACAGCTTAATGTCTCTAGATTTTATTTTTCTCCAAAAAGAAAAAGCCTTTGGTTATATAGTCCTTCTCAACTGAAGGTTTTATTAATACACTAAAAATAATATCCAGGCGCTCCATGATCTGTGATGGTGGTGAGGAAGTGCCATGCAAGTTTCTGTAAACACAGAGCTCTGTCCAGCAGACTTGGGACCTTTTCCTGAATTGGGTGAAGGCCTAACCCAGCTTCACAGCCCCCAAAAAACCCAGAATTACCTACCTTTACAGTGTAGAATTCCATGTTATCCAGCTGTGACATCATTGTTGTCATTGACAGAAAGCATCTCGGTCCCTGGAAGCATAACAGCTGAGAGCAAGCCGTCACAAGTGCTGCTCTGGGGATTTAGAATCTGGTAAATACCACCAGTGTGATGCCTCCTCTAGAAATAAATAAGGATCTGCCTAAGGAAGCAGATCCTTAGTGGAGTTGTATAAATCAAGAAAGAATAAGGTGATGTAGGCATTATGACAGTAAGGAAAGGGTGGGGGCAGTCAGGGCTGGCAGACCAGGTACGTGTGCTGCTGAGAAGCTGACAACAGAAGGCATCGGGGTTCAGCACTCTTCCCTCTTCTCCCCTTTGGCAAAGGCGCAGCAGAGGAGTGCGGCCTGGAAGTCAGGAGCCCTGGCACCCCTGGTCCCATTCACAGCATTCCTCTTCCGGGCTAAGTCAGGGGCACCTCCCCTGGCATTTTCCAGGCAGTAGTGCCACTTCACATGCCAATTATGGGGTAAAATGAAGCCAGTTAAATGCATCAAGTGATTTTTTTAAGAAGTGAGGATAAAGAATTTTATTTGAAGCTAAATGTTGTTGTTTCTGTTATCATTAGGTATGCTATGTTGACTATGGTTTTAGTGAAAATGTTGAAAAGAGCAAAGCATACAAACTGAACCCGAAGTTCTGTTCACTGTCATTCCAAGCTACAAAGTGTAAGCTCGCAGGTAAAAGGAACTTTTTTTAAAGTGCTCTCCACTTTGACAAATATATGGACACCAAGCGGGGAAAGTGGGGGCCGGGGGGGGGATGAATTGGGAGATTGGGATCGACACATATACACTAATATGTATAAAACAGATAACTAATAAGAACCTGCTGTATAAAAAATAAATAAATAAAAATTTTTTTAAAAATTAAAAAAAAAAAGCGCTCTCCACTTTGATACGTATTACCATTGTACTTTGAAGTGGTTAAATCCTAAAACGTATTAAGTATCTCAAGGTGTTAAAACGTGTTATTTCTTGAAAGATATAAATAAATTCATGTTTAATATTTTCTTTGTAAGATTTGATCATTATAAAAATGTTTTAATATATTTTTGTTACGTCATATATAACATATAGCACATTTAACTTTATTATTAAAAAACCTGTTGGACATCTGAGAGGGTTTGGTTGCTGTTGCCCTAACTGCCCTAGTAACAGCTGTTCGAGGCCCTGTATCGTGGGGTACAGGATCAGTGTAAATCACGTTGTTCGACCTGTTGTAAAGTGACTCCCAGCTTCGTTCCCACTGAGATGGACTCCGTGGGTGCTGCTTGTTAGCAAGGAACACTCCCTCATGCACCCAAGCACGAGTCCAGCTGTGGGTCATGTGCGGTCTCTGGCACTGTCACGTATCACTGTTCTTTTCTTTCCTCCTCAAGGAAGCGTAGAGAAATGCACATGTGTGAGAGTGACGTGTAAGGATGACCTGAAAGTATGGGGGGCACACGTTAACGATGAGGAAAGACATTGGAATATGTATGCCTCATGCAGGAGAGCCAGAGCTACATTCAGAAAACGATCAGAATTGTTTTTGTGAAAATTAGACCTGTGAAGAAATGCCTCCTTCCCAGCAGGGATGTCTTTATGTCAGAGGAACTGGGTTTGGCTCTCTCTGTGAGATAAATCTCGAGTAATTTAAAAATCCTGTTACAAACCTGTGAGAGTTAGTTTTGAAAAGAACATATCAAGAGCATAGGAAAAGATTTAGGATGCTGAAATGAAAGGTTTGATAAAAGCTATAGAGGTGTGTGTCTGGAGAACAGAATATGAACAAGAGAAAGGTAGGTCAGAAGGAGTCTGTGAACTTTTGCTTACGGATTTAAAGGGGAAAAATACAGAAATAGACATTGTAGTACCATTGGGGAAATGATGCCCTAGTTTAATTAGTTTAATAGATTAACTTAGAGTTGTCATATTATGATATATGAAGTTACAATTTTCCAAGAATTTAAAGAATAATTAGACTGCAATAAAATTCACCTAATACCCACATTACATTAAACAGTATTTAATCTTCCTTTCGTAAATCCGTAAGTTCTTTGGTATCCTCAGGGCCATGATGGTTTACTTAAAAAGAAAGAATGAAAAGGTGGGGGGGAGGTTGTCTAAATTTTCAATAAGTGCATGTTCATGGAAGAAATAATTGTGCATATTTAATTCGAAAATGAAGAAACCAAGGGTATATTTTTAGCAAGAGTGTTACAAATACATGACTGGCAGACATAATTGGCTGACAACTTCTTTACATGTTAGTCTTTTTGTTTTAAATATGCGTTTGTAAGTAAAGTGAAGGCTGTTTCTCCTAAAGTAGAAATTCAGATTGATCATCAACTTTTCTTCTTGTTTTAAGATTGCCCGCCTTCGTGTAATCATTCAAAAGGGCATTCATGTTATAATAAATATTTTTAAACCTAAGGGTGGATACTATAAAGAAGATTGTATAACAAAGCTTCCCTATAAAATTTAAGAATTTTGTAGTAGATTCATAATTGTAATAAGTAGCCAAAACAAACACAATCTCTGCATCTTAAAATGATTCTTCTAATTAAGTAGAAATTTAAATATTCAATATTTTTCAGGGTTGGAAGTTCTAAGTGATGATCCTGATTTAGTGAAGGTGGTTGAATCTTTAACTTGTGGAAAGATCTTTGCAGTGGAAATACTTGAAAAAGCTGATATTCCACTGGTGGTTCTGTACGATACCTCAGGAGAAGATGACATCAACATCAATGCCACCTGCTTAAAGGCCATATGTGACAAGTCACTAGAGGTTCACCTTCAGGTACCACTGTGACCACTGTTGTCTATTCACGAGTATCACAGGAAAGAAATTCACCAGAAAAGAACGTTGTACATTTTAGGCTAACACTAGATAGAGACAGATTATGTATGTATTGGGAAAAAAAAGGAAGGAAGGGAACAAAAAGGAGGGGAAATGCCAAAATATAAATAGTAATTATTAAGAATTGGATTTTTGTTTTATTTTCCAGTTTCCACAATGAGCATATATTAATTTTATATGAAATTATTTTGCAAAGATAATAAGGGAGGATAATTCAAACGAAGGGAAAATTAGATCAGTGAAGATGCTTATTAAATTGCTAGCTTTAACATTTTTTAAATGTGAAGTACATAGATGTCTGTAGGAAAGGACACCTTTAAATAAATTATAGAGCAGCCACTCGAAAGAATAGGATGAGATGTTAAAAATGATCATTTTTAAGGCTTCATAGCAACATTGGGAAAATATTTGTTTTAATAAGTAGAACAACAGTGAATTGCCTTTATATTATGATTTGACTAAAAATGGCTAAAATTAAACCTTTACTGTGATTATAATTTTTAAAAGTTACTAAAAATTCCTGTGGCCCATGGACATGGATTAGAAAGTAAACTGATAATGGGATTGATTTTGTGAGAGTTTTTTATTTTCATTTCTGTTAATGCTGCAAAAATATGTTTTATATAATAATTCTTTTTCTAAATTAATGGGGAGAAGATAAACCAGAGTTAAAGCAGAGCTGAAGATACTCTTAGCCTTTTAGACAGTAGAAAGTGGTAATAATATAATGTATGCAAAATGTCTACTCTGTGCCTGACACAAATGATACCAGATATTCCTTTTGGAAAGAGTGGTATGCAAACTAGTTTTTCACATTTACGTTACGAATTTCATTCTATCTGTCCTCCAGCTTGCTTAGAAGATTGAAAAGCGCAGAAACTTTCAATGAGCTATTTAGGTAGATCCCCTTAGGTAGGTAAGAGCTGCACTCTGTTCTCACATCCTTGGTGTGTCCTTTGTTTCAGGTCGATGCCATGTACACAAATGTCAGAGTGACTAATATTTGCTCCGACGGCACACTCTACTGCCAGGTGCCTTGTAAGGGTTTGAACAAGCTCAACGACCTTCTGCATAAGATAGAGGAATACTTTCATTGTAAGGTATGGCCAAGCAGCATCCACCTCTAAGATGAGTCCTAACATTGCAAACAAGAGGAGTCACTAAATTGTACATGTGTAGTAAGTTTTGTATATTTTAAGGTAGACTCTCTAAAATAGAGGGTAAGAGCCCCAGGCTTCAGAATTTAAAACAAAAACAAAAATCCCCACTAGTTTCTGCATGGTAAAATGAGGATAATAATAGTGAGTACCCACAGGATTGTTATGAGGACTAGTCACAAGGCTGCTTATTAGCACAGGGCCTGGCACATAGAAATTGCTCAACAACCGGTAGATTTGTCATTCACGAGGTGCAGTTGATGAGCCTACAGTGCAGCTGCCTGTGACTGTCTGCTCGAGCAGCTGGCTCCTCTGCCTGGGCAAAGACGGAACCATGGAACTTAGAAGGAGAAGAAAACTTCCGAGGCACCACTCCCCAACCTCTTTATGGTCCCTGAGAGAACCTGCGCCTTGGAAAATGTGGTTCTGCAGTTTACATTTATTAGTAATCTCTTTTCCCTTTAATTCTAGTATTATTTTCTAAATCAGGATCTGTAGAGGTTTTGTTTTAAGGTCCTAAAGGGATTTCCTTACCTTCATTTGGACATTATAGTTGTAATCCACAATATGCTGTGGTTTCCAAGTGACTAAACTCTGATGCCGCTTCACCTCTGACCCCCTCACCTGGAAGTGAACCCTTGCCTCTGACCTACAGAGCACCCCAAGTGCCTCATGACGCTTGTATGCAGCATTGTTTTAGCTGTTTGGGTATTTGTTTGCTTTACTAGAGTATAGGCTTCCTGAGGGCAGAGACTGAGCCTCACCAGCTTCTGGTAAGTACCTAATTCATATAGGTACTGTAGTAAGTTATCTAGTGTCTTACATAAAATAGGTATTCCAAAATATTTGCTGAATTGGATGAAACTTGTATTTAGACTACAGCCTAGAATCGAGACGTTAGATCTATAGCTTTACCTCTTTCTCTGTTACAGATGTCTTAGCTTGTATCTCAAGGTCATTACTTAAGTTTGATTTGCTGATCTATCCTAGAGAAATCTGAGACATCCAGAGGGTGACTCTAGTTGCTCATTTGCATGCATGTGCTTATAATCTATAATGGTGAAAAGCACTCTTGATAGTTCTTAGTGCACTGGAAACTCAAGTGGAAGGAGACATTGCCTTTGGGGAGAGTAGAAACATTCACCCTGAAGGAAAGAGGCAATGGCAGGTCCCCCATTTCAAGCTACAGTAGAGGAGGAGGATGAAAACATTGAACAACATTGAACTGGCACTGATATCCATATTTGTGTTGATAACGTTTCTTTTGTTTTGGATTAAAATCTTATCTTTGAATCTTGAATGTTAAAAGATGAAAAGAGGAGACCTTATGAACAGCTAGCCTAACTGCTTCCCTTTCATCCAGGCTGTTCATTTTATCGGATTCATCTTCCCTCTGTGTTTAACTGATGGTGCCTGAGCCTGGATGAATTATACTGACCTCCATGCTAACATTTTTAGACATTTTAACAAGGCTGATTTATGGGCCATGTGCAAGGAAGGAGGGTAGATGGCTGCCACCAACATATGAGAAACGAGGCAGAAGCCCTCCAACCCCTGTACATGTGCTGCGTCCACTGCAGCGCGCACCTCGCCGAAAGTCTGATCACACACGGGTGAAGCAGTTTGCCTGTGCCACAGCGGTGTTTTTCTCATGGTGTAGCAACGTGCTCTTTGCCGAGAGTAATAAGTGTCATGCGTTTCTGTTTTGCAGCACATGACCTCTGAGTACTTCGTTTCATTACCCTTCTGTGGGAAAATCTGCCTCTTCCATTGCAAAGGAAAATGGTTACGAGTAGAGGTAAAATCAGTCACTTGACTTTTTTTAAACTTAAGATGAAATATTTCAGACATATAAATGAGGTTTTTAAAAAATGGAGTAAGCATCCATATACTCATCACCAGTTTAAGAAATAAAACATGATACATAAAGCCAATACAGTTGATGCTCCCTGTCTGCAGCCCTTTCTTTTACTCCCACCCCTGGGGGAGCTACCAGCTGAATTTGGTGTTTCTCCTTCCTATTCACTGCTTTAGACTTTTACTATATTTGTGTCTATACACACATACTTTTACTATCTGTATATTTCAATATAGAGATATTTAAAATGTAGAAGTGAATAGTATATATAATATTTATAGTAAAAACATGAATAAAGTATAACTAAATGAATGAATGTCTTAAAAATTTACACCAATTGTAAGAGGTATTGATTCTTCTATAACATGCTTTTTCATTCATTATGTTTGTGATGTAATCTGTTTTCCCTGCTATATGCTGTAACAGTGTATGAATATGCCAACATTATCACTCCATTCTTCTGACAATGGATATTTAGATTGTGTCGAATTTTTTGCTATAAACAGCACTACCGTGAACATTCCTGTGCATATCTCCCACGGTACATATGTAGGAGTGGAATTTCTGGGCATGGGGAATGCCTAATTGCTCTCCAGAGTTACCCCTCCCTCAAGGGGTAGCCCTTTGAGCGTTCTAGCTTCTTGGGGGCATCTCATGTCCTCCCTCACCCCTGCCCAGGATGGCTTGGGTTTCAGCGTTCACATATTCCTCTATTTCCAGGGCCTAATAATTGTTTTATTTTCTTACAAGCTCAGTTATGAATTTGCAAGGAGGTTTGTTATATTTTGTCATAAATCTCTGTATGTTTTTCAAAGGTAGGTTTTGGATTTTTGTGGTTTCTTTCTTTTCTTCGTCTTCTTCTTCTTTTTTTTTTTTGATATCTGTTTTGCCCAGTTAGTAAAATTGCAAATCTGGGCTTGATTTTTTTTTTTTTCCACAGTGGTGCTTAACCTAGGTGCAAAGACCTCTGCTTACAGGGAGCGCCTGGACCCCTCCCCCACAATTGTATGCAAATTATGTGTGTGTGTGTGTGTGTGTATATTATGTATTTTGGAGGGAAAGTATTCATAATTTTCTTAAGATTCTCAAAGAAACCAACCCTAAGTAAGAATCATTGCTTTATTGAGTTTTATTACTGCATAGCAATATTGTGATAACTTAATTGTACTGATTTATTTAAGTAAGTCTTGGTCATGGCCACTTTAATGAAAGCCTCAGTTTTGAAATAATTATTGTCATTAATGTGAATGTGTGTCAGAAAGTTGAGATCTGGAGTTACATGACTAAGATTTGGGTGCTTAGCTATAAACTTCAAAACATTATTTGTTAAAAAGAACACAACATTATCTGAATTTTAAAGCTCTGTGCTGTTTAGTGTATAATGTATAAATGCACAAATACTTAATTTTTTAACCTTTTATTTTGAAGTAATTTCAGACTTTTAGAAAGTTGCAAAAATATTTTAAAGCGTTCCCATATGCCCTTTACCCACCATCTCCAATTGTTAACGTCTTACATAACGATTATCAAAATCAGGAAATTAACATTGGTACAATATTATTAACTAATCTGCAGAACATATTGACATTTCCCAGATTGTCCTCCAAATGTCCTTTTTCTGGTCCAGGATCCCAAGACGTATTTAGTTGTCATGTCTTCTTAGTTTCCTCCAACCTGGCAGTTGCTCAGTCTTTGTTGTTTGTGGCCTCTTGAGGAGTAGCAGTGTTTTGTAGAGTGTCTCTCAACTTGAGTTTCTCCATGTGTGGAATCAGGCTATGCCTTTTTGGCAAAAATACCTTCTCAGTGTATGCTCAAATACTTTAGATAAATATCTAGTATTATTTTTATTACTATCAAGTTGTGTATTATCTACTTTTTTGAGGTAGCAAAAGTGTTCATTCTCTTAGTGATGCATAGAAAGTTAAGGAAAGAAAGATGATTAATGAAAAGCAGATCCTGTGTTTAAGTGATGTATTTGCTCTTGACATTGTAACTTGTCTAAACTTTAGTGCCTATACATTCCGAACTTATTCTGTATGTCCAACCAACTTTATTCAGTGCAGTGGCCATTACTCTCCCTGTTTCCCTGTAGAAGTGGTCTGCATTCACTCTGCACCATCTTCCAGTCAGTCCTCAGTCACTGCCACATGACTTCTGCCCACACTCCATCACAGAGCCTGTTCTTGTGAACAGCATCTTAATTGTGCAGTTGAATTAGTATCTTCCAGGTCTTGTCCTACCACACCTCTTTGCTGCATCGAACAGTGTTGAAACTTGGAATTCCCTTCTCACTAGGCTACCATGTTATCAAATCCTAATTTTCCTCATGATAGTCTAATAATTCCTTCTCTTATTTTTCACCCAAACCTCCTTCCACCCCCACTTCTGAAATGTCAGTGTCCCTAAGTCCTGTCCAGGCTCATCACTGTTCTCGGCCTCTGCATCCTTCTAGGTAATCCTATCTCATAGTTTCAGATACCATTTTGGCCCTAATGACTCCCAAATTTGTTTTCCAGTCCTTGATGGGCTGCAGATTTGAGCAAAAAGCCAGCCTAATTGTCCATCTCACAAACTCTTTTAAGTTCTACATGTCTGAAACCAAAATTATCTTTCCCCATCCTTACCTTTCTCCCTTATCTCTATTTTAGTGGTACCTCCATTCATGCAGCCATTCAGGCTGTTTCTTAAGAGTTATCTTTGACTCCTACATCTTCCTCAGCCCCAAGTGCAACTAATCACCAAACACTGCTGATTTTACATCTTTGTTAATTCTTGCCTGGAACACTGCAGTACCACACCAACTGGTTCCTCTGCCTTCACTCCTGTCTTCCTCTAGTTGAGCTCCGTACCACTAAGAGTAGCAACCCAAAATGCAAATAATTATACATCCAACTTATGACGAGACTTACTGTTTCCATGACACTAAATGCTTTTTTAAACATGACTGATCTCATTTCATGTTCACAAAACCCTGTTATCCCCGTTCTTACTGATGAGGAAAGTCATTCAGCTAGAAAGTGGGAGAGCTGAGATTTAAAACCAAATCTATCTGATCCCAAAGCCCTCACCAACAATTTTATAAAGCTGACTATCTCATTCTTCTACTTAAGGCTTGACATTGGCTTCTCATCTACAGGGTAAAGTCTCAGTTCTTGAAGGCATAATATCTGGTTCTCTTAGACCTTGCCTTTGCCTGTCTCCCAGCCTCACCTCTTGCCTTGCCCGGCCTCTCACTTTATGCTCTAACGTAACCAAAATGCTTGTAGGCCCCACACGTAAGAAGTATGTGTGTGCCTTTGCCCATCCTCTCCCCTCTATTTGAAATGTCCAGATTCGCCCCTAACTGGACTCCTACCAACCTGGTTTACTCCCATTCATCATTTAAGGTGCAGCTCTGAAAGGACATAAATTTGTGAAATTTATGAAATTTCAGTTTGTGAAAAAGGAAATACAAATGCCCAATAAATATGGTTATTTCTTAAAGTAACAAATTTGTGTAAACAAATTTACACAACTTAAATTATCCAACCAAAGTGATTTGATAAGTCACAATGTATCTATATGATAGACTTAAATAACATTAAAATGACATAGAAGACAAACAACATGAAATATTTTTATGAGACACTGAGTGGAAAGCAGTCAACTATGAAATAGTATCTACAAATATTTTGTAATTCTTGTAAATCTAATCTTTTGTGAATCATGGGTAAAAGACTAGAAGGATAGGGCTTCCCTGGTGGCGCAGTGGTTGAGAATCTGCCTGCCAATGCAGGGGACACGGGTTTGAGCCCTGGTCTGGGAAGATCCCACATGCCGCGGACCAACTAGGCCCGTGAGCCACAGCTACTGAGCCTGCGCGTCTGGAGCCTGTGCTCCGCAACAAGAGAGGCCACGATAGTGAGAGGCCCGCACACCGCGATGAAGAGTGGCCCCCGCTTGCCACAATTAGAGGAAGCCCCCGCACAGAAACGAAGACCCAACACAGCCAAATAAATAAATAAATAATAATTTTAAAAGGTGCTAATAATTAAAAAAGAAAAATTGATTCTAAAAAAAAAAAAAAAACTAGAAGGATAATTGTAACTATAGTAGATTACAAGTGATTTTTATATCATTAAGTATCTAAATTTTCTACAATGGAGCCATTTTACTAAAATAAGAAAAAAAAGTAAATTTTTAAAGAAAAGTACCAATTCTAGGCATTTCCTCCTCCTGAAAGCTTGCCCTAACACCTGCTTCCTGCTGGGTCAGGTACCCACCCTCTGTGTTCTCACAGTACCCCAAGCACAACTTCATAATTGCCTTTACTACATTATAGTATGGTTGTGTATTTGTGTCGTCTCTCATGGCACTAGGAGCTCTTTGAGAAGGGGAAGTATATCTTTGCAGCCTAATTATGCCTGGATATAACAAGCATTCAACAGATACCATCCATACCAATATATATGTTCAGTATGTATGTTTGAATAAACAAATACATTTTAAAATATTCTTCCATGGAACTGTTTGTGTTTATCGTGTCTTAAGAGATTTAAAAATTTATGCTATTATATTAATCAAGCATTCTCTAGGGCAGTAGAAAAAGGCTTCACTTTTGGCGAATCTGACTTCCAAGCTGAAAGTGACCCAGTTCTCAACAGTCATCATACCGAAGGCACCACCACGATTAGGTATCAGTTAGTGCAGTTGTAGGCGTGAGATCTCAGCCCAGATAACCACCCCAGTGGGGCTATATTTGGCCACTGTAAATATTTAACAATGGCAAGTGTCACAATGGCATTTTAGGGGCATATTAGGGGAGATTGTGGGCATTTAAAGGTGCATCCAGGATCTTACATTGTGTTGTTGCCATTTGGCCACAGGTAGGTAATTATTGCTTTCATTCAGTGTGTAACTTACCCATTTATTTTTAACATCTTTATTGCACTATAATTGCTTTACAATGGTGTGTTAGTTTCTGCTTTATAACAAAGTGAATCAGTTATACATATACATATGTCCCCATATCTCTTCCCTCTTGCATCTCCCTCCCTTCCTCCCTCCCTATCCCGCCCCCCTAGGTGGTCACAAGACACTGAGCTGATCTCCCTGTGCTATGCGGCTGCTTCCCACTAGCTATCTATTTTACGTTTGGTAGTGTATATATGTCCATGCCACTCTCTCACTTTGTCCCAGCTTACCCTTCCCCCTCCCCGTATCCTCAAGTCCATTCTGTAGTAGGTCTGCGTCTTTATTCCCGTCTTGCCCCTAGGTTCTTCTGACCATTTTTTTTCTTTTTTCTTTTTTTTTTTTTAATCCATATATATGTGTTAGCATACGTTATTTGTTTTTCTCTTTCTGACTTACTTCACTCTGTATGACAGTCTCTAGGTCCATCCACCTTACTACAAATAACTCAGTTTCGTTCCTTTTTATGGCTGAGTAATATTCCATTATATATATGTGCCACATCTTCTTTATCCATTCATCTGTCGATGGACACTTAGGTTGCTTCCATGTCCTGGCTATTGTAAATAGAGCTGCAATGAACATTTTGGTACATGACTCTTTTTGAATTATGGTTTTCTCAGGGTATATGGCCAGTAGTGGGATTGCTGGGTTTTATGGTAGTTCTATTTTTAGTTTTTTGCGGAACCTCCATACTGTTCTCCATAGTGGCTGTATCAATTGACATTCCCACCAACAGTGCAAGAGGGTTCCCTTTTCTCCACACCCTCTCCAGCATTTATTGTTTGTAGATTTTTTGATGATGGCCATTCTGACTGGTGTGAGATGATATCTCATTGTAGTTTTGATTTGCATTTCTCTAATGATTAATGATGTTCCCATTTTTGAATTATGACTTTCTGAGTTCAATTTTTTAGCTAGGACAAATGACACAAAGTATCATTGGGCTTTCTGACTAAGCTATAAAATACCAAAATGTGTCATGTTTTAAAAATACATAGTATTGGGACTTCCCTGGTGGCGCAGTGGTTAAGAATCCGCCTGCCAATGCAGGGAACACGGGTTCAAGCCCTGGTCCGGGAAGATCCCACATGCCGCAGAGCAACTAAGCCCGTGCACCACAACTACTGAGCCTGGGCTCTAGAGCCCGCAAGCCACAACTACTGAAGCCCGCGTACCTAGAGCCCATGCTCCGCAACAAGAGAAGCCACCTCAATGAGAAGCCCACGCACCGCAATGAAGAGTAGCCCCCGCTCACCGCAACTAGAGAAAGCCCGCGTGCAGCAACGAAGACCCAACGTAGCCAAAAATTAATTAATTAATTTTTTAAAAAAGACCAAGTTTAACTCTAAAAAAAAAAAAATGCATAGTATTTACCTACTACAAGTAAAATTCTGTCTCTGAATTCTCTCTATTATTTCCTCATTGCTAAGACAGTAGTTTTTTTTTTTTCCTCACATCCTAATATTTTGGAGAACAGACTGTATCTTATGATCAGCAGTATATAATAATGTATCAAATTGTTTTATAATCAGTAGTATCCTAGAATTGAAAACATAGTAATTATTAGTATATTTATGAATTAACAGCAAGATGTTGAAATCAATTCTACTATAAAAGAATATCTATTTGGTAAATAAGTACATTTTAAAATAAGAGAAAATTTAATCAACACTGATAGTCTTTGTTGCTTTTTATATGCATTTTAGAGTTGTACGAAATGTAATTGCACAGAAGCATTTTGGCCTTTTGGATATGCTAATAAATCAGCCAACACTTGTCTCATTGCAGATCACGAATGTTCACAGCAGCCGGGCTCTTGATGTTCAATTCCTGGACTCTGGCACTGTGACGTCTGTGAAAGTGTCCGAGCTCAGGGAAATTCCCCCTCGGTTTCTCCAAGAAATGATTGCAGTACCACCTCAGGTACTATATGTTACAAGCCTAGGTGATCGGCTGAAAGGGATTTGGATGTGTTCATAATCACATTGTGAGATGCTCTCTCAGTTTTTGGTGATGATTGAGTTTAACAAAATTGGAAATGACCCAAATGGTGGCTCACTGGTTTTCAGATGTAAAATTTTGCTTAGACAAGAGGACCAGTCAGACTTACAGAATATTGTTTGATAAATGTTTGTTTTCAAGCATATTGAGTCATCAGGCTATGTTGTCCAATTAGAGGTTCCACTTTAATAATTAGATGCCAATGCTGGCTTCTACACAGTTTCAGGATATTATATGTAAATATTTACTTCCAGAGTTCTTAATTTAATTAGGTAACCATTCTCTTTGGATATATGTTTATATTTAACCTTCTCCTCATAGATTTTAGTGAAAAGATTAACTTCAGTCTATCTTTCCTCTCTTGATAAAAATTCAAGATGATAAGAAGTTTGAATTATTTTGAATTAATTAAAATTATTAATAACTATTTCCTACTTAGGAGAAGTAGAGTTTGTACAGAAATCCATCATGCTTTGAAAATAAAATTGTTCAACATTCTATAATTTCAAGAGACCCCTTGACCTATATTTACCAGAAGATGTCTTATGCATCAAAACTCAGTGAATAAAAAGTACTTGACCATAATTAGCATGGCTTTTATAATTTCTCTCACTGCAGTCACTGTTGCCTTTCCTAAAATGACTATTACAGAGAAGCTGTTTAACTTGAGTTCAAGCCAATTTTCAGAATCACATTTTTTCTTATTGCTGCTCAGCATAATATTGAAAATTGTTAGACCTTTAAGTGCTGCTTTCACTTGATAACACCCTGGCCTCTGTACCCCTTGTAGAACATCCATCTAGGGCCAGCCTTACCTAGAAAAGGTTTCTGGGGCTGGAGGAGATGGGGTATCTGTCCCACTGCTTCTGACTGTCTGAAAGCTACACAGGTGTACTTTCTTGGTAAAAGCCACTATAATTTTTTCTATTAATCTTAGCTGGATTTTTTATTTGATAGATGTGAAGTTGGGGCAACCTTTAAAACCAGCTAGGGCAAGCCTCTGGCTAACAACATCTCCCCAAGAGGTTCAGAGTAGCAAACTGATGGCCTGTTGGCCAAGGCTGACCCATGAATATTGGGTCTGGGCCCTTGGCTCGTAAAGTGTTTTAAAATGTGAATTAGTTGTCTGCTTCTAGCTTCTCTTGACAAACTAGAAAACATGACTCTATTGAGCAGTCCTCTTTATGAGACAGTGCTCTGTGGGACCTTGGGAAGTGACGTTCTCCTCTGCAGGGCTTGTGCTCTCCAGTGCGTGGGCCCCAGCTGGCCCGCCTCACTCCCTCTTTGCCCACCTGGCACCTGCACTAGTAGAGTCTGCTCTCTTTGCTCTAAGTGACCTCCTCCCCACCCAGAAAGGTGCCTCATGCAGGGGGCACATTGGGAGACTTGGAGCCCCCAAGGATGAAGGGAGGGTGTATGACAGAGAGGTTGGGGCTCAGAGAGGAAAGAAGAAATCTAGGAATCCTGGAAGTAAGTTTCATCTCCTGCCCAAAATTGCCTCCATCAATTCAAAGGCTTCCATGAGACTGGAGGGAGTCCCTGGGGTTACCTTTTCCTCCCTGGTGTAGCCATTCTGCAGAAGCTTGTGCAGTGATGGTGGGAGGTCAAAAGCATCAGGGAAAATGAGTCTTTTAGGTATCACTGGGTTTTAGTTTTTCTTACCCTCCTTAATTCTCATTACTACCTCCTTCAAAAGGTAAGTACAAATGCCTGGGGTACTCAGGAAATGCTTCATTCAGCAGGAAGCCTCCACAGAGATTTTTACAACAGGAGTCAGATTTCATCCAAATGACACTTCACTTTTTTTTTAGTTGGGCATAGAGGGAAGACCTAGATATAAGTCCCAATCTTGTCTTCACGACTTTGTGATCTTACACAAGTTAGTATCTCTGAGTCTGTTTCACCGTCTGTAAAATGAGATCACAACACTGGCCTGCCATGCAGAAGTATTGTAGGGTGAGAAGTATGTGAAGTGCCTGGTATAAAACCCTGGCTCATGATAGGAGTAAAGACAATGGTAGTAATACAAATAGATCAGGAACATAGCAGATGCTCCAGCCTGAGAACTGTGATTGTCATTATTAGCTATTGTTGTTGCTTGCTTTCCATCTTGGCAACATTTGACTTGTAGGAAAATAATATTGACACTACTCATAAGTACCTATTTTAAGATGGTGTGTCCTCTTTTCCATTGTGTTTTCTTTTCAGGCTATAAAGTGCTGTTTAGCAGATCTTCCACAGTCTATTGGCATGTGGACACCAGATGCTGTGCTTTGGCTAAGAGATTCTGTTTTGAATTGCTCAGATTGTAGCATTAAGGTTAGTTATCTTATTGGTCTTGATAAAAGGGGGCTGTCAGCCAGAAGGACTCACTTTTTTTTTTCCACTTGTTTTTGTGAGAGAATTTTATCTTACTGTAAACCGATGCTTTCACCTCCGACACACTTTTATAGTCAGGAGGTTGGTTACATGTGTAGCTATAAGATATTTGATGGTTTAATTTTTATTTAAGAATTTATCCTATATCTCCAGTGTTATTTTTAAACCCTTTATATAATTTTTTGATTATTAATAAGGTAGCAGATAGTTCTGTGCTCCTATTTTGCTCCATGATAAGGAATTAAGTCTGCAACAGAGGACCATGTATCTCTTGATAAATGTTTCTAAAGACCATTTAAGTAAGTCCGGTATTTCTTTTTTTTATCCCTAAAGTAAAATGGATTATAAACAAATATTTGCTTGTAATCTTGGTTTTTGTCTCTTCCTAAAACTTATTTAAACTGCTTTATTTCGTTTCTTTTTCACACTCTTGCATGTTCATATCAAAAACACTGCTCATATTTCCAAAAATAGAAATGTAAGATAATATTTCTCTATTTTAACTGATGTACATAGTGTTATCATTTTATATAAGCATTTAACAATGTTAACACTGAAATGTCCTTGAGAAATATCTTCATGAAGACCTCTCACTTATTCTAGCCCACACTGATTTTCCTATCTTCATTCTCCCCTAGGGTTTATCATGTGCAATCACACAGTTATATACCATTTTATATTCTTCAATTGCCACATGAATATTGTTTCTCAGCTACATTTTCAGCTCCTAAAGCCAGGGTATTGGGTAGTCAATAAAAATCTTTTTAATGGTTGATTTTTGAAACGGTGTTTCTGTACCATAAATATCAAAATGAATTAGCAGTCAGTACTTCATTAGCCCTCCAAAGGATGAATTTAAATAGACTCCTCTTGCTAGGAGAGAAGCTTTTAAAGTAAATTACTTTAGAAGGATTGCCTTGCTGGTGTCTCCTTGTCTTCATGCCTGTGTTCCTGCCTTTCATTTCTAGCCCAATTTGGTAAAAGATAGATGTGGCTAGAAGTGTCTCACTTTTGTTATTCCTAAGATAAACCAGAGGAGCTGATGAGAAGAATTAACAGTCACCCAGCCCTTCGGGACACACGGCAGCACAGTCCAGTTATCTCCGTGTGGTGCTCCCGTACACACATTCGCCCCTCTGACAGAAAAAGCTAGCCAGGTACTCAGAGGTCTCCTGGGCAAAAGGTGCAAAATGGTGACTGTAATTTTGGCCTATTCAGTGGAGCTTTCTTCCTCTTTTTCTCCCAAGGTCCCTCTCCTCTCATGTAACTGGGGGAAAGGGAGAGGGGTGAGAGCAGATATTAGGACCAAACAAGGACTTTGGACCAAAGATCCCAAAGGGTATGGTGAAGGTCAAAGCTTTTTCTTTCCCTTCCCTGTCTGAGGGTACACCAGCATTAAGCAGAATTCTTATAGGACATTTTGCCGTTTTTATTATTTTTTATTGTTGAAGTTGGATGATGAGCACGTGGGGACTCATTGGGTTACTCTTTCTTCTTTGAGTGTTTTAACATGTCATTAATATAAAAAAATTAATCATGATATATAGAATCACTCCCTCTCAGTGATAATGACCTCTAGCCAGTCATAGATAGTCTCAGTTTTTAGAGGTTAGTAAATTTTCCATTTCCATAAGTTTGCCGCTGGTTTCTAGACTGCTTGGACCTACGAGCTTATTCATTGCTACAGCTGTGATAGATAATTCATCTGACCTCAAATAGAATGATTTTAGCAAGTTGGGTTCTTTGCAAAATACTGTTTTATAATATTTAAAGTTAATATTATAACCACCTCAGAATTCATCGTGAACTTGGATTTCTTTAAGTTGGTTTTGTGTGTTTTCCAAAGGTTACAAAAGTGGATGAAACCAGAGGGATCGCACATATTTATTTATTTACCCCCAAGAACTTCCCCGATCCTCACCGCAGTATCAATCGCCAGATTACAAACGCAGACTTGTGGAAGCATCAGAAGGATGTGTTTCTGAGTGCCATATCCAGTGGAGCTAGTTCCCCCAACAGCAAAAGTGCGAACACCCCCATTTTGGGCAACACTGGAGAGAATTTCAGAAAGAGCCTCTCGGATATCCTCAGAAAGTCGTTGGTAGACCACACCAGCTCTTTCTCCATGGAGGAACTGCCACCTCCTGCCCACTTGTCCAAGCCAGGGGAACACATGGATGTGTACGTGCCAGTGGCCTGTCACCCGGGCTACTTTGTCGTCCAGCCGTGGCAAGAGATACATAAGCTGGAAGTTCTGATGGAAGAGATGATTCTCTATTACAGTATGTCTGAGGAGCGCCATGTGGCAGTGGAGAAAGACCAAGTGTATGCTGCAAAAGTGGAAAATAAGTAGGTCCTTGGACAATCAGAGCTTTTTATTCTCCTCCTAAGAAAAATGTGTAGAATGATACCAAGAGTCCTTAATCCCTGCAGGGGGACTTGGAACTGCACAAATGGGAATTTTGAATGTGAAATGAGACCAGTGAATTGTGCAGTTTTCTAATATTTAAAATGATGTCATTTATCTAAAAATCTAATGACCCTAGTCCTGTTAAAAACCTAATTATATCTAAAGTGAATGTTTAAATATTTTTTCTACTTTCCTGTGAGAAAAATATTTTTTTATTTAGGAAATAATGTTTTTTATTTTATGACTTTCTAAATTTTAAAAATAAAATGTTTATTGGAGATAATTTAGAAAATATAAAAAAGTATAAGAAAACAAAGTCAGCCAACCAACATAACCCTTGTTAAACTACTTATGTATTTCTTCTAGTTTTTTTCCTATACATATTTATACAATTGGTATATTACTATATATAATTTCATACCTACTTTTTTCACTTAACATAATTCTGTGAACACTTTTCCATGTGATGAGGTTTCTTCATAAACATTTTAATGACTAAATATTCCATCATATAGAGAAATCATAATTTACTTATCATTTTCTTTTGTAGGTTTTTTTTCTCCCAGATTTTTCACTGTTACAAATAATGTTGAACTTAAATCTTTGTTCAGCTCTCTGATTATGTATTTATGAGATAGATTCCTAGAAGAGAAATCACTTGTTTAAAAATTACAGGATTTTTGATATATGCAGTCAGTTGCTTTCTAGAGAGCTTGTGCCACCCTTTATAAGGTTCAACAGTGCCTATTTCACTGCTCTTTGGCCTTTGGACAGTGAGAATCATAATTCCTTACATTTGTTTTAGCACTTTCAGTCTGTTTTCTCACGTTTGCACATTTGGATCCACACTCTCCTCTCCTGAAGCCCCCAGGATGTGCTGGTTCCAACCCAAGGAAGCTCAAGCTCCTCAAGCTATACGCTCACTCCAGGAAGCCCTGGACAATGGCACAAGCTCCCCCCTCCCCCTTCCCTTTGCCGGCTTTCTTAGGGGAAATGTGCCAGCTTATTTGACAATGCTGAACAAAAAGAACAATCTCTCCCCCTACCCTCCCTGTCCCGATACACACACCCCAAAAGTCAATTTAAAAGGTCAACTGCTTATTTTTTTTCTATAAAATGCTTTCATTCATTCTTAAGATAGCAAGTATAGGCATTTATAAAATTTTGTTATTTTTATGGGAGGAAAAAAAACTAATTTTCAACTCTTAAAAGTGAAAAGTATAATAGCTCTCATTCTAAAAAGCATTCAACTTATATGTCACAAGCTTTTCATCTTTAAAAAATATTTTTACTATGTCATGTTATTTACAATCATAAGCATAAATGGGTTCCAATTTACCTCATCAGAACTCTTTGTTATTGGATAGTTTAATCACAGTTAAAGCCAAGCTAATGCTAACTCTTATCTGAGGAGCAGATTAATGATGATTAGTGGTGGGGAGGTGCCACTTGGAGGGAAGGATCATGTAAAGATCTCTGAACACTGGAGATCTGTAGTGTGGGACTTCAGACTCCACCCCTACTCCCCCATGGGTCGAACAGTTCTGCCTCAGGACTCTGGGGCTTTAATCAGTTAATTTGTCCCAGATAATCAAGGGATGTCTTATATATGGGAACAGATTATCTGATATTTTTGGAAACTTTATGAACTGAATCAATGTAAAGTGTTTAGAGCTTCTGTCTTGCTTACAACCCAGGACTATTTACTAAACCTTGTTCCCAGCTCTGGTAAGTTAAGATTTAGGAATTTCAGGTACAGTTTTGATTACAGTGATTTCCAAATCTATCCCAATTTAAGAATAACCTAGGCAGCCTATTAAAAATGCAGATTCCCCTTCCTCACCCCAGGCCTGCTGAGTCAGAATCTCTGGCAGTAGAACCCCAGAATCTGTGTTTTAAGTAAAATCTCCAGGTGATCCACATGTAGCCTTGCACTGAAATTGGTAATGTAGTCAAAACTGAAGCCTTTATTTAAGCTCTTAGTTTTGAAAGTTGAAAGCTAAATAGAAATGCAACACATAGGTTTCCTGATGGTTCTCTCCTCACAGCTCTGTACCTCTTATTTATAGACTAAAAGCACAGACCATCAGTCATTTGCCTTGTACAGTTTAAAGACAGTGATATTGGTGGAAACCAAATGTTTTTATCTCCTTTTACACTTATATGAATTAGCAACCTGTGCCAAACTGGCGTTTCCACATATGGAAATTTCTCTTGAAATTAAAGTTCTTATTTGCACAGCTTATCTTCATTTTAAGAATACTTATAGTAATGGCTGCTATTTGCCAACTGCCTGTTATATGCCAAATTAATGTGTTAGGCACTTCATATATATTGTTTCTACAAGTAAATTAAAACTAAACATTACGCATGAGATAATTGAGGCACAAAGAGGTTAAGTAAAGAGCCCAGGGTTGACATGACTGAAAAATGACTCAGTGGGACTCCAGCTCAGGTCTGTTTGGCCCCCAAAGCTCATGTACTTATTATGATACCTTTCTGTGTCCCTGTTGTCTCTGTGATTCATGGGTAATTGCTTGCTTCACTTTAGGCTTATCTGAAGGTTTCTGGAGTTCCTCCCAGAACCCCCCAATTGCATACAGTGTTTGAAGTTGGCCTCTTTGTAGCTTTCTTTTTTTTTTCTTTAATAAATTTATTTATTTTATTTATTTATTTTTGGCTGCATTGGGTCTTCGTTGCTGCACGTGGGCTTTCTCTAGTTGCGGTGAGCGGGGGCTACTCTTCATTGCAGTGAGCAGGCTTCTCACTGTGGTGGCTTCTCATGTTGCGGAGCACGGGCTCTAGGCACGCGAGCCTCAGTAGCTGTGGCACGAGGGCTCAGTAGTTGTGGCGCACGGGCTTAGTTGCTTCGTGGCACGTGGGATCTTCCTGGACCAGGGATCGAACCCGTGTCCCCTGCATTGGCAGGTGGATTCTGAACCACTGTGCCACCAGGGAAGTCCCGAAACCATTCTTATTAAAGATACAGAGCTCATTACCAAGTCCAGTGGCTTCTTTTAACTCTAAATCCTAGTTGACCTCCCTGTAACATGGGATGCTTTACACTACTTGGTTTCTGCAGCACCACTCTTTTCAGGACCTCCTGCTGCCACCTACCTTCTATTCCTCAGTCTCCTTTTACTGGGTAACCTTCCTTTGCCTTAAATTTTTGTGTTTCCCAGGATTCTGTCCTCACTTCACTTTTTTTCAAACATTCTCTGCTGAAGCATTCTCATTCTCTCTCATAGCTTCATAAACTACCTTTATTTTGATGACCTTACCCCCTACCAACTCTAATCTGTATCTCCTGCTTCAGCCATTCTCCTGAGCTCCAGACCTTTGGTCCAAATGCTACCTGGATAGCCCTAAGGTATCTTGCCTGGAAGTCCCTGAATTAATGCATTCTTCATACCTGGTCCCGCTTGCTTCTCTCTTTCCATCTTCCACACATGGACCTTGTCCCAAAAGTGTGGCCATTTCCTGTCTCCCCATCAAAGTGAAGGGATCTGCTAGCCTTGTCCTGATTGTCCTCTGTGGCACTGTTTCCTCCTGCTTAGTGGTGGTTTTCCTTTATTAGCTCCATGAGGCCTGTAAAAGGGTATTGAGTGAACAAATTCCATCAAATGAGCCAGTGACAAAGCAGAGAATAGTAACCTTTGGAAAAAGAAGAAGCAGTCTCTTTAAAAACTTCTACAACAGCATAGTTTTATATTTTAGTAAATAACATTTGTACTAATTTTTCTTTTTATCAAAAAATGTTGCCCTTAAAGCAGGTGTTGACTTTGTGCATTTTTTTCTTCTTTTTTACTCCAATGCACACCTAGGTGGTACAGGGTGCTTTTAAAAGGAATCCTGACCAATGGACTGGTGTCCGTGTATGAGCTGGACTATGGCAAGCACGAATTAGTCAACATAAGAAAAGTGCAGCCCCTGCTGGACGTGTTCCGAAAGCTGCCGTTTCAAGCAGTCACAGCTCAACTAGCAGGTAACTTCTGGGGAATTTGGACTCATGACACAACAGTAGTATATATTGTCGTTTTGTCCTGGGTACAGAGTCATTGGCCTATTGATAATTTTTAATGATCTCTCAGGGTCATGCCCTTCCACTATATCTGCTGTTTCTGTTTTTCCATATTCCTTTTTGTCTCTGATTTCATGTATGAGTATTTTTCTAAAACTATAAACTTCGTACAGGTACAGTATTGCATTCTGCTTTCGCACTACTACTTTTTGGGTGGTTGTTTGATGGTCCTGATAACTATTCTTAATAGCTGCAAAATATTCTGTTTAATCATTGTTTCCCTATTGTTGAACATTTAGGTTATTTACACTTTTATTGTAGTATTGAGAAAAAAAACCCACAGCTACATATATTAGCCAAAACAAACAAATGGAAACAATGAGACAACTTAAATAACCAACAGGAAGAGAACATTGCGCGATTAATATTTTATAATTTATTGCAGGAATTATAATGCATCTACGTAATGGACTTTCACAATTATAAAACATTCCTGGGTTGTAGAATATGACCATTTTCATGGCCAAATGAGTTTCCATTTACATTGCAACTGACAACACACAAGTGTGTGATTTCACCACACTCACACCAGCCTATTGACTGTCATAAAATCTGAGGAGCTGAGTTAATAGGTGTAGAGTGGTACTTCTTTATGATACTGTCTGATGAGATTTGTTTTATCTTCTGTGAAGGCAGTGCAGATATCTGTGTGCCCTCTACCAGTAGGTAGCATGGGTGCCTAGCTGAAGCTCCACCCAGAGAGCTGTCGCCATGAGCAGAGGGTGCGGAGGCCAAGAGGGCTGAGGGGTGCCAACACCTCCAGTTGTCTGGAGGTCCCGCTGTGTGGTCCCGCTGTGCTGGGATATGGCGAGTTGTGACCACACGTGCAACCCTCATTCCTCACCCCCCGCTCACCCCATACACTTAGCAGTGGCAGAACTGACTTGATCTCAGAAATGAGAGAAATTATATATATAAATTCTTCTTTTTGACAGCGTTTATTGAAGATATACATATGTAGATAGATAGATAGATAGGTAGAAAGAGAGAGAGAGAGAGAGATTGCCTTATTTTGAAGTATTTGCCAGTTTCTTTGTGTCTCCTACTAGAATTCAAAGGAAACTCCCATGGTAGACAGATATGAACCAAAAATGGCATCTTACACATGGCATGACTACCTGACTACCATTGATCTGCTTTGAACTCAAACTTCTAAATGGTTTCTTCAGAATTAATGGTTACATTTTTCATTTTCACTTTTTAACGTTCAGGTTTTTCTAACAACACATTTTGTTAAACATGACAATCAAACGGCCCAGTGAAGGAGTGTCCGTGAGGGAGGAGCGCGTGGCCCCATCATCCCCACCCCGGCTTCATGGCCGCAGTCACTGGTGCTCCCTGTGCAGGGGACTGTACAGCCGCTTCATTTCACTGAATTCGTGCCGGTGCTGGGAGGCTCAGGCTCTGTTACAGTCACTGAAGCAGCAGCTTATAGACAGTTCTAGGCTTCTCTCATGGGAAATTCTTAGTAATCAAAGAATTTAGCCCACTCACTGCACCGAAAGGTCTTTTAAATTATATGTGAAACTCCCAGACCTTCGTCACTATGGGGCATAATTTGTATATCTAATCTAACATATGTGAACTTAATTTATGTTAGTTTAATAATACTTCTTGAAAAATACATATTCTTGTCTCAGTTTTGTTTTAAAACCTAATTCAGAATTCTCTAACTTGAGCTCTCAAGTTTAGAAGTCATGGGGATTTAGAAATGCATGGGACTTAAAATTCATCTGGTCCAACCACTTTATTTTACAAGAAGTAAACTGAGGCCTGAGAAATCAACTGGCTTCCCCAAGATCATACCGTTTGATAGAGGAAGAGCTGGGAATAGTAACTGAGTCTCCAGACTTTCAATCCAGTGCTTTTACCATGGTGATGTATGTAATTTTAAATACTGTTAAGTGTATTAATTCTTCTTCTTCTTCTTTTCTTTTTTTACTATATCTGGTTCATCAGGGAAAAAAATCTGTAAATAAGAGAAATGTCATTGATACTGATATTTCATTCCCCATCAGTATATATCTACATATACTTTACGGAAATGGGCAGTCATTATTATAACTTCATTTTATAGCCCAGCATTAAATCTCAAATGAAATTTGTGTCTGTTGGTGAAGGTTTACAGAAATAACCCCATTCAGAATAGAAAAACTATAAGCAAGACTGTTGTAAGATTGTTCAGCATCTGTTTTTCAGTTAGGCAAGTCTAAGCTGGTATGTTTAACTACTTTGGGACTGACTAAATAGTTTTCCATTATAATGGATCAAAGAAAGGCTCATTTGACCCCTCACTGATCTGCGAACTCCCTTTCTCTTAGGAGTGAAGTGCAGCCAGTGGTCTGAGGAGGCTTCGATGGTGTTTCGAAATCATGTGGAGAAGAAACCTCTGGTGGCATTGGTGCAGACAGTTATAGAAAACACTAACCCTTGGGACCGGAAAGTAGTGGTCTATTTAGTGGACACATCACTGCCAGACACAGATATCTGGATTCATGATTTTATGTCAGAGTATCTGGTAGAGCTTTCAAAAGTCAATTAATCGCTGCTTCTGAGACCTTGACAACTAATTCAGATTTTTTTTTAGCAATAACAAAATGTAGTAGGCTTTAAAAAAAAAAAATCTTACCTCTGCTACATGGCTCCGACTGCTGTGCGGGATTGAAAAGAATATGCTTGGGTTTGATGAAAGATATTTAACAAGTTTTGTTTTAACAGAGTTGACTTTTCAAAGAGAATTGCACTTGAATTATTACTATAATATTAGAATAAAGATGTTTATCAGTTCAAAAACTGACTATCTTATCATTTCTAGGCTTTATGATCTTCAGGTGAAGAGTTTCCCTTTCTATTCATGTTGTCTTCCTTGTGGTGCTCGCTTCTTCTCCAGTTAGACTGAGAATTCCGTGACTTAACCCTACCCTGGAGTAGTGGTGGGTCCCAAAGCAGGTGGTCACCACACCATGTGAAGTCTCTCCTGAGTCTTTAGCCCACCAGCATTGCTAGTGGTGCTGCTGGAGGAACAGCCCAGGCAAACCAGCACGTCCTGATCACCCCAGATCACCCCAAATCTTGAGTGGCTTATTGCCCAGAGAGTCTGGACTGAAAATGCAGGCCTTTACAGTCTCCCTGCCCAACCTCCCTGTCTACTACTCCTTGCGCCAGCCACACTGGACCTTCCCAAACCCCATGCATGTTCATCTAGGACTACTCATACTCTAATGGAAGCCCCACTTCCCTCCAGACCACTCTTATTCTTTTCCCTCAGCCTGCAGCTCATTTTCTCCCCACCATTTTTCTTTGTCAGTATCCTCCCTGACCTCCCAGGCTGTCCATGAAGCCTTCCCTGGTGCCCCTCCTACTGCACTGTACTTTGACTATGCCCCTCGTGCTGCCCAGATCTCACTGAGCTTCACAGCATATAACTAGTTGTCTGCGCCAGTCACCCCGACTAGATTGTGAGCTCCTTGAGGGAGGGAGGGGTCTTAGTCATCTCTCTATCCAGTCATATCCCGGTAAATGTTTGACAGCTGGTTCTGGTGGGTGTGTGGGGGTCATGCAGGGAGTGAGCCTTGATTTGTAGTGTCTGACGATTCCCATGTTGTAAATATTCCTACTGCTGTTGCGTTCCAGCTAACAATGTGACCTCACTGAATGTGGCGTTGGGAAAAGATGCACCCAAGCGGCTCTTGTGAGCTCTAGGATGGTGACCCCTTACTCAGTTTGACTGGGAAGCCTAAATTTTTGATTTTGAACATATACTGAATTTAAGCTAGTAGACCTCTGTGTGAAGATATGCATAAACTATTGGAAATATGGAGTGGGTTTCAGGGGAGAAGACCAGGCCAGAGATAAAAATTTTTAGTCATTTGCTTATTTTTATTTGAGAACATCTAGGAAAAGTAAGAATGGAAAGAAAATAAAGACCAGGTGTTTTAAGTTTTTCATGTAAAATGTGTTGAAACTGTCTTTCTAGCTTTTTAAAATTTATATTTAGTATTTATAATTAAAGTGATTCAAAATTCAGGAATGTTTATGCCAGTGATTTAAGTAATCATTTATGATAAAGTAAAAATATCCTGACACACAAATGTTTAAGTGAAATAAAGTAGTGTAAATGTTTTTTTATAATGGTTTCTTTCCCTAATAACAACAACAAAAAAACCCAAAAATCTTCAATTGTCCACAGATAAGAAAGAAGTGGTTTGTACTTCACTAACTTTAGGAGTGTTTCTATTACTTTTTAAAATAAAGCAATTAGTTGTTGATGTAACTGAAAAGTTAATCTGGTGCTGGGACAGTTTGACAGACAGAGAGACTTGCCCCCCACCTCATACCATATTCAAAAGTCAAGTCCAGGTGGACTGAAAGCCTAAACGTGAACGGCCACGGTAGGAAGATAACCCAGGAAAACACCTTTATAATCCAGGAGCAGGAAAGATGTCTTAAACTGGATGCACAAAGTGCTAACAATAAAGGAAAAGATTGATATACAGTTGACCCTTGAATAGGGTGGGGGGAGGGCATTTAGGGGCACCAACCCTCCCTGCTGCGGAAAATCCCCATGTAACTTCACAGTCAGCCCTCCTATATGCAGTTCCTCTGTGTCTGTGCTTCCACATCTTCAGATTCAACCATCCAGAGATGGTGCAGTACTGTAGTATTTTCTATTGAAGAAAATCCACCTATAAGTGGACTTGCACTGTTCAAATCTGTGTTGTTCGAGGGTCAACTGTACTAGACAAGATTAAAATGAAGAACACCTGTTCATCAAAGACGTTATTATGAAGGTGAAAAGGCAAAGCACAGATTGGAGGATATATATGTACACACATACATATATATATAGAGAGAGAAAATAATAGATTACATATATTCAATAAACAAAAGAGTATCCAGAAGCAAAATGGGCAATACGTTTGAACAAACACTTCACAGAAGAGGAAATCCAACTGGCCAGTCAACATGAAAAGGTGCTCAACCCATTAGGACACAGGGAAATGCAAATTCAAAACTCAATGAGAGGGCTTCCCTGGTGGCGCAGTGGTTGAGAATCTGCCTGCCAATGCAGGGGACACGGGTTCGAGCCCTGGTCTGGGAAGATCCCACATGCCACGGAGCAACTAGGCTCGTGAGCCACAACTACTGAGCCCGCGCGTCTGGAGCTTGTGCTCCTCAACAAGAGAGGCCACGACAGTGAGAGGCCCGCGCACCGCGATGAAGAGTGGCCCCCACTTGCCACAACTTGAGAAAGCCCACGCACAGAAACGAAGACCCAACACAGCCAAAAATAAATAAATAAATAATTAATTAATTAAAAAAAAATATTCTAAAAAAAAAAAAAAAAAACTCAATGAGATACCACTCATATGCCAGAATGGCGAAAATGTTTCCATTTTTGCTAATTCCAAGTGTGTTGAAGATGTGTGCGCTTGTGCAGGAGGATACTGGTAAAGAATGTTCACAGCAGCACTATTTGTAATAGCTAAAACCCAGAAACAACCTACATGTCCATTAATAGTAAAATGTATGTTTCTAAAAACTGTGATATATTCATGCAATGGAAACCTCTACAGCAACGAGAGTAAACAAGCTACAGTCACGTGAACCAACACGGATTAATCTCACAACATAAAGTTTCGCAAATGAAGATAAACTATGGAGGAAAGAGGCAAGCAAGGAAGTGATTACCGTAAGAGTCAAGAAAGTGGTCAACTTCAGGAGGGAGTTGTGACAACGCGGAAGGGCACAGGTTGGCTTTTGGGCTGCTGGCAGTGTTGTTTCTTAACTTGGTGGTTGCAGCAGGTGTTCTCATGATAAAAATTCTTAAACCTGCACAGTTATGTTGTATGCCCTTTTCTTAAATGTTTGATTCCACAACAAAAGGGTTTAAAATTTTAAATCTGAAATATTAAATCATTGCATTATTTTAAAATATATTGCACATGCCCCTTGAGAAGAAAATTCTCATATAGCCATGAGGGTTTTGTAATGTAGGAGTACATTTGCTTGGAAACAAGATTTTAAAAAGGTGTTTCTCATTAGTCATCTGTACACCAATATTAAAAAGTTTATATTAATAGGGTCTATCCCACCAGAAACTATCCTATAATAATCCAAAGACACCTTATTTTCTGTCCACACAAATTCCTTTTTATGAGCCATTTTTAAAATTAAAACACTTAAAGTTTCTGCTTGGGTTTAAGTGGTTTGTTCTGGAAAACATTAGCCTTTTAAGAAAGTGGGGCTTTTGGAAACAAAAGCAAAAATAAACGAATGGTACTACATCAAACTAAAAAGATTTGCACAGTGAAGGAAACTTATCAACAAAACAAAAAGGCCACCTACAGAATGGGAGAAGATATTTGCAAATGATATATCCAGTTAGGCGTTAATATCCAAAATATACAAAGAACTCATACAACTCAACATTTTTAAAAAACGATTAAAAAAATGCAGAAGATCTGAATAGATATTTTTCCCCAAGGAAGACATACAGATGGCCAATAGGCATATGAAAAGATGCTCAACATCACTAATCAGGGAAATGCAAATCAAAACCACAATGAGATATCACCTTACACCTGTCAGAATGGCCATCATCAAAAAGACAAGAAATAAGTGTTGGTGAGGATGTGGAGAAAAGGGAACCCTAGTACAGCGTTAGTAACAATGTAAGTTGGTGCAGCCACTATGGAAAACAGTATGGAGATTTCTCAAAAAAATTGAAAATAGAACTAACATACGATCCAGCAATTCCACTCCTGGGTATTTAGCCAAAGAAAACAAAAACACTAATTTGAAAAGATATATGCACCCTTATGTTCATTGCAGCATTATTTACAATAGCCAAGATATGGAAGCAACCTAAGTGCCCATCAACAGACGAATGGATAAAGAAGATGTACATAAACACAATGGAATATTACTCGGCCACAAAGAAGGATGAAATCTTGCCGTTTGTGACAGCATGGATGGATTTAGAGGGTATTATGCTAAGCGAAATAAGTCAGACAGAGAAAGACAAATACTGCATGATTTCACTTATATGTGGAATCTAAAAAAGCAAAACAAATGAACAAACATAAAACAGGAATGGAGTTATAGACAGAGAACAAACAGGTGGTTGCCAGAGAGGAGGGGGTTGGAGCGAGGAAAGAAATAGATGAGGGAGATTAAGAGGTACAAACTTCCAGTTGCAAACTAAGTCAAGGGTATGAAATGTACACTGTGGAGAATTTAGTCAATAACTATGTAATATCTTTGTATGGTAACATGTTGTAATTAGACTTATGGTGATCAGGCTGAAATGTATAGAAATATCTAACGACTATGTTGTGCAAAAGGAATTAACATGTTGTAGGTTGTGTTGTAGGTCAATTATACTTCAAAAACAAGCTCATAGAAAAGAAGATCACATTTTTTGTTTGGGGGGAGGATTGGATGAAGGCAGTCAAAAAGTACAGACTTCCAATTGTAAGATAAATAAGTGCTAGGGATAAAACGTACATGATAAATATAATTAACACTGCTGTATGTTATATATGAAAGTTTTTTAAGAGAGTAAATGCTGAGTTCTCATCACAAGAAACATTTTTTTCTTTAATTTTGTATCTATGTGAGATGATGGATGTTCACTAAACTTACTGTGATCATCACTTCACGATGTATGTAAATCAAATCATTATGCTGTGCACCTTGAACTTATACAGTGCTGTATGTCAATCATATCTCAATAAAACTGGGAGGAAAAAAAAGGTGGGGCTTTTGGGGTGGTTTTGGTTATTTTAAGTCGTATGTTGGATACTCTATTCTTCCAGTATAGAGGGAATGCCTTTGCCTCTGTTGGAACTGCATGTTCACAAAATGATCGTGACTAAAGCTTCGGCTCAAACCAGACCTAGCTGGGCTGCTGATAAGACCAGATGGGTCGTTGCTTAAATCAAAGGAGGTAAAGGTGCAGCAACCGCGTGGCTGGCTTTGCTCCATCCAAGGACCTACCGATTCTTACATCTTAGACCACGCAGGAATAAAAATCCACCCACCTTTTTCCAGATAACTCTACCCGGTACAAGTGGGGAAACCTAGACGCAGACAGGAGGCGACGCGCACCCACTTGGCCGCGGACCCAAGCTTCGGGGCGGCCAGGGTCCCTGCCCCGCGCTTCCCCTTGCGGGCGTCTCTCCCCGTCAGGGGACTGTGCGCTGCGCCCCGGCGCCCCCGAGTGGAGGGAGAGGTAAGGAAGGCGAGCTGGGTGGGCGGGGCGAGGCGCGGTGACAGCGCAGAGCCGGGCCCGCCCCTGGCTCCCACCCCCGGAGCCCACAGCGCCCGCCCGCTCGCGGCCGCCCGGGAGCTCTTCCAGCCCCGCGCTGCCCTCGCCCGCCTGCCGCCCGCGCCCTCCCGCCGGCCGCCCGCGCTCGTCCCGCCGCCGCCCGCGCCCGCGCCCGTGCCAGCCCCCGCGGCTCCACTGACCGGTAAGCGTCCCACCGGCCAGGGGTCCCCCTCGCGCTCGCGGGGCTCCCTGCCCCCGCACCGGGGCCCCAGCCATATCTGGGCAAAATATTCAGCTGTCGCCGCCGCCGCCAAGAGGGACTGAGCGTGGCTCCCTCTATAAATAGCCGCCGCCTCGGGTTGCCTCCGGGGCTGGGGAGCCCGGGTCTCGGGGTCCGGAACCGGGCGCTCGCATCCGCGCCACTCGGCGCGCGTGGCCCCGGCCAGGGTGCCCTTCTCTCTGGACTCCGGCGCCGCGTCTCTAAACGGGAGAAGGACCTGGGGGCTCTCGAGGAGCAGCGCCGAGGGCGGGGGTCATGGCGGGGCCGGCGTTCCCGCTGCGCGCTTGACTCCAGCGCGCCGTGGCTAGGCGCCCCGGGCGCTCTGTTGGGTGCAGGTGCCGCCGAGCGCGGCACTCAGGCGCGGCCTCCCCGCCGGCTGCAGAGAGAGTGGACGTGGGAGTGGGGACGCATTTGCGCAAGTGAACGTGATACCCGGGTTCGCGCTGCGCCTGTTTGCGGCAAGAAAACTTTCCCAAACTGCGTGCGATGACAAGGTTTAAAGCACCACCGTAACGCGCCTTTCGCGCGGAGGTGGAAAGAAGAGGGGAAGAGCCTGGAGGCAGGAGTTCCCTGGCTATGGAGCTCCCTGGCTATCTCCAACTCACTGGGTGGACTTGACAAGCCTCCTCCCTTCCCTGGGCCTCGGTTTCCCCATTTGTAGGAGCGGGGTTTGGTTCCCGCGATGGAGCTCGTGGCCAGGGCCGTGAGAGCAGCAGGGCGCGCTCTTGACCGCCGGCGCTCCCGCCACCTGTTTACCGGCTCTGGGCCTGAGACGCTGGGGGCACAGCCGCGCATATCCGGAAGGATTGCGGAGACCGGAGACTTCGGCGGTCCCTCTGACTCGGATCTTATACTAAGACCCAGTAGGACCCTTGGAAAGCCTGGGAACTACGCACCCAGGAAGCGCGCTCCACGGTGATTATGGGCATCTGTGCTGGGTGGCAGCCATCACCTTCGCAAAGAAGCTTGTGAGTCAAACAGCTTTAGACCCAATGAACTGAGCAGGGCTAGAGGCTCCAGTCCAGCCGCTCCCTGGCCTCTGTTTCCCCGTCTATTTGGTGTCTGTGATGCTGCCTCGGAGCTCTGCAGGCACACCCCCTCCCCATCTCTTCTAGCCTTGACCTTGACCCTCTCAAACTCTTGCAGATTACCTGGCCTAAGCTTTTCCCTGTACGAATCACAAAACCAGACCCTAATCCAGGTTCTGGGCCCTCAGCGGGGGCACCCCAAAAATTCCCATTTTTCACCCAGTGGCGACATTTTGTTCCTGGCGAGGGGCTGCAGAGCCCCCTGCTCAAGGTCACACGCTGCTGGACATGCCAGGCAGAGTCTCCACCAGCCTTTCTCATGTCTTTCCTGACACTTCCTGCTGCTCAGGCAGGTCTTGGGGATCTGTTCAGCAACCCCTGTTCTTTGGTCTGCTGCTGTCCAGGACTTTCCCTTGCTCAGACAATAGCGCCCTCATCTTGAAGTTTCATTTTTGTTTCTACTTTACTTTCTATCATATGTTTTTTCCAAAACCATCTTAAAGCCTCACAGAATTAAGAGGAAATGGAGACAAATAGTAAGGTTCTCATCAATTCGAGCCACACAACAAACAGGCAGAGAGTGAAAGCAAGGAGTGCTGTCACTTAGTTGTGTCAATTCTATTTAATGAGGCAGTCTTGCAAACCCACGTTTTAGAAGATCCTGGCTCTTAAGTTCCTCCCAGCCTAAGTAGAAAGCCAGTGTCCTCTAAAAATAGCCTCCGCCCCACCTTATCAGTGTCTCACACTTTCTCCCTCCTCCAGGGTTGGGCTGCTTCCTGCTGCTCAGCAAAAAAACCACAAAAACTAAGAGTAGGTAGTGGCAGCTCTGAGTAATGGGCTGACCTGGAGATTAGGACACCTGGCTCCAGCCCCAGGTCTGCCACCCACTTAGAGTGACCTTGAGCAATGAGGGGGTGGGCAAGATGCTCTCCAGTGGACCTGGAATTAAGAGGACTCAGAGTTTCCCTTGGAAGACTTTCTATCATGAGAAAAGTGAAGCGCCAGGGATGAAATCCAGGGGAACCCACCCTGTGAAGAGGAAAGAAAGAGCGGGAAAACCTGGTTCCCAAGAGCCAAGGGAGGAGAGAGATTGGCAGTGCCAGCTGGTGCAGAGAGACAGAGGGGAAGAGGACTGGGAAAGGGCCACCATGATTGGCAGGAGTCACGGGTGACTTTGGCCAGGGCATTGCAGAGGGTTCAAGAATGGGATCTGCCACTGCTTTACTGAAGCCAGTGACCCAGCCTGTCTGAGCCAGTTTCCTCCTCTGTACAAGGGGATAATCATAGCATCCATTTCAGATGGGTTGCTGTTGGGATTAAGGGGGATGATGCAGGGAAAGCCCTTGGTCCTGTGCTTGGTACCTGCAATGATGTTAATGCTAGCGAGAGGAAGAAGAAGCTAATGGGAGCCGAAGATTTGGAGACAGAGCCCACAACTCTTCTAAAAGCTTGGAGGAAAAAGGAAGGAAGAGAGAAGGTAGTAGGAGCTGGAGACAGGGCCGAAAGGGGAGGCGGGTGTTTCTGGGCTGAGGAGTGTGAGAAGAGGCAGAGACAGACCTGGGAGAGGGGAAGAGGTGAAAAGAGCATCTAAGGGACATGCACATGGGAGGACTGAGGGCCTTCCTTAATGACCTGCTGAATGTCACAGGCTCTAAAATCACATTCCTCTAGATTCAGGCTGAGGAAAGAAAGGGTAAAATGAAGCCAGTCCTGGCTCAGACCCTGGTGTCCTCTTGGGAGACTTCAGTATCTGTGAAGGAGGGTGGTGATGGGCCGCAAAGGGTAGTTTGACTCTGTCCAGGGAGCTCACGACCTTGGCTTGCTTGTTTCTGAAGTGACATCATGTATCAATGACTCCTGCTGAGCCCAGTCATAATGACCTTTTCCAGTCAGTGTTTTGATTTTTCAGTCTTACTAATGGACCAGCCAAGCTGCCAACATTTCTAAAGAGGCCAGTTCACTTTTCACTTAAAGCCAAAACACCAAGTAGATCAATTATTTGGCTGCTAGGAGCCATTATCAGTTTAAAGCCACAGGCTTGTCTGTATGGAAAAACATGAAGCAGATGGCATAATTTGGGGACCATTTCCTGTCTCTTGTTTTGTTTTGTAAAATCCTCCTTTGGTTAATCATGATAAGACCAGACTTTCTTTGCTCTTAACGATAAAGAAAGAATGAGCTCACTGGAGTCAACCTAGGACAGTCTAGGAGGTTTTCTTCGATGTTAGGAGGTGCTGGATCCGTTTCTGATCTGAAAAACTAAACAAACTCAAGCATTTCTTTTGTTTCTCCTTTTCTTACATCCTTTCTCTTGGAGAAAAAGAGATTTGTGAAATCGCTGTCTCTGTTTCAGTTCTTCCTTCTCAGGTCCCCAGCCCCAGCCACCGCTCACTCTGGGAATTCTAGGGAGGTGTCCACAGGACTGTTCCTGGGAGATGATTCTGGTGGGTGATGAGGCAGAAGTGCCTCTTGGCCTCAGTCAGCCTCCTTCATGGACTCATCTCTTCCCATCCCTTAAATATTAGTGCCACTCTCAACCCTATTCCTTTTCACCCCACACCCTCCTATAGTCCCATTCACTCCCAGGGCTCCCACTACTCCCTGTACACTCGGAACTCCCAAATTCCCACATCCAGCCTGGACCACGCTCCTCAGCTCTAGGCATCTGTGACTCCAGCCTAGGGGACAAAGCCAAGAGGGTGTCCCAAAGGCACTTCACACCCAACAGGCCCAACTCAGGCTCACCACCCAGTCTCCCTCCAGTGTCCCCCCTTCTTGGTTAACAGTAACACCATCCACCCAGGCTCTGAGCCAAAACCTCCATACCTTTCACCACCCCATTCATTTGGTCAAAAGTCCTATCAATTCTACCTTCCTTAACGTCTCTTCTATTCATGTCTATCCCCAGTCGAGTACTTTGCCATCTCTCCCCTGAGCTATTAGCAGAGCCTCTTAAGAGTCTTTCTGCCCCAGTCTTTTCTCTCTCTCTTTTTTTTTTTTTTTCTTTTTACCCCAGTCTTTTCTTCTCATGCTGCTGTTAAAAGAGTTTTGTGAAACGTAGCTCGGATAGTGTTATTACTCTTCATTCAGGGATTCCCCATTTCCTACCAGATTCCTTGGCATCCAACACCAGGACCATCTAAGATGTGGCCCCCCAAGCTGCTTCTCCAAAACCATCTCCTGACACTCCCTCCAGTTCTCTACACCTTCTGGTCATGGTGCAAGCATATGTGACTTCATGCCTCGCTGCCTTTGCCCCTGCTCTTCCTTCTGCCTGGGATGCTGTCCTCTTCCTTCTCAACCTGGCAAACTTGTAATCCTCCTTTAAAGCAAAGCTCCTCATTGCCCCACCTTTGCTCCCACAGCCCCCTGAATGGACCTCAGAGAACCAGCCATAGTGTGTTCTAAGTGTAATCAGCTGCTTACATCCTTATCTCTGACTAGACGGATAGATCCTTGAGGGCAGAGTTCATGGCTCATTTACTGATATTTCTGCATCCCCAGTGTCGAGCTCAGAGCTCAGCGCTTGGCAGAGTGCAAGTATTTTATGTTTTAATTAGTGGCTGATCACTGAATGAAAGAATATGTAAAAGACTAAGCAAATGAAAGCCCTGAGGTAACCGTGACAATCACACAACATCATCTACATGTTTTCCCATCCCACCACCCCATCAGCTCCCTGAGGGCAGAAACCACACCTGTTCTGCTCCCCACCAACCCTGCAGCTCCTCAGCCCCCTCACAATAAATATAATGAACCCATGATCTCATTTGAAACTCACAGTAATCCTGTAAGGGAGGAAGGGCCGGTATAATGACCCCTTTTTGTAGATAGCATAGTGAACACCAATAAGAATTATTCCAGGTCATCCAATTGGGATGTGTATTCCAGAAAAACCCAAGTGCTCTCCAGGGTTTGGTAAACTTGAGAAATCAGAGTCCTTGTGTTCTACACTAGTGCTTCTCTAGCATTGGAGATACTCAGGATCTTGCTAATGCAGATGCCGGCTCAGTAGGCCTAGGAGGGGACCTGAGACTCTGAATTTCTAATAAGCTCCTTGTTTCTAATAAGCTTATTAAATAATAAGCGTCATAATTCCTAATAAGCGCTAATACACATCATAATGTGAGGCTTATCCTGCATACACTGACCACCAGGCTTTGACCACCAAGGTGAGTGCTAATTATCTCAGTTTTCCCTTGGCCTTTGCATTAAGATAGTATATCTATTAAAATCTACAAATGAATTCATTTAAGCCTTGACTCAAAGTCAAAAATCAAGGGCTCTTTCTGGGATTTTGTTGTTGTTGTTTGGTTGTTTTGTTTTTGTCTTTATGAGCACTGTATGGGGCAGGAGGAGCATGATGGGGCACCTGGCAGGGGCTAGAAGAACGCGGTGGAGCACGTGGTGCAGTGGGGGCGGGACGTGTGGTGCGTGGTGGGCACGTGGGAAGGCCCAGGTGATGGGATGCACAGGGGGCGGGGACTAGCGAGGCGGCTGGTGATTGGGGGCGGGGCTTGGGGGGCACATGGCTGCAGTACGTTGGCAAGGAGGAAGTCCCAGGGATGGCAGGCTGCGGGAAGGGTCAGGCTTGCAGCTGCGGGCTCTTTCCACCTTCTTCTGCCTTTCTGGCTTCTCCTCTGCTTTCCGGAGAAATTTAGGCCCAGACAAGGCTTTACGGTCATACTGCCCAGTTCCTGGTCAGCCTAGAAACCCCCCTGAGCGCCAGAGCTCCAGGCTTCTGTGTCCGATTGGCTTTTTCAGCGCACACTGCTTACAAGTTTGCTATCTTCGAGCGCAGGGTGAGCACCTGGCCCCTGCTGGGGTGGGAACCGGACTCCTGCCTCAGAAGCACTCAAAAGACAAGAAAGAGGAGAGTCAGGAAGGCGGACTTCCTCCACGCAAACCCAGGAAGATTTAAAAAGTCAGACTGAATGGCAACATTGCGCGCATTTGTTTATGGTTTTTATACTACATTCCATTTACACCATTAAAAGGGTATGAGATTGCTTAATAAACCGGCATAGGCAACATAACTGGTGAGAACAGAAAAAAAGAAAGAAAGGAAGGAGGGAGGGAGGGCAGAAAACTTGAAAATTAGGATCATGAAACTCTGAGAATCTGATGGGAGCCATGGACCCTTGCTCCAGAAAAATGAATAGATCCATGCATACAACAGTTTGTATGTCATTTGCGTGGGCTCATGGGTCGCTCTGAAGGCCTTTCAAAATGCCCAACACAGATTAAGGAGAGAAAATATGCCAGTGTCCTAGCTGAATGATGGCAACTCTATTTGGACACTCAAATCAGCTGATGAATCATGACAGCTGAAGGGGAAAGGGAGAAGCAATGAATTGGAGACCACATCATGTCTGATTTAAAAAGACCAGTCCTTCAGGAGAAAGAAATGTTTTCTTAGCCTTAATTCTCAGAGTGTTGGGAGGCAGTTTTGCATAGTGGTTAAGAACATACCTCCCTGGGTTCAAATCTAAGGTCTGTCAGTTATGGGCTGCATAAACTCAGGTAACTTTTAATTCCCCGTGCCTCAGTTTCCCCATCTGTAATATGGGGTTATTGTGGGGAATCTCTATTTACACATGTATGAAGTGGGCTTGTTGTGGGGACTAAATTAGTTATTATATGTAAAATGCTTAGGTCAGTGCCTGGGACATTGTTAGTGTTATAAAAGCGTGAGCTGTTATGGGAAGGCAGCATGGAGCAGTGGTAATGAGTACACATTGCCCCCCTGGATTCAAATCCCGGCTCTACTACTTACTAGCTTTGTTACCTTGGTCACTGTAGTAGGTTAAATAGTATCCTCTGAAAAGTCATGTCCACCCGGAACCTCAGAAAGTGACCTTCTTTGGAAATAGGGCCTTTGCAGAAGTAATTAGTTAAGCTGAGGTCATACTGGGCTAGGGTGGGCCCTAAACCCAATGACTGGTGTCCTTATGAGAAGTGGAGTGGACATACACAGGAAAGAAGACCACGTGACAATAGAGGCAGAGATTGGAGTGATGCAGGTACAAGCCAGGGAATGCCAAGGATTGCCAGCAGTCACCAGAAGCCAGAGAAGCAAGGTACAGAGTCTCCCTCAGAGCCTGCAAAGGGAACCAACCCTGCCCACATCTTAATTTCCAATTTCTGGCCTTCCTACTGCAACAGGATAAATTTCTGCTGTTTTAAGCTATCCAGTTTGTGGTAATTTGTTGTGGCAGCCCTAGGAAACTGATACAGTCAGATTACTGCATTTCAGTTTCTTCAGCTAAAATGGGAATTAAAAAGTACCTACTTCACAGAGTTATTAGGATTGCTTGAAATTATCCATGTAAAGAGTTTAGCACTGTGGCTAGTATGCGGTACATACAGAAGAATGCATGCTGTTAGAAGGTACATTGACGTAACAGGCAATGGTAGCCCCAAGGATGGTGTTAATAGCATTCTATTGTATGTCTACATTATAATTCATTTACCCAATGCCCTGTTGATGAACTTTTATGTGGTTTCCAGTTTTTTGCTAAGATAGATAATAACCAGATGATTTGTACATATATCTTTGTACAATTCAGTGAGTAAACTGGCAGGATAAATTCCTAGAAGTGGAGTTGCTATGTCAAAGCGTGTGTGCATTTGGATAGATATGACTTAACTTGCCTCAAGAGAGGGTGTACCAATGTGTCCTATTCTGTGTGAGAATGTTGGTCTCCTCCATGTCTTGTGAACACCAGAGATTCTCAGACTTTTTCATCTTTGTTAATCTGATAGAGGAGAACTGATGTCTCATTTCTCAATTTACTTTTATTATGGGTGGGTTTCATTCTCTGTTCATAGGCTTATTAGCTGTTTGTGTTTCTTTTTATGTGAATTGCCTGTTCTTTTCCTCTTCCCACATTTTCGCTGGACTCTTCTTTTTTTTTTTTAATTTAGGAACTCTGTTAAAAAAAAATTAGCCCTTTGTTCAATGTGCGACAAATATTTTCCCCCCAACTTGCCTTTTGCCTTTTGGTATTGCCCATGCTACTTTTCTTATTGGCTTTTTAGAAAATACAAAAACGTGCTTCATAAACCTGTGCCTATGTTAACCCCTACTGTGAGACAAGGTGACAAATTTCATGTGTATAAAATGGAGAGTGAGAATAGGAGTTAGTTCACAAGCTTTTCTACAAGCCAGCTTTTATTCCACCAAGGCTTTTGTCTTAAGGCTGTCAAAGTCAGTAATAATGCCAAGCATTCATTCATTCACTTATTCAACAAAACTGACTTCAGCACATGAGAGAAGCAGGGCTTTATGATGGACCATGGGAGACAAGGATGCTTGCCTTCAAGTAGCTTTCAGTCTTGGGGGGTGGGGGTGGAGTGCAATAAGATGATGCTTCTAATGACAGAACTCTGACGGCCCCTCCCCTTGGTATTAATATTTGGCTTGCTAGTACCCTTTTCAGCTGGTGTGGAGAAAGAGGCCATGGAAGAGGCAGAGGCTGGTGAGAGTGCGTGGTGGCCTGAGCCAGGGCAGTTGCAGAGAGGTGGGGAGAAGGAACCACAGAGTGGAGTATGGCAGGGTTTGCAGGGCCGGTGGGCAGGCCAGCTGGGACAGGGCGATGGGTTCAGCGTCTTTTCCTGGAACCCTCTTGCTTACAATGATTCGTTCAGTGACTCAGACACCGTGATGACCTCAAGAGGTGCAAAATGAAAACACACAGTGGTGCACGTACACACACGCGCTTTTCTAATTTAAACCCTTTGACAGCTTTGACGTGTGGACCTTTGAGGCTCCGTGTGAACTGGGATGGGGCTCATAGTCACTGCAGGGAGTGATGGAGTCAAATGCTGTGTCTTGTTTCCCTGCTTTTTTCAGAAGGTACTTTCCCGTATGACTAAGAGAATGAGATCAGCCAGGGAGAATAATGCAAACAGGCCAGGAAACAAGTCTTTTTTTAAAGAGAGCTGATCATCTCTGAGTCCCCATGCTCTCCACTCAGTGGCTCCAAACATGTCTTACATAACAGAACCAGGCCTTGATAGGCCTGAAATCTCATGTTGTCAACTCCTAAAACCCACCATCAGTCGAGACGTCAGCCCTCTCTGGAAAACCTCATCTAGGGCTCTAGCATCTCTGCTCACATGCCTGGCATAACAAGTGCTCACCACCTCCTGAATCAGCCCAGTGCCTCCTTGGACATTTTTTATTTTTAGACAATTCGTTGTGCTGATCGGAAATCCATGTCCTGGTCACCTCAGTAAATCTATGTCTTCTGAGCGCTGGGATCCACAGACCACTTTTTTTCCTTCTTCCCCAGGTCAGCCCATTAGAAGTTTGCAGAGTGTGACCATGTTCCCCCGGCCCTTCAACTGTTCTTCATATGACACCCTGCCCCCCTACCCTGCCCCCCTTCTCTGGACTCGGCCAGCACCACTCAAGAGAAAAGGCCCAATTCACAGGAGAGGTCACCCATATGGCCAGTAGGCATATGAAAAGTGCTCAGCTTCCTTAGTCATCAGGGAAATGCACAATGAGGTACCACTACCCACCCGCCATAATGGCTATAATGGAAAAGTACCGACAGTACCAAGAATTAGCAAAGATGTGGAACAACTGGAACTCTCAAACCCTGCTGGTGGGGATGTAAAATTGTACAATTACTTTGGGAAACTTTTTTTTTTTTTTTAATTTATTTATTTATTTATTTATTTTTGGCTGTGTTGGGTCTTCGTTTCTGTGCGAGGGCTTTCTCTAGTTGCAGTGAGCAGGGGCCACTCTTCATCGCGGTGCGTGGGCCTCTCACTGTCGCGGCCTCTCTTGTTGCGGAGCACAGGCTCCAGACACGCAGGCTCAGTAGTTGTGGCTCACGGGCTTTGTTGCTCCGCGGCATGTGGGATCCTCCCAGACCAGGGCTCGAACCCGTGTCCCCTGCATTAGCAGGCAGACTCTCAACCACTGTGCCACCAGGGAATCCCTACTTTGGGAAACTTTTTGACAGTACCTACTGAAACTAAGTGTATGCCAACTCTGTGATCCAGAAATTCTACTCCAGGTACATACCCAAGAGAAATAAGTGATTATTCCCGCCAAAAGCCATCATAGGACTACTTATAATTAGCAAATACTGGAAATAACTTAAATGTCCATTAACAGTAGAGTAAACAAACAAATTATGGTATAGTTCATGTAATGGAATACTACACATCAACAAAAAAGAATCACCTGCCACTCTAACACACAACATGGATGAATCTCACAGATATAAAGTTGAGTGAAAGGAGCCAGATGCAAGAACATACCCTCTATATGTGTCCATTTATATGATGTTCAAAAACAGTCAAAGCTAATTTATTAGAAGGCTTTAAAAGTCCGAATAGTTGTTACCTTTGAGGGAGATGGACTGGGAGAGGATGAGAAAGCCTTCTGGCGGGCCGGAAATGGCCTATATCTTCATCTGAGTGGTGTTTATGTAGGTGTGTGCATATGGGAAGATTCAGTGAGCTGTGCTCTTAAGACTTGCCCACTTGAATGTATATAACCAATGCCTTATTAAAAAAGAAAAAAAATCACACACCCCCAATGCAAGAGCGGGGGCCCAGAGCTGAGCTCCAGCCTGAAGCCTAGCAAGACCATCATCGCCCTTACTTTGTCCACTGTACCTTTATTAATGCAGCTGAGATCACACCATGGCTTTGAGGGCCAGCGCCTCACACTGTTGATTTATGTTGGGTAGACAGTCACTTGAGAACCCCTGCTCTCAGAAGCACTCTGTGCTTGGTTGAATGCTCGGCAGTCGATTTCTTGAAATTCTTAATTTTATCTTTGGATTTATATTTTAAAGTGAAGCCCCATGGTCAGTGAAGTGTGCACCAGGACTTCGAGGTCCCGCACGAAGTCCCATCTCCTGCTGCCTCTCTGCTTCCTGAGGATGGGTTCTCAGACTCCAGCTGCTTCGCCTCCTGGCACCCCCAGGTCCTACCAGCCTCCCGCACCCCACCACTGCCCAGCTGCTACTGGGCTCTCGCCCTGGGTGCATTCAGCTGGCCACGTTGCAGGGCAAGCCTCTTGTCGTCCCGTGATCCAGGCACCTATTGTCCTGGTGCAGAGGTTGGGATACCCTTGGGATCACCCATCTCCGTGTGTTAGGGCAGTGGCCCCATTGGAAGGGGAGAAGCCTGGCTCAACTGCCCGGCTCCCTACCAGGGCAGAGCATGTGTGTCCTGCATCTGGCAGGGGAGGGAAGCTGGCAGCCAGAGGACTTGGTGTGCACTCTCTGAGTCACAGCACTCGGGCACCTGTGTAGATCATGATATTCAGTCGTAAATTTTAAAGACACCATGACAGATCAAGACAGAGACCATGAGAGAAAGGAAAAACTTTACGTCTTGGTACCTTTAGTGGCACTCTTTTCCCGTTTTTGAACTCAGGACCCCACAGTCTTATTTTGCACTGGACCCGGCAAATTCTGCAGCCAGTCCTGCCGGGGAGAGTTTTCATCAGGGCTAAGTGAGCACTCAGGCCGTCGCACAGGGGCTGCCTGGGGACACGAGATGGCAGGGGATTCAGACCTAGGTGTCTGGGAGAGCTGGGCCCTCTCAGTCCAGTTGTCTCCCTCTCCCTGTCTGTCTGGACCCAATCATAGAGATCAACATGCCAAGGCACTCTCACTTCTTGCCCTGCAGGGGACTTGAAACTGTGGGCATGAAAGTGTTTGTTTGTTTGTTTGTTTGTTTTAAGTTGCAAAGGTCTCTGCACTTTGGACTGGTTTTCGGTGTAATTATTGTGTCACGTTTTATGACCCTCTTCTAAGCTTAAACGCTGAGGAAGGTAAGCCCCCCAAACTTCCAATCCCTACTTGTCTACCTCTTCCACACCCTACCCTGCCCCATCCAGTCGAGGGACAGTTGACTTTCTTCCCTTTGAGGTCACTAGCCTGGGATAGATTTCTGGTGTCCACCCAGCTCTGGGGGTCTGTATTCCTGACTGACCTGCAGTAACGGAGCCTTTAGTCTGAGCTGTGCGTGAGATGCTGGTCAGATGTGATGCTGTCCCCACCCAGTTCAGCCTGGGGGCTGGGAGGTGGGAGCCGCGGTCGCCTCCGCTGGGCAGAGAAGCACTGCAGAGAGGCCGAGGCTCTCCAGTGAGGAGGTGGGGAGAGGGTGCTCCAGGCTGGGAGGACCGCGTGTGCAAGGCCCAGAATGTCAGGGGTGCTCAGGTGCTGGGGGCGAGTGGACGGTCCAGCTGGAAGGGGAAAGCCTGTGCGGGGATTAGAAGCTGGGGTGGCACAGAGGCCACCAGGTCTCCGATGGCCTCAAACCCCAGGCTGGGGAGTTTGCTCTCCACCTGTCATGGTGGGGGCTGTTGAAGGTGGCTTCAGCTCAGGAGCAGCATCAGAGGCGACTTTCACAAAGATCACTTGAAGCTGAGTTGCGTGTGGACAGGAAGGTAGGAGAACTGAGGCAGGGAACTGGGTTGGGAGGCTGTTGTGACAACACAGATCCAAAAAAGGCAGTCGCCATGACAAGGGAGAGGAGGGACAGATACAAAGGGTGGTAAAGAGATGGGAGTCTAGTCACAAAAGGACAATAGTGTATGATTCCACTCAGATGAGGCACTTCGAGTAGTCCGATTCATAGAGACAGAAAGCAGAATGGTGGCTGCAGAGTCTGGGGGGAGCGGGAGGGGGGGTTAGTGCTTAAAGAGGGACAGAGTCTCCGCTGGGAAAGATGAAAAAGTTCTGGACATGGATGCTGGTGATGGCTGTACAACAGTGTGAATGTACTTAATCCTATAGAACTCTACACTTAAAGTGGTTCATTTTATGCTGTGTATTTTACCACAATCTAACAACAACAACAACAAAACCGCCTATCGCATTCCAAAGAATAAATGAGAGAGAGAGGGAGAGAGAGGGTTGACAGGCGTGGGGACCCACCAGAACTGGGAGAGTCGAGAGCAGGGTTTGGACGGGCCCCCAGGTGTCTGGCCTGGGTGGCTGACGGCAGCAGGGTGAGGCGCAGGTGGTGGCGGTGAGGTGGCCGCCCTCGGGGTTGGGCACGTGGAACCCGAGGGACTCCAGGAGATGCGCTCAGCAGAGCATGAGACCGTGCGAGGGTCATCAGCTTGTCACTGGTCACTGACTCCACTAGGAGACAGCCCCCAGGGGGAGTGTGAGATGTAAGAGGGCAGCGCCCAGGGGCACGGGTGGGCCAAGAAGAATCCGTCATCAGGGAGAATGAGAAGGGGTGGGGAGAAAGGAAGGAGGCAAACCGGGACAGTCTCGTACTTGTTTGGCTGCAAGGAGCAGGGACTCATTCGAGGTAACTGAGTGCAGCGAGGGAGTGCGACGCGAGGGTGGGCCTCATAAGGACTGTGGTGGGACGGGGGTCTCGTGGGACTCCAGCATGAGCCGTAGCGGTCCAGCCTGAGGGAGCAGGGACTGGACTCTTCTGGGATGCCGTGTTCCCCATCTCTCAGCCCCATGAGTTCACCCCGCAGATTCTCCCTCAGACCTCCCCACAAGAAGGACCAGCCCTGCCACACCTAGATTTTGGACTTCTAGCCTCCAGAACTGAGAGACAATGAATTTCTGCTGTTTAGGCCCCTCCGTTTGTGGTACTTTGTTAGGGCAGTCTCAGGAACCAATACAAATGCCAAGAAATGAAGGGGCTCATTCAACCAGCTCACTTTTTTTTTTTAATCCAAGCCACATAGATCACTGACCAGCCAATCAATTGGCTGCCTTTGAGCCAGGCACCGGCTCTGCCCAGTTAACTGAGGTAGGGACCACATGGTATAAAGCATGGCTGCCCCCAGAGGTGCCCCTTGGAGGAGGGCAGTGGGGAGACAGCTCTCTCGGGAGGAACAGGGGACATCTCAGGCACTCTTGTGTCCCTGGAGCTAATGGAAGAGAAAGGCTCAGCCTTCAGTGAATGAGGGATCATGGCCTAAAATCCCTTCAGCCAAAGTGTCTTCCCAAAGAGAAGAGAAGACGACGACAGAGGAGAAGGGTTATGAAGAATCAACTCTGTTTGTAAATCCACCTCCCTTCACTGTGGCTGAAATAACAAGATGGTATAACTGGAAAATATTCATTTGAACCTGTGACTCAGCTCTTCCTGACCTCAGGGAAATGCAGTCCATAAATCAAGATACCTCTCCAGAGCCTCCGGCCCAAGTGTCCCCCGGGGCAGATGCTGGAAGGGCCATTAGCACAAGTGACTGCACCCGCCTCCCGTGAAAGATCTAAAAGCGCATTCAGTACTCCAGGAGCTGCCCTGTCTCAGAGCTTTCATTCCTGAAGCTTCCTGATGGATGGCCTCAGCCCTTGACCCACTCATTTTTACTATCCAACCTGCCTGATTTTACTTCCTGGCACAGCTTGTAAATTCTATTGTTTTCATATTTAGCAGAAGCTTAAGGCTTCTGCCACTGAGAAGCAGGGAGGCCAGACGTGTCATTAGTGTAAAATACACAGGATTTGGAAGACTTCAGTTTTTAAATGCATTTTTAATTTATTGAGCTGTCCTTTTCTTTTCCTCATCAACACTTACTCAGGACCCAATCTGTAAAGCAGGCAGCAGCGGCGTGGTTCTGCCTTGGGCAGCCTCCTCACCCCTTCCTGCCCATCCCTCCCATCTTGGGTTCCCAGCCCTCCCAGATTTTTCCACTTTAAAGAAGGGGAAACAGAGGACCTGAGAAGAGAAGGGACTTGCCCCCAAGTTCCAAGGACACTAGAGCAAAGCCCAAATGTGCTCATGCCCTCCTAACACCTTTACCAAGCACAGGACTAGGCACTGGGGCCATGAGGACAAGACACACGTCCTTACCTGGCGAACATTACAGTCTGATGATAGTGTATGGGGGAGCAGGGGAGGGGGGCGGAGAGGCAGCGGCCCCAGCAGTAGCGGTGGCTGCCGCAGCCTCATAATAATGTGGCTAATATTTGTGGAGCCCGCATTGACCACGCCCCAGCCCCAGGCTGGACGTGATTTTCAACTTTTTATTTTAGCAGCTGAATCCTTTCTTCAAGAGAAACCTTATGTGGAACCCTCCATAAATCAGACAGTACGAGGGGTGAGCCCTCTTGCTTAGCCTCTCCTATTTAACCCCCTGCAGGGGCTCTGGAGGAGCTTTCTCAGAGCCTGAGCTCTCCCCTGAGCACAGTTTAAAGACCACCCATGGGGGATAGGTTACAAGCAGAATTTCCAGGTCCATTTATGCTTATTTTACAGATGAGCAAACAGAGGCCCAGAGGAGGGGAGGGATTCAGTGAGGGTCACCCAGGGAGTTACCACCACAACTGGCACACCAGCCAAAGTCCTCTGAATCTCAGGTCTGTGTCCCTCTGTGACACCTCTTTTACTAGGAAACAGGGGCCTTTTACTAACAGCTATAAAATACCATCTCTTCCAAGCCATCTTTTTTTTTTTTTTTTTTTTTTTTCCTCTTTTGGCCACGCTGTGCAGCTTATGGGATCTTAGTTCTCCGACCAGGGATTGAACCCAGGCCCTTGGCAGCGAGAACATGGAGTCCTAACCACTGGACCGCCAGGGAGTTCCCCCAAGCCATCTTTTAAAGCCGAGCTTGCAGTGGGCTCTATTAACGTGGTGTTTTCACCTCCCTCCTGCCCTGTCTCTCCCCCACCTCCAGTTCTTCCACATCACTGACCATAGGAGAAGAATCTCACCTCAGAGAAACTGTCCCTGGGAGCCAAGTAGACGAGTGTGGCTTGAAGCTGACAACTTCATAGTTTACCTTAGGAGTTCTCCGTTCCTCTCAGCTTATTTGATGTGATGCCTCGTCACTCTGTAATATTCACAGGACACTTGACATTAGAAAGGGCCTTTTAAATCCTTTGAAATAGGAGTTTTAAATTCATCGGCACCGTGGAGTGTTTAAGTGGAACATTAACTTTCCTGTGTGTGCAAAGATGGAGACTTCTTCAGGAAATGTAATGATTGCATCCCTCGGGGTGGCATCTCTGGAGGTAACCTGCTACCCAGCCCCATCCCTCCTCCAGCAGGCCCCATAGTTGCCACCTACACCTCTCTTCTTGCTCCTTCCCAGCTCCTTTTTTCCCGGGTGGCTTTGACATGGATTCCTCTCTCCCCTGTTCCCTTGTACTGGCTCATCCCTTCTCCAGGGTCTGTCCATGACTCTTTCTAAGGGTTTTAGTGCAAACCATCTAGGAAAAATGAGTCAACCGGCCAAGGTAACAAGCATGGGAAGCTCCTAGGGTTCCAAACCTGTCCCAGCTGGTTCTGTCCGCCAGCCCCTTCTTGTGTGAGTCTGAATGGCTCCCTCATATGACCCAGAGGTGAATCTAAGGCTGTGTTTTCCAAACGTTGTTCCATGAGATTCCAGTTCCAGGAGCAGTTTCTCAGAGACATGGCTTCATGGTCCAAAGGACAGGGAAGTTCTGCTTGTACCCTCCCTGTCTTGGTGACTGACATCCGTTCTGGGAAAGCAGACCAAGAGTTTTGAGAAGTCAGGCAGAGTAGAGAGCCCTCTGCAACTTGGTACAACCCAAGACCTGTTTGAGCACCAGAAAGGTGTTTTGCAGCCCATCTGAGAGATGCTAATTCGGAGGTGTGTCTGTGAGTTGGTTCTGGAAGCCTCCGAGCCCTTCACTAGGGTCCTCTTGGCCCTGGGATGGAGACCACAGGGCCTCTCCTGGCTCCACTCAGGAAAATCCAAATTAGGTTATTCTCTGAGAGCCATCAGGAAGGGTTATTTTTTTCATCTATATCAGAGCATTGTCAGCTGCTTGTGCTTTCTTTGGAAGTAAATAGAAATGAATCAAGCCGGTTGGGGGGGGCCATTTATGGTCTGAACATTGCATTCTTGGGGTCTGGTCAAAGGAAGACGTCAGACCAAGCTGAGCCATTCTTAGAGAAAAGGATGGCACTGGCCTTTTCTGTATTTGGGAAGCAAGTCCTTTCTTATCAAGCCAGCTGTCACACACTCGGATTTCTCCTACAAAGAGGCCCACACATGCACAAACTTAAATTAATAACACGTATCTCTGCTCTCTTTCTGAAATGGAGGCTTTTTCTGGTAGCCTAGTCAACGTTGGTTTTTGTTTATCTTTAATTACTTTGTTTCAAATTAACAACTAATCCCAGCTTTTTGATTGATAAGTTGGTTATCTTTTCCTAGGTTTTGTTTCTCTCTACTCTGGAAAATTCCATCAGTCATTTCACAGATGAGCCACGGGTTTTGTTTGTGTTTGTTTGCATTGGGGTCTAAAACCACAAAATGTTGTGAGGGAGGTGATACTGATTGTATTAGTTTGCTACAGCTGCCGTAACAAAGTACCACACACTGAGTGGCTTAAACAGCAGAGATTTTTGTCTCAAAGTTCTGGAGGCTAGATGTCCAAGATCAACGTATTGGTAGGGTTGGTTCCTTCCAAGGGCTGTGAGGGTCTGTTCCAGGCCTCTACTCCAGCTCCTGGTGGTTTGCTGGTTATCTTTGGTATTCCTTGGCTTGCAGAAGCATCACCCCCATCTCTGCCTTCATCTTCACATAGTGTTCTTCCTGTGTGCCTGTGTAAATTTCCCTTCTTTATAAGGACATCAGTCCTATTGGATTAGGGACCCCTCCTCTGGCATGACCTCATCTAAACTTAACTAGTTACATCTGCAACAACCCTCTTTCCAAGTAACGTCACATTCTTACTTGGAATGTGGTTCTGGGTTACTGAGGTACAGGGGGTTAGAACTTCAACATATGAATTTGGAGGGGACACAATTCAACCCGTAATATCAACTCTATACGTAATAACACATTTCATCCTGCAGCATTTACAAAAGCTCGGAGCTGCTGCCTCACCCTTTAGCCTGTCAGCCTCAGGAACAAAAGCTGAGAGCTCAGCTCACATAGGCTGCAGGACAGGGGGAACTGGCTTAGACACAGAGATGCTAGCAGCTCCCGCAGCAAGCTGACACTGTCCATTCTCCAAGAGAAGAGCCCAGAATGTCCTCAAGGTGGTCTGATTGGACCACCAATGGCAGGTGAGAACTGGAATTGGGTTCATTTCAGTGAAAAGCTTCCTGCTGTGTGCACAGCCCTGAGTCGGGCCCTCGGGAGAGTGGGGTGGAGCAAACCCAGGCCCTGCCCATGAGGAAGCCGCAGGAGGCAGACGTGCGAGCTGCGTGCAGAGGCTTGGGTGCGGTGCCGTGGCCGTGATGAACTTTGCTCAGAGAGAGGACGCTGAGGCTTCACAGAGGAGGTGATGTGTGAGCTGGGCTTGTCATGTTATCAGACAGTTCCAGCCAAGCTGGGGGACAGAAGGGCTTAGGGCCCCGTCGTGTCTCCTGGGTTAGGTGACAGGCAGTGTGGTGTAGTGGGGAGCACTGGGGTCCGGTGACAGGGGTTCTGAGTCAAGCCCTAGGTCATCCCTCAGTTTCTTCGTTGATAAAAAGGTGTTAGTTAAAAGATTCAATTTACAGGGTGTGGCGTCAGGATTGAATGAGTTCTCAGGTGTGAAAGTGTCATGGTTATGGAAGTAGCAGAGACAGGATCCAAACACAGGTGTTAGGTGTCATCTGTGCCACGGAGAATACGCAGTAGCCTTCTCTCGCAAGGAGAGCAGCTGGGAAGTGGCAGACCTGGACCCCCGTCTCCCTGGACTCCCACCCCCTCCATCAATCACTTCCTCCCTCTGAGCCAGCTCCCTGGGGGGTGAAATGAGAGGTCTGGGCGAGGCGATCTCCTTCTGGCCATAAAGTTAGGTGAGTCTATGAAAAGGTGCCTGATACAATGGCTAGAGACGGATGGGCTTGGAAAGCCAGTAGACTGGGGTTCAAATGGTGGTCCTGCCCCCTCTTGGTAATGTGATTTGTGTGAGTCACTCAACCTCTCTAAGCTCTGTGTCCTCATCTGCAAGACGGGGATAAATGCCTACCTCAGAGGTTAAATTAGAATGTCTTTGGGAATTACTTAACGCACAGCTTGGCGTAAGGTAGTAAAAGTTAGCTATTACCGTCAGCTGCTTCTTGTGAGGATTGAATGAGATGTTGTAGGGGAAGGGCCTGCATGCAGCAGGTGCTTAATTAACCATTGACACTCCCCCCACTTTTAAGATCAGCCTTGGCAGAATTTCCAGCGTTCATGTTTTCCATCAGGGTGTGGGGTGATGGGTAGAGGGTTGTACAGAAAATTTTCAAACTATTTGAAGAATAAAATAGTTTTCAGGCACTCATAAGCCATTTATAATCACCTATTACTTGTAACTAATGGCCATGCCTATTACAACAATTACAAGTCGTTAAATTGCATGCCCTCAGGACTTTTACCTTGCAAGGTTTATGAGAGAATTAGTCCAACTTAATACAGGATTCCAGTAGAGTAATTATTATCCTGACAATTCATAAAACATGCCCAGGGCTCCATGTGAGTGATAAGCATCTATTTGCTCTGAGAGCAAATCCAAGAAGGGTCTTTCTAAGATTTTTCTCTTTCTGGTAGGTCATAGATCGGAACAGAAAGTTCTTCTACGATGTCGTACAGACGAGAACTAGAGAAATACCGTGACCTGGATGAAGATGAAATCCTTGGAGCCCTAACAGAAGAAGAGCTGAGGACCCTGGAAAATGAGCTGGATGAGCTGGACCCCGATGTGAGTAGGCACTAAAGGGGACACGTTGTCACAGTTTCAAGGACAGCAGCCATTATCACCTAGGGGAGGGGTAGGCCAACTTCCTGAAGTACCACTTCCCCTTTCCCTCTATGACAATAACATTGGAGTAACATTGCCTTTGCAGGTGTGTGTGTGAGTGTGTGTTATATTAGTCAGGGTTCTCTAGAGAAACAGAACCATTAGGAGGTAGGAGATATATATATATATATATAAAGAAATTTATTATAAGTAATTGGCTCACATGATTATTGAGGTCGACAGGTTCCAAGATCTGCAGTTGGCAAGCTGGAGACCCAGGACAGCTGGGAGTGTAGTTCTAGCCTGAGTCCAAAGGCCTGAGAACCAGGAAAGCTGATGGTATAGTTTCAGTCGAATAACTGGCAGGCTCAAGACCCAGGAAGAGACAGTGCTTTCAGTTCAAGTCCAAAGGCAAGGAAAAAAAAAAACAACAAAAGCAATTACCCAGCTCAAATTAATCAGGCAGAAGGAAATTCCCCCTTTGTGGTAGGAGGATCAGCTTTTTTGTTCTACATGTATTCAGACCTTCAACTGATTGGATGGGGCCCACCCACATTAGGGAGGACAATCTGCTTTACTCAGTCTACCAATTCAAATGTTAATCTCATCTAGAAACTCCCTCACAGACATACCCAGAATAATGTTTGTCTAAACATCTGGGCACCCCATGGCCCTGTCAAGTTGAGACATGAAATTAACCATCACAAGTCCACTCCTTGCCAACTTGGCACCCATACACACCTCCTTAAACCATACTTATCTCCAGATAAAGACAATTACAAGGTCATAATTCTGCCTAACATGATACAACTATCCTGTGTATAACCTGCCAGAAGAAGAGGTAAAGTTCTTGAGTAATGTTTACTTTTCTCCTTGATCTCCTGTAATTTAATACTATGATGTGAAATTAACAATACTTAGATACCACCATATAAAACCAATACATCTTGTTTCATGTTAAGAGAATAAGAGAGGGAAGAAAACAAAGATATTTACTTAATACGCATACACAGACTCACACATACACAGACATGTTCATAAAAAAATACAGAGGAAATACTCATGACAACATCGTCCTTGTTTCTCTAACTGGTCACGTGGTCATAGCTGGTATCTATAACTACCTTCTTCCACTGTCCATTCTGTACTTCCCTTGCCTTCAGCAACCATAGCCTCAGCTGGGTGTGGTTCTTTGCCTGGCGGAGTGAACCTAGTTCTGTAGGGCCTGGACCATTAGTAGTCCTGCCTGGATTGAGTTGTCATAGTTTTCCATTGACTCTAATCACAGGTCCTGGTGATACTAAGAAAGCCCTAAGGAATCTCCTGTATTACAGACATTCTCTTCTTTCCCTCCCTGTGGAGCAGCAGTCTGATTTACCCTTGGTAACCAGGACCAATCACCCCAGCTGGTACAGAAACTCCCTCTCTGCCTATTCGTTCAGAGGCATAAGGAGCCCAAAGTGGCAGTCTTAACCTCCAATCCAGTGGAATCGCTGCTCTGTCTCCTAGTGGAAGCACTCCTCCCTTTGGAACTAACTAAGACCTTGAGGCCAGCAGAGCATCAGGTCACAGGAACAGGATGCACGACTTTTGCCAGTGGGTCACTAGGGGTACCACTGGTAATAGTGAGGGGTGCTACTCCCATTTCCTGGACCCGTGAATCCAGGCCGTGGGAGAAGAAGCGCCGTATATTGGACACTGATTCAGAGCATGTACAGGCTCCTAGAGACCCTTGCCCCAGTCCTGCAGAGTGTTACCACTTAGCTGTACTGCAACTGAGTCTGCAAAAGCCAAGTCCACCGTCCTGTCAAGCCAGCTGCCACAGGGTGGCGGGGAATATGTGTCAGGTAGCACATATAAGTGTGTTTAATACTCAGAATTTGCCTCTGCAGTGAGGTTACAGCATCACAAGGCCGGGAGGCTCCCTGGTCATGTCTGTGGTTTGGCCAGTCACCATGGAGCTGTCAGCAAAGCTGAGGGAGGTGGCTATTTCAGGTACCCCAGCCAATGCCCAGCTCAGAGAAGGTAGAGAATGAATGTTACTGAATTAAGTGAATTTCCCATTTGATATATTTTTAAATTAAAAATGGGATATTTCATGCCTTTTTTTAAAAACCTGTCACTGCTCAACCCTAGTTGAACAGTGATCCATACAGAAAACACTACTTTACCGTTTCACTAACCCTCAAGTAACTGCAGCTCGTGTAGAGGGAATGTAGCTTAGCAGGGAATATGCAGGACTAGAGGTTCGGTGTCCCAGGTGCAACCCTGGCCCTGTCTCTTACATTCATGTGACCTTGCGCCAGTTGCTGTCCGTCCCTAAGCCTCAGTGTCCCCATCCGTGAAATAATGGAGTTGGTTGGTCCCATTCAAAGCTAAGCTTCCATGAGCTTATAACCTGGGCTTATCTCCGGGTTTGATTAAATGTCTTCTTTCTAGATAACCCAGAATCCTTGTTTAGGGGTGCTGGGTCCTAGGCCGCACAGAGTGACAAGCCCCTCCAGCAGTGTGTCCTCATCTTGCTATTCACGACCCCCGCTGCCCCCCGCTCCTGACCCTGCCAGGAGGAGATGGTCCCTGAGGTGAGGCTGCTGGGGGTTGATTAGAAGGCAGCGTCGGTGGGAGAGCCTTGGGTTCCTCCTTCCCCTGCACCATCGCTTTCCATTAGCCTGGGTTTCCATAAAAACGAGTGACGTAGGGAAGAAACAATCAAGCTTCCAGCTTTATTGCTATAAAGTTATTCTGTTCTAATTCTATCCTAGATCACCGTTGTATAGAATTGCAAGAGCAGATAGTTTTAAAAAGTGAGAACTAAAGGAGGATGTAGCTACTTCTAGTCAATTCAGTAAACATGACTCCGTTACCTGCCATGCGCCGACCCCTGTGCGGCCACCAACAGGGGAGCCTAGCGGGGATTCTGCCCTTCAGGCCCTCCGTCCAGTGGGGAGCGGGCATGATAAACCATGTCCTAAGTGGGAGCACACAGGGAGCTCAGGGAGAGGATTAATTCTTTTTTGGTGGGAGGCTTCACAGAATAGGTGATACTGGAACTGGGTCCTGGATTTTTCAAAGTCAAGAATAAAAACAAAGAATTCTATGCTGAGTGAAGGTCACAAGCAAAGGCTCACGTACAGCAAGTAATTGGGGATGCGGAGTTTAGGCGTGGTCTCTGTGGAGGGCTCGCTGAGCCTGGAAGGGGGTTTGGGCTAGATAGGGGGGCAGAGGGGTGCAAGGAAGACTAAAGAGTTTGGACTTTTCTCAGCAGGCCCAGGGAGTCCCGAAGGCAGAGAGTCAGTGGACTTGCTGACTCAGGACAGATGGACCGGAGGAGATGCTGGGGAGATGGGTGAGAGGCGGAAGGGCTCCCATGGTAGTGAGAGAGATCTTTCCTGAAGATAAGGAAGGGCCCCTGGCCCTCTCCACAACCCTTCTGCCATCTTGCAGAATCTTTGCTGTTTTCAGGGTGAAGTACAGACTCCCAGGAGCCCCCAGAGCCTGCTGCCTCTGGCCTTGGGGCTGTTGGAGTTGCCCTGAGCCCCTGGATGGGGGTGAGTTTAGATTAGGCTGTGGCTACAAATTGGGTAGGTGATGACAAGGGTCAGAGCCAGGCAACAGACCTGGGAGTGGGAAGGGGGCAGATGGAGGAGCCCTCAGAACCGAGAGTGGAGCCCCTAAGGACGGCTTGAGCCCCAGCTAGGAGCTCCATTTCACTTCTAAACTGGCAAATGGCCCCACCCCTAATATCAGGGTATCTGGCCCTAGCAGCAGATTCCCAGGGCCTCTGTACCATCACACAGCCAGCTGCCCTGAGCCCTTCTCACCGGTGATGAACAGGAAGGTATGCGTGTGAACACTGGAGGGCTGGAGAACCCGGTGAGGTGCAGAGCTGACTGACTTGCTCAGCATCACAGGACCAGGGCGTGGAGACTCAGATTTCAAACAGGCTCCAAAGTGTGGCACCTCCCCCTCTGGCAGGAGGAAGGTGCAAGTGCACTTGAATTTCAGAGTAGGGTTGGGCAATCCGAGACCTGTGATCCTCGTAGCATTGTGGCTTCAAATGGACATTTTCAAAGCCCCCTTTCTCTCTAAGTTCAAGAAAAAGAGAAGAGAAATCAGAGCAAGGATAGGAGATAACGGAGACCAGCGGGGTTTTTGTCCCCATCTAACAATTAGCCCTTCACTGAGATGTCTCTGTTACCTGATTTGCAAGTCAGGATGGGAGTTTTGAAAAGATCTAGCGGGGCTCCATTCTTTCTGAGAGCACAAACATTCCAGCTTGAGTTTCACCCGTCCTCAGCCCATGTTCCGAAATCACAGCACAGGGAGAGGTCAAACGTATGCAGACCAGGAGAGGCCTCAGAGCCTCTGGTCGGGAGGGGACCAGAGACCAGTAAGGTGTCCAACCCTCCAACTTACAGAGCAGAAACTGAGCCCAGAGAGGGGAAGGAACTTGCTGTGGTCACAGGCCAGAGCAGAACCAGCCCAGGCCCGCTGCCCTCTCTCTTATACTCTATACTCCTCCTGTTTTAATTCTGGTTTAACAAGTGCTTATATGGCACTTTTTATGTGCAGACACTGTTCTAGGCACTTTGAAAATATTCGTTCAACCGTCATCCTAATCCTATGGTGCAGGCACTGTTATCATGCCCATTTTATGGATGAGAAAACTGAGACGTGAAGTAACTTGACCAGGAAACTGAAATGAGGCAGTGGCAGAGCGATGACACGGCTCTAAAAGTTCACGTCTTAGCCACACCGCTATAAGGCTTCACTGGAGTCTTCAGGAAGATAGTTTGAGCCACGGATGTGCTCTGGTTTTGTAGTTGGGGAAGGTGCTGTATGAAAATTTATCACCTTTTCTTCCTAGAAACAATGTGAGATGCAGAGGTTCTTATTCAATCCTGGCTCTGCTCCCAACTTCGGCAAGTGCTCTTCCCTCTTTGGATCTCAGTTTCCCTATCTGCAAAGTGGACACAGTGGGCCTAGATGCCCTCTGACACCCCCTCCAGATCTAACTGTCTCTGATTTTATGAGCAGTTCCTGGCAATCTTATGACCTGAATTCAGCTAACAGGTAATGTTTCAGGGGGGTTATGTTTTCAGTGATGCAACTGTTAAGCCCCAGTGTCATGTGACACAGTAGAGTACACAGAGTTGGAAAGCTGCTTTGTTTGCAGCAGAGGATTCCAAACTTGTGCACAGTAAAAAAAAAAAAAAAAAAAAATTTCCCGAAACTTTCTCTCTCTTAGTCTGCGTCCTGGAAAAACTCAAGCTTATCATGAGATTGTTGCACTTGGACTCCCACGGGAGAGGAATGCTCCATGTGCTAAAAGTATCTGCTGTTGACTGATTCCCCAAGGGGATCTGCCCTTTCTTGTCTCTCTGGAGTTAAGTGGATGCTGCTCTGAAGCTGAGCCAGCGCCTCGGTTCAGGTTGCCTTTGTACCAGGCAACAGGGAAAACGGGCAATGCACGGCGATGTTTGAGAATGACAAGTCACACCGGGACTTGGGCAGGGTACAGTGTGTGAGCTCTTATAGCATCAATAGATAGTTGACATTTACTGGGACAAAGCCCTGCATGGATTATCTTCTTCAGTCCTCTGAGAGGTTTGGTTATCAGCTCCATTTTAAAGATAGGGAAACTGAGGCTTAGAGGGATGAAGTAGCCTGCCCAGGAGCTGGGACTCCAGCCCAGAGAGTCAGACCCAGTAGCCTGTGCTGTTAACTACCACCTCCTGTGAATGTGTGTGGGAGGGCCTGGAAGGCAACTTGGAGAACAAAGCTGGGGAATTACCCAGCAAATTACTTTTTTCTAATTCAGTTTCTCTTGAAGTTGTTATGTTATTTTCACCATAAATATAAATCTTAAAAAAAGAAAGAAACCACCAGCACAAAGAATTTCACTATAAATGTTACTTGTTAATGAGGCTTTGAGGAAAAGGAGTAATATTTTTTAGTGTCTCAGTAAAAGGGTCAAAATATTTACACACGAGAAGATGGTAGAGATAACCCCAAACTTACAAAGAAATTGGGTCTTACAAGTTGATTTTGAAGTCTGCTGTTGGGAGTCTGTGACACATTACAACTATAGAAACAACAATGGAAAACAACAGGCCCCTTCAAGGCCTGAAATAATAATAATAATAATTTTAAAACTACAGCTATTTCTCTGTTGAGGTCGTCTTACATGCCAGGTGCTATGCTGTTTTATGGGCATCATCTCAAAAAATCTCCACGAGGATCCTATGAGACTGATCCTCACAGGTTGGGGTTGAAATCATTTTAAGAAAAGGAAATGGATGCCCCCAATCACATAGCTAGTAGGTGATAGACTGACAGGTAGACCTGCCTCCCTCAGCCCAAAATGTGTCAAAAGTTCTGAGACCAAGGGACCATGAACTGCAGGGAGAAATGATGGAGGAGAAAACCTAGGACTGTAGAATCTCAGAGTTAGAGGACCACTTAGACATGATCTAAGCCCCACCCCTATCCCTGTATATACAAACACGGCGCAGATAAAGAATCCCTGATTTACAGAGTCCCTCCTGCACACATGTCATTCACCCAGTGCTTCATGTATTTCATCAAATCCTCATACCAACCCTTTGAGGTGAGCAGTACTATCCCCACGTTAGTGATGAAAAATCAATACAACAACAACAACAACAACAAAAACCCCTGAAACCCAGAGAAGGGAAGGGACTTGTTCAAGGTCACACAGCAAGTAAGCCACAGCACCAGGACCAAATCCTGGGACTTCCTGTCACACTGCATGGCTTCCCACCAGACTCCACAAAATCATAAAATCCTCCGTATTCATGGCCCACATGGTATCCTATAAAGCAGAGGATGCTCTTGGCTGTGCAGGAAGCAGCCACGTTTGGTCCACAGGGCTGTGGTTCTCCCCTGTAGCACAGACCAGCAGATTCACAAGCCCAGGACAGAAGTAAACAGTTGAAATGGAAAGAAATAAATCTCTGCTCTAAAAATAGGCACACATCCTTAGAAACACTGCCGGCCGTGCACAGAGCCAAGGATGGGCCTGGTGGGGTGAGGGCGAGTGAGGCCAGGTGTCAGTGTGTCCTCATCCCACCATCTGTCTTCTAGCCCCGTGACCACCTCCCCACCCACCTCTCCACCCCACTGCCTTCCCCAAGACCGGCCTCCAGCCTCCACAGAATGCCCTCCTCCCTGCCCTGCCATCCTCTCCTCCCTGCCTCTGCTGCTGGGGGACCTCTTGGATCTGGAGCCCTTCATTCTCAAGTCAGAATCCTCCCATTTCTCAAGGCCCAACCTCCCCTCCCCCTTGGGAAGCCTTCCTGACCCTCCCCCTCCAAGCCCCCAGCACAGCACCTGCCCCACTAAAGACACTGAGCAGTTTCCTTTTTGACTTTGACATTTTTAATAGGAAATATGTTAAACATATAATAGAGTACAGAATACACCTATGTTTCCACTATCCAAACTTAACAAATGTAAAAATGCTGCCTTACTTGATTCAGATCACCCTTAAAAAGAAAAAAAGAATTACCATAGATAAAGTTTTAACCCTGTCTTCCCACCCGCCCCCCAGTTTCTTCCCCATCTCTCCCACTGCCACACCTTCTACTTGAGAGGCAGCAAACTAGCACCCACAACATCAGGTAGGTAATATAACGAAGGGAGGAAGATGGGCCAATTTTCGTGAGGCACATGGCCATCTTGGGTCATCTTTTACTTTTCCACTCTTGAAAGAGATGTGGACATAAGAAAGTTTTCACTTACCACTTTACCTTCCAAGAAGAAAAGCAACAACAGAGCCAGTGATAAATGTTAACTGCTTCTTGGCCTCTGTGTCAGAGACAGGAGGGAGTGGTGGGGACTGAGGCAAATGGGAGAGTTTGTGTTTGACTAAAGGGCACTTGCTGTTCCACTCTGCCAATTGTTGCCCAATATTGCCATGTCATCTAATTTTTCAAGAGAGGCTGGAGGGCTTCCCTGGTGGCACAGTGGCTGAGAATCCACCTGCCAACTCAGGGGACTTGGGTTCGAGCCCTGGCCCAGGAAGATCCCACGTGCCGCAGAGCAACTCAGCCCGTGTGCCACAACTATCGAGCCTGCGCTCTAGAGCCCATGAGCCACAACTACTGAGCCCTCATGCCACAACTACTGAAGCCCATGCGCCTAGAGCCTGTGCTCCGCAACAAGAGAAGCCACCGCAATGAGAAGCCCGCACGCCGCAACGAAGAGTAGCCCCTGCTCACCGCAACTAGAGGAAGCCCGTGCGCAGCAACAAAGACCCAATGCAGCCAAAAATAAATAAATAAAATAATTTATTTAAAAAATTTTTTTAAAAAAGAGAGCCTGGAAATCTGAATTTTTATGTGCAAGTTTCCTATTTGAAAATGTTGGCAGCTCATTCAAATATACAGACAAAACCAAGTTTTGGCATTTGATTGGACTATAGGTCTCCCAGTTTCCAATTCTGACTCTGTTCACATGACAGATTTTTAGATAGATAGATAGAAAGATAGATAGATAGATAGATGAAAAGTACCTAGCCCAGTGCCTGGCACATAATAGGTGTTTAATAAATGTTTGTTGAACCTGAATATATGATTTGACCACTAGAATCTAGGGTTCTTGCAATTTAGAGCCACACTGTAGCACCACAGGTATAGGGCAGCCAGGTACAGTTGTGCAAGTATTGCACTGCACAACTCCAGCAACCATTGTTCACATAAACCAGAGAACATATAATGCCCTTGGAGTTGTGCCAGTGCACAACTTGCACAACCAGATGCAGCTGCCCTGACAGAGTCTCCCCATAATGCAGTGTCTGTTCAGTTGAATGGAAGTGAACAATTATGCCCTATGGTGGTAAAACTGATCGTCATAATCTGTTTCTAATATAGAGTTCAAGGCTTTATTCTGAGGTTTCAAGCTAAAGGAGATCTTGACCATTTTACAGAAAGGGAATTCAAAGTCAGAGAGCACCAGTGCCCTGTTTGTGGCCTCAAAGCCCTGGGATGAGAACCCAGGCTGTCAGTTAGAATGCAGTTTAGCTGTAAGTAATAGAGATTCAAAATAACATGATGTAAGCAGTGGTTTATTCATCTCATAAAAGTCCAGAGGTGGGCAGTCCAGGGCAGGTGGGGAGCTTAGCTCCCCAAACGTCCCAGAGTCCCAGGTTCCATTCAGCTCACGTCCTTGCCATCACTAAGGTGTCGCCCCCATCCTCATGATCCAAGGTGGTGGCCAGGATAGCTGCTTTCCAGGCATTAGAATAGAAGAAAAGGGGTGGGGGGTGGAGAAAAGGAGAAAAGCCATTTTTCAAGTACCTTTTAAGGAAAGTTACTGGAAGTTGCCACTAGACACTTCTCATACCATGACCCAACCTAGTTGCAAGGGAGCCTGCGAAAAGTAGTCCTTAATCTAAGTGGCCATGTGTTCAGCTAAGGGTGGAGTGCTTTTATTACTGGAGAAGGGGAGATATGATATTGGTGACAATTTGAAGTCTGTCACTATGGGTTTGCCAGTCTGATGGCCTGATGTTCTGCTCTGCCAAAAGTTCTGAGGAGGAGTGAGAGGAGTTGATAGGAATTTAAATCCAGATCCCCAAAGGAAACATTACAAAGGTCTTACTCTCTAGCTTGGCGTTTTCCAAAATCTCCATCAGTAACTCTGGTCCCATGGTGGGCACCTGCACTCTAGCACCCTTCATAATGCATCCCCTTCCCCAGACCTGCTTGGGGCAGCAGCTGGGTGCCCAGCAAACAGCTCAGGGCAGCAGGTGTGATGCTGACTTGAAGGGTGTCCAAGAAATACCATCTTTTCCCTGCTGGAGCATCAGTGCTGTGTGATTCTGGACGATTCAGAACACATTAGCACTCACTGCTTGGTGCTGGAGATTCAGAGACGACTAGGATACATCCCAGCTGGCCTTTGAGGGGCATTCAGTCTCCTTGGGGAGAGGGATACGGCATAAATGTGCTCCAAGACAAATTACGAGGAACATTATATAAGAATTGGCAAGATGCCTCAGGGTGTTTGGAAAGAGAATCACCAGATCAGTGCAGGGAGCACAGCAAAGGCTGGACAGGGTGCCCAAGGGAAGGGCTTTGAAGGATGAATGCAGGGAGGGGAGGAGGGATGGAATTCCAGGCAGAGAGCACAGCCTGAGCAATGCCCTGGCAAGGGTGAGGGTGTGGGGCACGGCTGCGGAATGCGGAGCAGCCTGGAGTGGCTGGAACATGGAATACTTAAAGATGAGAAGATCGGGAGGCTGGAGTAGGTTGAGGTCAAATCACGAAAAGCTCTCCGTGTCTGGCTGATGAATTTAGTCATGATTCTGTGGGTTAGTAGAGGTGCTGAGCATTTGTGAGTGTTTTGGGGAGTGACCCGGTCAGATGCGCCAGTTGGTGCGGTCCGGCTGGCTGATAGAAGGGGAAGGGAGTACAGATGGAGAGGCCCGAGGCAGGGAGGCCAGCCTGAGGCTACTCTGATGGTTCCAGCAAGAGACAGCACAGCTTGAACTAGGCCGGTTCCCATTGGATGGAGACGTTTCCAAACCCTGCAGCCTCAGACTCCTTCCCCTGGCGAGCCACACCCCCTCATTCTGCCAAGCCTCTGTCTCTGCGGTGCTATCCCCCTGTAACATCCCTCTCCTCTCTTCTCTTACCCCGGCTGTCTCCTGCCTGGTGCCCTGGGACTCACTCAGCTCAGGAACCACTTCCTCCAGGAAGCCCGGGTAGAGTAAGCTGCTCACACTTGGGTGTGTCTCCCTCTCTTGGGCCGCTGTGGAGCGCGATCACTCATTCGTTGTCTCAGGGTGCCCCGCACAGCAGGGAACGTGGAACGTTTTCCTTGTACATGAGGCAGAAAAGGAGGATTAGGAGAACGCTGGGAAGGGAAGGTTTGGCCTCACCTTGTGCCATGAACACCAGAGAGACACAAAGTGTGCTGTTATGAGCCATAGGTTCCACCACAAACAACTACTGGGCTTGGGCTACAAGGGTGCCTTTGGGTGTCAGCACGAACGCCCTGTAAAGCTGTCCGGGGGATGCGCTAGATCCTGGGCTTCACCAGCCCTGCAGCAGGGTCACAGTGGCCGAGCCAAAGGCCTGGCTCTTTCTGGAGAGAACAAGAAGGGAGGAGGAGGTCTAGAGTGCGTCAGGCCGGTGGATGGGTGGGGAACGTATGGAGAGAGGGGGCTTATTAGAGGTCTGGACCCGCTTGTCCCGTCTGTGACCGAGGCACGAGTGCTGTGCTCTCAGGCTAGGTTCTGCCGTGTGTGACAAGAAAGCTCTGCTGAAGCCCCACTGAGTGACCCCTAGTGGGATCTGGAAGCTGCTGGTGAATGGGGCAGAGGCCGGGCGCTCTGTCTCCTGACGGGCCCCGAGGCACTGGAGGGCCACGCTTTACACAAGGGGAATCAGACCTGGCAGAGAATTGGAAAATAAAAGTCCACAGGGCCACTTGAAAAAAAGCATTTGGGTCAAATGCCTTGTAAAAGGTAACTGGATGGCTGACTGGCCTGTTCGATGTTCGGGCTGCTGCTGTGGTGGACGGGGGAAAGGGCGGGCGTCTGGGGCAGGCTGAGGTCGTTTGAAGCAGGAGGGAGAGAGAAATTTACCTCGGAAATTTCTCAGTGGGAATTCTGAGAAATTTGCCTCCTGGGTTTCTCTCTTACCCAGGACAATAACTCCATGCCTCTGTGCCTCAGTTTCTCCACCTGTAAACGGAGGCCAGTGTGATAAAGAGGTGCGAGGGAACCTGGTTCTCACACGGGGCCACATCTGGTTTCCAGGATCCGTTCTTAGAGGAAGGCAGTCGGGTGGGATGCAAAGCTTTCTGGGGCTTGGAATTCAGGAGCCCGGGCTCTCGGTCCACGTGTGACCTCAGGCAAGGCCCTTGCCCTCCCCGGCCCTCGCTGCCAATACCCGATAAAGAGCGCGGGTCCACCCTCTTCTAGGGGGCTGCGTATGGTTCAGTCACAGAATAGAAACCCAGGACGCCTGGAGCCCAGCCCAAGGGGGGGACACATTATACATGCCCTTGTTCTTAGACGTAGCTGATTTATGGGGGGAAAGTGATAAAATTCCTTGTTTTCTGTCACTGTGAAGAACCAGGTTAAAGGACGTTGTATATATGCTAAGCCACCAGTCTGAAGACAGTCATACTGATCCTTGAGAAGCTAATTATGTGCAGTGTCACCTATATATCAGCTCAGGCTTCCTGGCTGTGTGGCTAACAAGCTGTGTGACTTTGGGCAAGTGACTTCAGTTTCCCTTGCCTCAGTTTCCCCAACTGAAAATGAAAGAATTGGCCCAGAGGCTGTCTCAGGGCTTTGCAGCTCTGAGCTGCCAGGAGCCTATGATCATTTTAATACATTGTATGTGTATGTGTGTGTGTGTGTATGTGTTGCTTGTGTGTGCACTTCTAACGCAGCCCGCAGTAGTTCTAGCCAGGATGGAGTCTCTCATAGCCCCAGCTATCTATAATTAGATAATTATAGTGATAATTGTGCAGATGCTTAATATTTGGCCTTTACTTCACCTGTTTGCAGGGTGTTAGAGCTCCTAACAACACAGTTGAGGATTTGTCAGTTTCCATTGTCCTGTGGGCAGCTGGACTCCAGAGCTTGGGTGAGAAAACTAGACTAAGATGTTAACCTGTCAGGCTGCACATCGGAGTTTTAATTTTACGACATTAAAAGGAAGTCACCATTTAAAAAGCCACAAGTAGGGAACTACAGGAAGAGATTGCCTAGTTTTTCCCCTCTGTGATTATTTCCAAGAACATATTAAACTTTTGATTCGTTTTTAATTTTTTTTTAAAACCTCTAAATTAAAAACCAATGTATACACCTCTTTCTTCCTCTGGCCCAGAGCCTGAAAGGAGCAAGACATTCAGTAATCATGTGTGGAATAAATGAATGAGTATCTTGACTTTCTCTACCTGGAATTTTAGTCTGATAGGAACCTCAGATCAGAGGTGGCAAAATGGCAGCCCATGGGCTGAGACTGGCCTGCATCTGTGTTTTATTTGGTCTGAACATTGTTCTTAAAATATTTGGATCATGTGTCAATATTTAAAAATCAAGAGCTTCCACAGAAAGTTGAGCAGATCTAAAAACACCACCCACGTTCTTACACGGCAATAATTCGCTGGAGCAGAGTAGTGTGGAGGCATCGAAAGCTCCAGTGTGCCACAGTCCTCCCCACTCCCAAGCGTTAACAGCTATAATTTTATATTTAGGCTAAGATCAGAGAGTGTCTAGAAATTCTTCCTCCTTAAAACTAACACTGACTTTCCTGTCAGGCGATAATAAGAAGATCGCCCAGGCATTAGTCACTGCCCTCCACATGCAAGTAAATTTCCAATTGTAAGTAAGGACCTGAAGGCATGCTCCAAGTCATGTATATTGTACCAAAGCTGTCTCCTAAAGCAAATCTCACCCGTAACCCACCGGTCTTTGGAGTGAAGATGTACATGTGATGTGTGTGTGTAAATACAGATTCCCCTCATGCAGAAGCGATATCTGTCTTGGAGGAGCAGACTGATGCTTCCCTTTGAACTAACTATAAAGAAAGCACGTGCCCAGCAAATTTACCCTGTGCAGACCTTAAGATTAGGAGAATGAGACTTAAGTGCCTTAAAGTTTAGGTGGTTCCAATTACCAGCAGGCATCATGGACATATACGACCTTTACAGGAATGTAGAGGCTAGTTATCGACTATTCTTTGCTATTCAGTAAAGCGGACCCCACTTTAGGATCTTGATTAACCTTAAAAACTAAAACAATACATTGTTTTACACATGTGCTATAATTGAGACTTTGCTCTCATTTTACTCTGCTTCCCCCATTTACCTTCCGTCTCCTCAGTTATTCCGAATTAGAGAGGCCTTGGTGAGGTCCTGGTCTTAGCACACTGCCTGGACACATAATAGTCACTCCATGGATGTTTGTTGAACGAATAAGAAATGAAGGAATGAAAGATACATTTCTACACGTACATGTTCAACAAATACTCTCCTGGTCGAAGGTGACAACAAAATGGTTGTGGGAACTCTTTCCTCACCAATTGGGTAGGCTGGGTGTGAGAGTCAGTTTTAGGTTCTAATAGTCATCCAAGGCAGCATTTTCTTATACATTTAACTGCTCCATGACGAATTTACATAATACGGCACCTTACTCTGTAAAACAAGACACCATATTAAATCTGGCCAGCTCTAGCCTGCCCAATCTCAGCATCAATTTTGGCCACTGACACACGAAGAGCCTGTGTTCTCAGCATTCCATGGGCATTTAATTTATTGCATTGGCCATTTTTGTAATTTTTCCCTCAATAACATAGTCCATTTTTAAAAAATTTATTTATTTTTAATTTATTTATTTTTGGCTGCGTTGGGTCTTCGTTGCTGCTCGTGGGCTTTCTCTAGTTGCGGCGAGCAGGGGCCACTCTTCATTGTGGTGCACGGGCTTCTCATTGTGGTGGCCTCTCGTTGCGGAGCACGGGCTCTAGGCGCACGGGCCTCAGCAGTTGCAGCATGTGGGCTCAGTAGTTGTGTCTCACAGGCTCTAGAGCGCAGGCTCAGTAGTTGTGGCACATGGGCTCAGTTGCTCCGCGGCATGTGGGATCCTCCTGGACCAGGGCTCGAACCCGTGTCCCCTGCATTGGCAGGCAGACTCCCAACCACTGCACCACCAGGGAAGCCCCATAGTCCATTTTAAATAACGCCTTTTTTGAGATGTAAAATTCATAAAATTCACCTGTTTAAAGTATATAATTCAGTGTTTCTTAGTATATTCACTGAGTTATACGACAATCACCATAGTCAATTTTAGAACATTTTCATCACCTCAAAAAGAAACCTGTTCCCATTAGCTGTCACTCCGTCTTTCTCACCTTCCTCCTCAGCTCTAGGCAACCATTAATCTCCTTTCTGTCTCTGCAGATCTGACTGTTCTCTGGACATACCATATAAATGGAATCAGACACTATGTGGTCCTTTGTGACTGGCTTCTTTCACTTAGCATGATGTTTTCAAGGTTTCATCTATGATGTAGCACGCACCAGTACTTCATTTCTTTTTGTTACCAAATAGTATTCTGTTGTATGGATATACCACACTTTATTTATCCATTTGTCACTTGATAGACATTTGAGTTGTTTCCACGTTTGGGCTATTATGACTAATGCTACTATGAACGTTCATGTATAAGTTTTTGTGTGAGCATATTCTTTTATTTCTCTTGGGTATATACCTAGGAGTGGAATTGCTGTCTCATATGTAACTCTTTTAATCTTTTGAGAAACTGCCAGACTGTTTTCCAAAGGGGCTGCACCATTTTACATTCCCATCAGCAGTGTATGAGTGTTTCAATGTCTCCACATTCTCGCCAACACTTGTTTTTACTTGTTTTTTTTATTATAGCCATACTAATGGGTGTGAAGTAGTATCTCACCCTGGGTTTGATTTGTGTTTGCTTGATGGTTAATGATGTTGAGCAGCTTTTCATGTGCTTACTGGCCATTTTTATATCTTCTTTGGAGAAATGTCTATTCAGATCCATTGCCCATTTTTGTATTCTGTTATTTGTCTTATATTTTGAGTTTAGGAGATCTTTAAGTATTCTGCATACTCGATCCTTCTCAGATATATGATTTGCAAAAACTTTCTCCCAAACTGTGGGTAGTCTTTTTACTCCACAGTTTCCTTTGAAGCACAAACATTTTCAAGTTTGATGAAGTCCAATTTATTTATTTTTTTCTTTTGTTGCTTATTGTTTTAGTATCATATCTAAGAAACCATTGCTTAATCCAGGTCACAGAGATTTATGCCTATGTTTTCTTCCAAAAGTTTTATAGTTTTAGCTCTTACATTTAGGTCTTTGATTTATTTTGAGTTAATTCTTGTATATCATGTGAGTTCATATGCTGTTTTTGAAAACAAGTTAAAATGATAACTAATCATGAGTTTAAAAAACATACAACTGTCTTTGGTTTTAATTGAAAATCACGTTATAGTTCACTAAACGCACCATTTGATGGAATGAAAATAAACTCCTAATGAGGCTGATACTCTCAGTATTTACTTTAAAAATCCAATAAGCTAACAATTGTTAGAAAAGGCCTTTTTAAAAGTCAACTACTTTCAATAAAGATAAATGAAACTATACTTTAACATGCCATCTAAGAAATATTTTAAAAATACATTAACAACATCTTCACTCCCCTATTAGAAGGATATGGGCTTCAGTTTTAACACCTAAATGGTTCTCAATCAGGGGTGATTTTGCACCCCTACCGGGGATATCTGGCGATATTTGGAGACATTTTGGCTGTCACAACTTAGGAGAGGGGTGGTGCTACCAGCATCCATTAGACAGAGGACAGAGACGCTGCTAATCAGCCAAGATTGCATAGAACAAGCCACACGACCAGGAATCATCCAGCCCCAAGTACCTCTTGTGCTGACGTTGAAAACCTTACTTTCACCCCCAAGTTTTATTGAGATATAATTGGCATACAGCACGGTAGAAGTTTAAGGTGTACAGCATAAAGACTTGACTTACATACATCATGAAATGATTACCAGTTTAGTGAACATCCATTATCTCATGTAGATACAAAAAAAAGAAAAAGAAAAAAATGTGAAAACCCTACTTTGAATCAGTGGCTTCTATCAGATATATTCAAAAAGAGATGTGAGTTTGCAAACCCTTTTCCCCTCAGTTACAACCTCATGGGTTTCTCCCATCATGATACTGAGCCTTTTGGAAGTCAGAATGTGCCCCAGCACCTCACTGCCATCAAAATCCTTTATGGTGACAAAAATCTCTCAGGTCTTCCCTATGGGGATCATTGGGAAAACACTTGCTTTCCATGCTTAATTCATTTTATATTTGTATGTGTTCCTTTTTTGAATTTTAAGATATATTGGGATAACACATCCCCTGTCCAACATACGTATTTGGGTATCCAACCTACTGGTAAAAGGTATTTTATCTGATTTTAGAACAGCAACAACAGTCAATAATAATTCGTGTGCTCACTGTATCAGGCGCTGTGCTAAGCGCTCTCCTGCACTGTCTAATTTACTTTTCTCAACAACTCTGAGAGAGTGACTGTTACTATTCACATTTTACAGCCAGAGGAACGGAGAAACGGTGAGATTTGCCCAAGATCATGTTGCTGGAGACATCATTACTCCAAGTCAGGGCTTAAGCCTGCTGTGGGGTTAACTGTGACATGCTGGCGTGTCACAAAGAATTTGATTACTTATTATGGGTAATCACAGATGGACACTTGCCGACATTTAGGCCGTGCCCTCACTCAACTGGGCTACAGTAGATGTACTTTCACTGAATGGACACACACTAGTAGCCACAGGAAATCCTGTCTCACCTGGGACATACCCGTGGAAATGTGGCTCATCTGTGGACCATCAGCCATCCTCCATATCACGGTGGACAGTGTCTGAGGACTGCTGCTTAAGGAAAACTAGGGTATCTGTGGCACCACGTATGTTCTTGACACTCATCCACAAATCAGTCAAGGCTTAATCTTCTACCTATTGGCCGTCCTCTCGTAATGTGCTCCAGCTCCCAAATGTCCCTCCTGACTTGCGGCCTAAATCCATTTGCACATACACCAGCCCCACTCTCCGAGCCCCTGTGTGTACCGATCAGAGTGCTAGGCCCTGCCCACCTCAGCTCTCCCAGAGTTGGGCTCACACTCCAGCCTCCTGATATTGCACCCACCGCTCTTAGTGGAACAGCACAGTGGTAAACTATCTTGTAAAAAGAACAAAAAACAAAAAAAAATCATACTGCAGTCAAACAGTAGTATTTCCCTCCCAAGCTTTATCCTTCTATGTGCCAGGCACAGAGCTCTCTTCATATAGCTGATAGCATTCCCCTCTCAGAGGGGGCTTTTAGGAAAGGATTTGAAGTGTGAGTGAGTGAGTGAAGATATGCATTTTGCTGGTACAAAGATTGGAGATGGAACGGCTCTCGAATTTAGCCATTTTGGGGGTGCAGCAAGAAGTGAGGTGAGATTCTGCTCACGTCAGCCTTCCCAATATCCTCCTGACCTCCCCGAATGAAAGGGGGTGGGGAGAGAGCAATGATCTAACTAGAAGATTGCCCTCTTCCCCCAAATCTGAAGAAGGACCCTGGTTTTGGTTCTAGATTTGGGCAAGTCTTTCTTTGCTCTTGGCCTCAGTTTCCTCTTGAAGGGACCATGCACGCGTACACTGGATGATCTCTAAGCATCCTGGCAACGGTAAACTTCTTTGAATCTCTGCGATACTGAGTTAAAGTGAAGCCCATGTGATTCAAATCCACCCTGATTAGGAATCTGCTTTAGTAGTGAGCCCACACCTAGAAGCCTGCCCATGTTTGAAGAAGAGAGCACAGTGATTGGTTGATGCTATCTTTCTTGAGAGACCCATCTCCATGGGCAACGTTCAAAATATTTAACAGCCAGCAGGCATGAGCACGACAGTCAGGAGGGTAGAAAGCAGCTGGTAGGGCCAACCAGGGCTGCAGCCTGACAGCATGCCTGGCCCTTCCTTCAGTCCTGCCCAGCTTTCTCTGCTTGTTTTTTTGGGTCTGCCTCTTCCTGCCTGATTCTGCATCCAGGGCCCTAACTCAAACTCCCTGGGCTGCTTCTCTCCCCAACCACTTTCTACACAACGGCTGTAAATACCCTCATGCATCCAAACACCAACTTAATCCTATTTCTCCCTCAGCAGATGCTCTTGGAGCCCTCCGCTGTGCTCAGCCCCTGGTCAGCTGACCCCTCACCCCCTTGCCTTTAAAAAAAATGTTAGAGGCTGGGAAACAGGTATGGTTAAGAGACCTGAGTCCTAGCCTAGCTCTGCCCCTGTCTGCCAGTGACCTTGGGCAAGCCTCTGCCCCTCCCATGTTGTTAGTTTCCTTACATGTAAATGAGCAACTTAGATTGAGCTCCCCGTTTTTCAGTGATGAGTTTCTGGAGGAATGCAAGTCTTCAGCAGCTGACTGCTCTCTCTCTTTCTCTCTCTCTCTCTGTGCACCTGCCCCGCAACTGCCACTGTAGAATGCACTGCTGCCTGCGGGCCTGAGGCAGAAGGATCAGACCACCAAGGCGCCCACGGGCCCCTTTAAAAGGGAGGAGCTCTTGGATCACTTGGAAAAGCAAGCAAAGGAGTTTAAGGACCGAGAAGATCTGGTCCCCTACACAGGGGAGAAGCGAGGTACTGAACAATGTTGCACTTTTGAGCACGTCATTCCCCATGATCATTGAGTGCCAGCTGTATGCCAGGCCCTGTGTTGGGCCAGATGTGACTGGGCCTCCTTGCCCTCATCCCTGCCTGGCCCAAAGTCACAAACCCAACTCCAAAAGTATCGGCGCATGGGGTAGATTTAGTGAAGTTTTGGGGTAAACCAGGCCCGTAACACTTTCCCCTAAGTCCCCTTTAACTAGGGTGTCCTGATTATTTTTCATACAAACCTGATACTGTCAAAAGGGAAAGAAGGAACTATTAAAATGGTATCAGGACATGAGGCCCAAACAAGGCCTGTCCCCTCCAAACCAGGAACAAGAGATATCCTGTCTCTACCCTAATTATCCCTTCTTTTTCCCCAAAGTTCCTCTGTCTGGCAGCTGCAGCTTCCCTTCCTTCATCTGTCCCTCTAAGACTCTCTGCCCCAGCCTAAGGCAAGCCATCTAGAAGACTCCGGGGAACAGAGAGGCACTCCGACTATCCAACCCTTCCAGAACTTCCCCTACACTCCAAATCATCCTCCTGTCCTCTGGTATCGTGCTCACCCTTGCTCACTGCCCTGCTGCCCCACAGGCCTCTTTCTCTTCCCCAAACACTCCAAGCTCTTTCCTACCTCAGGACCTTTGCACGTATGCCCTCTGCATGGAATGCTGGTCCTCTGTCCGTCTGCAAGCTGGCTTCAGGGCTGGCTTCTCTCTTCTGTAAGAGGCGTAATGGTTAGAAACATAGCCTGGACTTGGGTCTACTTTGGCTACAGTCTTGGCACTACCCCTTACTAGGCTGTGTGAACTCAAGTACATTTGTTTGTTTGGCCATGCCACACGGCTTACAGGATCTTAGTCCCCGACCAGGGATCGAACCTGTGCCCCCCTGCAGTGGAAGTGCAGAGTCTTAACCACTGGACCGCCAGGGAATTCCCTCGAGTACATTTTTAAACCTGCTGTGCCTCCATTTCCTTGTCTGTAAAATGGGGTTGATGAATATTACCAGCCTTCTGAGGGAGTTATGAAGATTGAGTGAAGATATATATAAAGCACTTAAAACATCACCCGGGGCATCATGAATGCTATGTCAATATTAGCTATTATTACCCTTTCGGTCTCAACTGTACTGTCTCCTCTTTCAGGAAAGCCTTTCCTGTCTACACTGTTTAGGACATTCCATCCCTTCAACTCCCCCTTGGTTATTCTCCATCTCGGGAGCCTGTGTGTGTTCTTCAGAGCAATTCTTATTTTATCATTATGTCTTTATTTACACTGGCCTGTAAGCTCCATGAGGCAGGGACTCAGCTGCTTTTGCTTACACAGTTCCCCCAGCACGCAGCACAGGGCCTAGTGTACAGTAGGGCTCAGGAGAGAGGTGTTGAATGAATGAATGAGTTCAAATTAAATATATGCATAATGGATCTTATAGGCTTTTTCCTTCAAATATAAGCTCCATGGGTACAAGCACCACATCTGTCTAGTTCATTGTTATATCCCTATACCTCAAAAAACCTAGCATGTAGTAGGCACCTAGTAAATATTTGTTGAATGAAAGCATTAATTCTAATTAATTAATTAATTCGTTAATTAATTGTTTGTTTTCCACCTCTTCCATTCTCCTCACCCCCAAGAATGTCGGCATGATGCGCCAAGGATCCCTGTCTATGGCATTTTTCTCTGTGTCCCTGTTGTATTAGCACAATGCTGCACAGAGTAGCTGCCTGATAAATAATAAAATGAAAGAGCAAGCAGGTGTGGGCATTTCAGGGAGGACTTCTAGCCATCCCAGCGCCTGGAATTGAAGCTCAGTCCAGATTTTACTGAAAACTTGGAAGGTCAGGGAAGCCCAGGAGACATCTGGATTACAGAGCTTTGGAAGAATTGTGTGGTCTGAGGCACCCTGGAGCTGGCGGCAGGGGAAGGGGCCCTTGACCCTAAGGGCTGGGTGTGCCTTGCTGAGAGCATAGGCACAAGATGGTTTTAAGCAAGGTACTTGTACCATGAGGAGTGATTTCTGTGCAGCAGGTAAAGATAATAAAATCTCTGGATTTCATGGGGCCTTAAAACTCCCACTATCCCCCCTACACATCTGAAAAATGGGGAAACCAAGGCTGTGAGAGAGTCAGCAGCAGACCTGAGTGGACAGTTGGTGAGTCATTACTGGCATCTGCTCCCTTGTGTGCCCATCCCCCTCCCAGGGAAGGAGCTGGAGATGAGATGGGGGATGGGGAAGGGAATCTGGGCGATATATAAACCAGTCCTGCTGCCCCTTCGCAGAGTGCTGACCTGGCCCCGAGCCGGGAACAGCTCTCCAGACTCCCAGAGCCTGAGTGCCCTCGTGAAAAACCAGGCTGACCCAAGGAGGGTAGCTAGAATTTATTCTATTTTCATATTATGACAAGCCTAAAAGGTTTTTCATCATCATCATCATCACCACCACCAGCATCGTCATCATAAAATATTTACATGATGATTGTTGGAGTCCATGTATATTGAATAAGTACAGTCTCAGCAGAGAGTGTGGGAAAGGAGACCTCCCAGCTCTAACAGGCAGACACAGGGCCGTTCAGTCCAGCTCTACTGAGCACTTGCCCCATGCTGGGCCTAGAGAGAGCCTAGGCTGAGGGGAAATAGCATTTCAGGCACTACAAAACCCAGCAGGATGTGGTAAGAGCCATAAACTGGTGCAAAGTCCTGAGGAATTTGGATTTTCCCTCACTCTCATTCAAGTGGGGGAATCAGAATAAAGTTCCATGCAGGGTATTTTCATTATACAGATTTGGCTGCATGTGCTGAAGAAACAAGTAAAATAAGAGAGACTTAAAATGCAAGTTTAGTTTTCTTTCACTTAGTAGAGCTGCAGGGTTAGGCATTCCAGGGCTTGTAAGACATCTTCCTTGGCATTAGGAATCAAGACCCTTTCCAGTTTTTCATTCTGCCATCCTTGTAATATATTCTTGTCCTCATGGTCCATCTGGCTGCTGAGGCTCCAGTCATCACACCCACATCCCAACTAGTAAGATGAAGGAAGGGAAGACGTCTGAGTCCCTCTTATAGTGTCTTAGAGTCACCACCCTCATGGAGGCACCTGCTGCAGGAGCATAATAAACCATAGGTCTTAAATATTTACTGAATGTTCATCATAGTTACTGCATCAGTCATTTTCACAGTTCATTTTCCTTTTAGCCATTTCGTTTTCTTTTTAGCCATTTTGATTTGCTGTTTTCCAGATGCATCTCTGGTGAAGGTTATGATACATTTTCTCCGAGATGACTTTGCTGACTGTTCTGCTTGTATAGTAATTGATCTTTGGTGTAAACAATTTATTTATTTATTTATTTATTTATTTTTATAAATTTATTTGTTTATTTTTTGGCTGCGTTGGGTCTTCATTGCTGCACATGGGCTTTCTCTAGTTGTGGCAAGCAGGGGCTACTCTTCGTTGCAGTGCACGGGCTTCTCATTGCAGTGGCTTCTCTTGTTGCGGAGCACGGGCTCTAGGCGCGCAGGCTTCAGTAGTTGTGGCACACGGGCTCAGTCGTTGTGGCTCGCAGGCTCTAGAGCGCAGGCTCAGTAGTTGTGGCGCATGGGCTTAGTTGCTCCACGGCATGTGGGATCTTCACGGACCAGGGCTTGAACCCATGTCCCCTGCACTGGCAGGCGGATTCTTAACCACTGTGCCACCAGGGAAGCCCCTGTAAACAATTTAAATAACAAAACAAAGTAATACTCTCTGCTGAGAGGTAGGCACTGATCCCATTTTAGTGAATATCCTTCTGAACATTGCTCTTCCCACCCCTCCCCACCTCTGGTCCAAGTCACTGTCATCTCTCATGTGGACTTTTGAAGGAGCCTCCTAACCATCTCCTGGCTTCCATCCTGGCCCCACTTCAGGCTATTCTCAATCAGTAGCCAAAATGAGCAGGTTTTTAAAAATTGAAGTAAAATTCACATAACATAAAGTTAACTATCTTCAAGTGAACAATTCAGTGGCATTTAGTACACACACAATGTGGTGCAACTACCATCTCTATCTAGATCCAAAACATTTTCATCATTCCAAAATAAAACCCTGTACCCAATAAGCAGTTACTCCCCATGCCCCTCGCTCCCGACCCCTGGCAACCACCAATCTGTTTCTGTGGATTTACCTATTCTGGATATCTCCTATAAATTAAATCATACAATATGTGACTTTGTGCGTCTGGCTTCTTTCACTTAGAATATTATTTTCGAGACTCATTCATTCCCTTTTATTACTGAATAATATTCCACAATTTGTCCATTGACGAACATTTTGGTGGTTTCCACTTTTTGGCTGTTGTGATTAGTGGTGCTGTGAACATTCCTATACAAGTATTTGTCCGGGTAACTTTTGGGTATATACCTAGGAGTGGAATTGCTGGATCATATGGTAATTCTGTGTTTAATTTTTTGAAGAACTGCCAAACAGTTTTCCCAAGCAACTGCACCATTTTACATTCCCATCAGCAATATATGAGGGTTCCAATTTCTCCACATCCTTGCCAACATTTGTTATTTTCCATTTTGGTTTTTGGTTTTTATTATAGCCATTATCATGGTTGTGAAGTGGTATCTCATTGTGGTTTTGATTTGCATTTGTCTAATGACCAATGATGTTGAGCATCTTGTCATGTGCTTGGCCATCTGTACAGCTGACTCTCCATATCCGCAGGTTCCATATCCGCGGATTCACCCAACTATGGATCAAAAATATTCAGAAAAATTCCACACAGTTTAAAAAGGCAAAACTTGAATTTGCCACGCACTGGCAACTATTTACATAGCATTCACATTGTATTAGGTATTATACGTAACCTAGAGATGATCTAAAGTATACAGGAGGATGTGTGTAGGTTATATGCAAATACTATACCATTTTGTATAAGGGACTTGAGCATCCAATCCCTCTCAGATACCTAGAGGCAATTGTATATCCTCTTTGGAGAAATGTCTATAAGTCCTTTGCCCATTTTTAAATTGGGTTGTTTTTCTTTTTGTTGTTGAGTTGTAAAAGTTCTTTATATATTCTGAATGCTAGACCCTATCAGATATATGATTTGTAAATATTTTCTCCTCTTCTGTATGTTATCTTTCCACTTTCTTGATAATGTCCTTTGATACACAAAAGTTTTATTTTGGTTAAGTTCAATTGATCTATTTTTCTTTAGTTGCTTATTCTTTTGTTGTCATATCTAGGAATACTTTGCCAAATCTAAGGTCATAAAGATTTACGCTTATGTTTTCTTCCAGGAATTTTATAGTTTTAGCTATTATATTTAAATCATTGATCCATTTCCAGTTGGTTTTTGTGTATGGTATGAGATAGGGGTCCAGCTTTATCTTTCTGCTTGTGGATATCCAGTTGTCCCGGCACCACTTCTTGAAGAAACTATTCTTTCCCCATTCAGTGGACTTGGCACCCTTGTCAAAAATCAATTTGCCATAGGTGTATGGGTTTATTTCTGGACTCTCAATTCTATTCCATTTTTTTATATGTCTATCCTTATGTCAGTGTCACACTGTTTAACTTTGTAGTAAGTTTTGAAATCAGGAAGTCTGAGTCCTCCAACTTTGTTCTTTATCAAGATTGTTTTGGTTATTTGGAGCCCCTTACAATTCCATATGAATTTGAGAACTGGCTTTTCCATTTCCAAAAACAAAGGAGGAGGGCCATTGGAATTTTGATAAGGATGGCATTGAATCTGTAGATTGCTTTGGGCAATATTGCCGTTTTAATATTGTCTTCCAATCCATGAACTTGGGATATCTTTCTGTTTATTTAGGTCTTCTTTCATTTCTTTCAACAATGTTTTATAGTGTTCCATGCACAAGTATTTCACCTCCTTGGTTAAATTTATTCCTACGTATTTTATTCTTTTGGATTGTATTGTAGATGAAATTGTTTTCCTAGTTTCCCTTTCAGATTGTTATTTGCTGGTGTACACCACTTATTTGTATATGTTAATCTTGTACCCTGTTTTATTGTGTGTGTGTGGAACATTTTCTGCATATAACATCATGTCATCTGTGAACAGAGATCATTTTACTTCTTCCTTTCCAGTCTGGATGCCATGTATTTCTTTTTCTTGTCCATTTGCTCTGACTAGAACTTTCAATACACAGTTGGGTAGGAGCAATGAAAGCAGGCATCCTTGTCTTGTCGCTGGTCTGAGGGGCTCATTTCCTCACTCTGTCAGGGCCCAGCTCGCAGGTCATCTTCCCTGACCATGCTACCCAAAATAGCAGAGCCCACCTCACCCACACCCCAGCCTGAAACTTCCTAGTCTTTTGCTTGGCTTTATTTTCCTTTGTGATTCCTAGTACTATCTGGCATCTTTACATGTTTGTTTATTATCTGTCTTCTTTCACTAAACTGTATACTGTTCACTGCTGTCCCCCTAGCGCCAAGAAAGGTGCTGGGCACATAGGAAGTATTCAGTAAATATGTGTTGCATGGATAAATATATATTGATATATGTGCAGTTTTTCATAAATGGAATTAAATAATTCATGCTATTTTGTAAACTTGCTTTTTCACACAAGGTTTTGTCTTGGGCATTTTCCTTTCTTAGTAAGTAGAGATCTCCACCATCCTTTATAATAATAACTGCTAGAACGCCATCGTATGGATGCCCCATAATTGCTTTAACAATCCCTCTTGGTGCACACTGCAGCGACCGACCATCCTCTTTGCTCTTTGCTCTCTCTCGTTCAGTTATGAGTCTGACACTGTAAAAATATAGTGTCCCAAGAGACATTATATTTTCTCCCTATGCCTCTTTTAATAATCTGAGTGTATTTTATTTATTTGGCTTAGAAATGTTTCTAAATTTTTCTCTCATACCAGAATGCTTGTTTAGAGTATTCCAGACCCTGGCATTTTATTATATTTTTCTTTTGTATTTTTTCCTACTTACAGATTGTTAAAATTAATAACCAATGTTTTCAGTAGTGAGCAGTCTCCTTTGACCAAGTTATAAAGTTCTTCTTTTCAAACGTGAAGCGTGCTTTGTTGGAGATCTCTGATTCCCTTTCTTTGGACAAGTTTGGCACCGGGTCCCCAGAGGGAGAAGTTTTAATGGAATCTCGGCATCGAGGGATCCACAGGGCTTTGGGACGGTCCACCCAGGGCCCCAGTGCAGCTGCACTCCCTGTAATGGGCACCCCGTGTGTTTTCAGGAAAAGTCTGGGTCCCCAAGCAGAAGCCGATGGACCCCGTGCTGGAAAGTGTGACACTGGAGCCGGAGCTGGAGGAGGCCCTGGCAAATGCCTCGGATGCGGAACTCTGTGACATCGCAGGTAAGAGGCGTTCCTGATGCTTCCCCACGTCCTCCAAAAGCGTTTGACCCACGTCTGCAGGCGAGCCTTGGATGGTTTATTTCAACATAAACACCCTCTCTGTTTCTAGCAAGGACTAGAGGAGGTAGAACTCTGTTATCAAAAACCGAAATGAGTAAAATGGAGATAAAACCAAAACCCTTCCCACCACAGAGCCAGCTGTTGCTGCCATGAGACCCCATCCCAGAGCGATGTGCAAGGCAGCCTGGGCCCGTCACCAGCCATGGCATCAAATCCTGTTCAGGCCGCCTGGGAAGAGACGATAGAGGGGGGCAGACAGAGGGCTGCCGGCATCTCAGGTCCAGGAGGCTCACAGAGGGCTGGAGCAAGTCATCTGATTTTACCATTTTGCACAGCTTGGAGAGCCGGGCTTTGAGGCGATCACCCCACATCTCATATTTGTACAACACCCTCCATCTTCATGTGTGTTTCCATGTGATCTTCACAAACAGCCCCTAAAACTCCAGAAGGTGGCCTGATATCCAGAGCTTTTTGCCACCTGCTCTTTTCCCCTTTTTACTGTCTGGTCCCTGTCCCACTCGCCCATGTCCCTTCCCCCGGGGGTGTCAGGCTCTGGCCACAGTGTGCCCACCATCATGCTGTGCTCCCTGGCCCAGTGAGGTAGCTGGTCTTTTTCTTCTGCAGTCTTGGGGGCTACTAACCCTCACCCAGATGATGACAGGAGTGTGGATGGGGTAGGGAGAGACTCAAAGCAAGTGGGAAGGGGAGAGGAAAGACAGGGTCAACTGTGAGGTCAAGGGAGGAGCCCAGACCTGGCTCCAGAGACTAAGTGGACGTTGGTGCCATTAATGAAGGTGCGTTAGTCTGCTCACGCTGCCCTAACGAAATACCACAGGCTGGTGGCTTAAATAACAGAAATGTATTTTCTCAATAGTTCTGGAGGTTAGATGTCCAAGATCAAGGTGTCCACAGTATTGGTTTCCTCTGAGACCTCTCTCCTTGATTCCAGATGACCGTATCTCATGGTGTCCCTCTGTGCGTGTGTCGCCTTGTGTCCCTTTGTATGTCCTAATCTCCTTCTTGTAAGTACACCAGACAGATTGGATTAGGACCCACCCTAACAGGCTCATTGACACTTAATCACTTCTTTAAAGACCTTATCTCCAAATATAGTTACAAATTCTAAGGTACTAGAAATTACTTTATTCAACATATTGGAGGGACAAATCAGGACAAAATCAACAATTTTGGAGGGACACAATTCAACCATAACAGTGGGGGAGGAGCGGGTGTAGGGGAAATATGGAGTTCAGTTTGGGACCTTTAGAGTTCAGGGTGCCTGTGGGCCACTCAGTCAAGGGCAGTTGTACATGAAAGGCTTTTTAAAAAAAATTATTTATTTATTTATTTATTTTTGGCTGCGTTGGGTCTTCGTTGCTGTGCGCAGGCTTTCTCTAGTTGTGGTGAGCGGGTGCTACTCTTCGTTGCAGTGCTCGGGCTTCTCACTGCAGTGGCTTCTCTTGTTGCAGAGCACAGGCTCTAGGCAGGTGGGCTTCAGTAGTTGTGGCACGCGGGCTTCAGTAGTTGTGGCTCGCGGGCTCTAGAGTGCAGGCTCGGTAGCTGTGGCGCACGGGTTTAGTTACTCCACAGCATGTGGGATCTTCCTGAACCGGGGATTGAACTCGTGTCCCCTGCATTGGCAGGTGGATTCTTAACCACTGCGCCACCAGGGAAGTCCCTACATGAAAGTCTTGAGTTCTGCAAAGGGTCCACACTGGAGATAGAGAGGTGGGTGTCATTAGCATCATCAAGTTCCAGGCAGAGGGCCTGGCAGTAGTGGGCACCCAGGGCTCTGGAGGCAAGGGCCCTGGCCGAGGTAGAAGCCTTTGGGAGAGGAGTGGAAATGGGGTGAACAAAGCCACAGTGGAGGCCAGGTAGCCACAAATGGGCTGGGAACCAACGGCCAAATCAAGATGGGCAGAGCCTAACGCAAGAGCTAGGGAGACAGAATGAGGGTTCAGGGCTGGCCGGGAGACTCAGAGGTGAAGCCAGAGGCCAGGTGAGCCCGCCAGTGCCAGGGAACTCAGCCGGCCGCAGTGTCTTCTGCTTCTCACATCCTCCTGCTTCTCGTGGGTGTTGTGCACCAGTCCTGATGACATTCTTAGGAAAGAGGAGGAAGGGGCACCAAAGCCAGGTTGCAGGGCCTAAGGAGTAAAACAGGAGAGCCAATGTATAGACCCTCGGTCCAGACAACCCTTTCCTAAGGAGGCAGAACATTTGGGAAAGGACAAAGGGCAGTGGCTTAAAGGGTGTCAGGGCTGAGAGAGAAAGGTATTCATTTTCACTATGAAGTACATAGCAGTGAGGAGGTCACGTGGATGGAAATGGAGCACTTAGCTCAGGATACTCAACTGGTTTGCTTGTCAGAAACCACACAAGTTGCATTAGATCCACATTAGGCTCGGGTATTTTGACGGAACCGTCTCCCTGATGCGGGGTCCCCTTGAGTCCCGGTTAATCTGTGCAGCTGGGCGGTGGGTGAGTGAATGGTTGTCCAGCATCTCCACACTGACTCACCCCAAGGGCTGTTTTTATCCTGGTCCTTCTCCTCCGATCACCCTCCATGACGTCACTCCCCTTGTTAGGCAGCTCAGAGGGATTATCAAATGACTCTGCTGTCAGTGCCAAAATAGAGCTGCAATGTTGTGCTAAATTTCTGGGTTGATATCCTGAAACTATTCCTCTTTATTTTTATTGGCGTGACCAATTATTAGTATCTGTTCATGATACCATGGGCTTCCACTGTTCACTGGCTAACCTTGGACACGTGTCGTTGTTTGTCAGCTGTTTGCAAGGTGGCAGTGGAAGGAGGCGCGGAACATTTGTTGACCACCTATGTCCCAGCTGCTGTGGGAGTTGCTTTCCATACCTTGCTGCATTTATTGACCACAGCAGTCCTATGAAGTGAGTTTATTGATGTTCCCATTTTTCAGAGAGGGGAAGTCGGCACAGTGAGGTTATCCTTGCCCACGGGGTTTGAACCCAGGCAGCTTGGTCCCACTCACAGCATCACCACCCAGTACAACCTGGATTAAGCCCTCCAGGGTAGGGGAATGGAAACAGGGTGGTGAGGGGGGGTGCATGGCAGAGTCTCACGGAGTCGGCCTGGGGAGGATGGGGCCGAATTAGGAAAGGCTCCGGATGTCGCACAAAAGCATTGACACCCGGGCCTGGGGGAGTGTTGGAAGAGGCCGGATGAAAGCAGGGGCTTGGGCAGAGAGGCGGTGGTGTTCGGAGGACGAGGGGATGTAGGAGGCAGGCCCCAGGTAAGGCCAAGGGCTGAGGTGGACCGCGTCTGTAACGTGGCTCCGAGAGACCAGCTGTTCCTAGAGCTGGGTCAGAGGCCAAGAGGCTGAGATGACGAGACGACGCCAGGCTTTCTGGCCTGAGGCATCAGAAAACAGAGCTGGGTGCCTGCAGGGATGCAAGGAGTGAGTCAGTTTAAGAGATGGAGGCGCTGGAGGCAGGACATCTTGTCGGAGTGCTGGGTGTGTTGGGGGGAGTAGCTGGAGCCCCGAGTGGATGACTCATTAGGGAAGGCACAGGAGGATGCGCTGGGCACAGGGTCTTCAGGTCATCTCTGCTCCCCACAGCTCAACTCCCAGGCAGAGCATTTCCATTAACTAAGCCTCCGACTGCTCTGGACCAATCGTAAGGAAGCAGCCAGGTTCCTGCCCTCGAGGAGCCGAGGTTAAACAAACACTGAGGCCAACGTGGAAGGACAAGTGGGAGTGAGTGTTGTAGGGAGAAAGGGCCGAGTGAGGTGGTGAGGCTGCAAGATGAGGGTGGGGACCGAAGCTGAGCCGAAAGGAGGAAGAGTAGAGGTGAACTAGGCGGGGAGACGCATCCTAGCGGAAGAGGGTTTGAGCCCTGGTCCGGGAAGATCCCACATGCCGCGGAGCAACTAAGCCCGTGCGCCACAACTACTGAGCCTGCGCTCTGGAGCCCGCGAGCCACAACGACTGAGCCCATGTACCACAACTACTGAAGCCCGCATGCCTAGAACCTGTGCTCCACAAGAGAAGCCACTGCAATGAGAAACCCACGTATCACAACGAAGAGTAGCCCCCGGTCGCCACAACTAGAGAAAGCCCGCACGCAGCAACGAAGACCCAATGCAGCCAAAAATAAATAAATGAAAATAAATAAATTTATTTTTAAAAAAAAGAATGAAGCAGCAAGCAATGTTGATGTGCTCTTTTTCTCTATCACTCACTCCTGGTGACATGGAGTGTGCAAAACCAAAAAAGGATAAAGTCACGATTTGGTGCTTAGGGCGGGAGAGGAAATACTGGCTTCAGAGCCACCAAGCGTTCCGCTCAGCAGTGGAGATTTAGCTTGGCCTCTCCCCTTCCTCCTTCCCTCCCTTTTTCCCTCCCTCCTTCCCTCCTTCCTTCTTAGAACTCTAACCTCCTCTGAACTGCAAAGTCGTTTCATTTCTTCTTAGGGCTGCTATTGACATACATTACCTCCTAGAATATACTGTTATCTGTCCTTAGAATTCTGAAGTTGAGGGCAAGTTTTAGAACTTTAGACCTGTTGGTGACCTAGTGCGTAGCGGTGTGGGTGGGGACACTAACTTAGAAGCCAGGAGGGTCCTCACCGAACGGTCTCTGACCAACCATTTCCCTCTTGAGCCTGCTGGAAAAGTGGGGACCGACAGTAACTGCCCTGGATGCTTGCTGTAAAAATCAAACAGCGTAAGAAGATGAGAAATTGCCATGTGGCTATTAAGTCCCATGTGAAGGTAAGAGATCAGCCTTCAAACATAGTCCATTTTACAGGTGAGAACACCGAGGACCCAAAAGTAGAAGTGACCTGGACAGGGTTACCCAGCAACTTGGTACCAAGGCCCAGACTGGAGCCCAGGTCTCCTTCCTCTGTCCCCCAGCACTTCCTTGTAACCTTCCTGCCTCTGCCTTCTCTTTCTGGACCATTACAAGAAGCTATTGTCCAAGCACAAAATGTATTTTCCATTTTCCACCTCTCTATACACTCTAAGCAAGACCAGCCAGCCATATGAGGTTACATCTTTCCTATGATTCCCAGAAACCTTTCCAAACTGTTTTCCCAAACTAGAATCCCAGCAGCAGCCCAGAACCACCACCAAAGCCGCTCTCTGTATGGGAGCTGGAAGAGCCATCTCCAGAAGGTGACTCCAGGTGATCTGATTCACCTGCTGCTGACTCAGGCTTCAGCTCCCTCTGCCCACAGAAATGCAGCCTAAATTAAAGCCCAGAGAGCTCAAAACAGTGCAGATGCCTCTCTCCGTACCAGTTCTCCTTAGCGATGAGCAGGCAAGTCTAATTTTAGCAGAGAAGACTCTTAGAATGTGAGAAACAGAAGGTACTTTGAGATCATCTTGTCTTGTGGTTCTTAGCTCCCACTAAGCATAAAAAATCATCCAAGGAGATTAAAAATACATCTCCAGAGATTCGAATCAGTTTGTCCAGGAGGAGCACTGGTATTGTCGTAAAGCTCCCGGGTAATTTGTATATGCAGCCATGATTGAGAACCAGTGGTCTGGTCTCACCCCTCATTGTACAGAGGAGGCTGAAGCCCAGAGAGGGGAGGGGACTTACCCAAGGTCACACAGCATCAGGGGCAGAGTCAGGGCTGGAACTTGGTTCTCTTGAGTCTTCACTAAAGGCTCGCTGTTGTCTCTCTAACTAGAAATCGTGTCTAATGAAATGGCCAGGGGAATTTTTTTAAATGAGCAAATGTTTACCAAATACCATCTTCTGGAAGAGGTAGAAGAGAGATAATATTCTTCCCTGACCTCCGGAAGCCCACAGTCCAGTAGGGGAAGCATGCGTGTACCCAGAAAGCTCTAACACTGTGTTGACTATGTACTGTGATAAGGACACCAGGTGCTGTGAGAGAGCTACAGAGAGAGAAGGTAGAATCCAGGAGGACTCCCTGGGGGAGGAAGCATTATTCCAAACTTAAAGGATGGGGAGGTAGAGTTGTTAGATCAAATATAGTATGCTCAGTTGGATCTGAATTTCAGATAAATGATTAATAAGTTTCTAATATAAGAAGGTCTCAAATACTGAATGGGATGTACTTTTACTGGAACATTTTTCATTGTTTATCTGAAATTACAGTTTAACTGGGTATCCTGTATTTTTATTTGCTAAATCTCAAAACTCTCCTGGGGGGCATTTCAGCAGTGGGCAGTGCAGATGGAGAGAGGATTGCCAGCAGACAGGCAGCATTGGCAGAAGCAGGAGCATCTACTGAGCAGCGACCATTTGTGTTGCCGGAGCAGAAAGGGCGTGGGCAAGGGACAAGGCTATTGAAGCAGGGCCAGCCCCGGGGAGGGCCAGTGAAGCCAGGCTCTGGAGTCACAAGGCACTGTCTTCCCAGGCGGATGCTGCACCAGCCTCATGGTCCTGCACGCCCATCCCTCCCCTCTAGTCAGTGCTCCACATTCAGCCTGAGTAACAGTCACAGAACTTGAGTCAGACCATCTCACTCCCTGCTCAGGCCACACCTAGAAAAAGACATCTGAGCTCCTTACCTGGACCTAGAAGACCCTGTAGGATGTGACCTTGCCTATTTGAATAAAATCTACTCCAAAGGGTTGTTGTGAAGATTAAGGGGGATGGCATTAGGCAGTGTTCTCAACCTCGGCTGCCCGGTGAAACCACCTGGGGAGCTTTAAAAAAGGCAGATGCCCGGCCCCAGCCCAGGGATTGGGGTTTAATTGGTCTGGGGGAGTCCTGGGCATCAGGAGTTTCAAAAGATTCCCAATGATTCCGATGCACAACCAGACTGAGTGTCACTGATGTACAGTGTACTCTCTAGCCCGACATAAGCATTTGGTGAGGACCTGTTGCCCTCTGCCACATGTCCAACTTCATCTCTATCCATCTTCAGCTTCCCCTTCCCTCCCTGGCCTTCCACTCCCCAAGCCTAGGGCTTCCCACCCGCCATCCCTCTGCCCAGAATGTTCTACCTCCTTTCTCTTAACTTGGCCAACATCTATATTCATCTCTCTCATCCCAAGTTTCCCTGTTCTCTTCTCCCAGAGCACACTGAACTTTTTCTTTACAACACTTAGCATACTCTGCACTTACGTTTTTAATTGTGTGGGCACCTGCTTAGTTTCTCATTCCCAGCAGACTGTAACCTACGTGGCAGAGCCCCTGTCTTTCTTGTTCCTCACCGTCCCCACCCCCCTGGAGCTGGACACATGATGCTGGCACTCGGTAAATGTCGAACAAATGAACGGATGAAAGAATGACTGATCACGGGGGGATGTGGTTAGGTTTGCCTTTCCAGAGAGATCTTTCTGGCTGCTCTGTGCTGAATGCTGGTGGGGGAAGATAGGAAGAGACTGAGGCCAGAGTACCAGTGATTCCACAGCTGTGATAATACAGGCGAGAACTGATAGGGCCTTAACCAGGACAGAGGTGATGGAGTGGGAGGTGGGACAGATGAGAGGCTCTGTATAGGAGGGTGAGGATTTAGGGGAAGGGGTGCCATGTGACTGAGGGTCTACCCCGAGGGACAGGCAGGATGACCAGATGGAACGTGAGCCGAAGGAAGAGGCTGTTGTCGGGGAAGAGGAGTTCCGTTTTGGCCAAGTTGGGTTGGATGTGCCAGTGGGACATCAGAGGGACATCTAGGAATCTGAGGCCAGGGACAGAGAAACCTAGGCTGGGGATGGAGATTCGAGAGTCACGTCAATAGAGGCAAGAGTAAAAACCAAATAAAATTTAAAAGTTTACATGCAAGTGTTTCTTGCCATTTCTGTGAGCAAAACTTCCTGGGGCATGGAATGTCCGTGCCCAGAAGGCTCTCTGTCTGAGAGGCGCGTCATGGGCCCTTCGTGTCCCCGCAGCTATCCTGGGCATGCACACGCTCATGAGCAACCAGCAGTACTACCAGGCCTTGGGCAGCAGCTCCATCGTGAACAAGGAGGGACTCAACAGTGAGTACGGGCACCCCTCCCTGCCCCCAGCGAGGGCACCTTGGAAGTGAGGGGTCCTCCCACGTCTTGCTGCCTCTGCCCGCTCTCTGGCTCACTGCAGAAGATTTTGAATTCTATAAAGCCAAATCTATCCACTTTTTCCTTTTACTCTCCTGGGATTTTGTGACTTATTTACGAAGACCCTCCCCATCCCAGTATTAACAAAACATCCTCCTGTATTTTCTTCTGTAAGTCTTAGAGGTTTACTTCTTATATTCAACTTCTTAATCCTCCTAGAGTTCATGTTTGTGTGTGGTGTGAGATGAGATTGAACTTTCATTTTTTTAAATCAATATCCTGTTGTCCGAACACCACTCTTTGTAAAGTTCATCCTTTCACCTCTGGTTTGGGACTCCACCTTGATCATAAACGTCCATGTATCCACATGGGTCTGTCTCCGGATGCCTCTCCTGCTCCACGAGTCTCCTTGTCCTTTCCTGTGCCAATATTGCATTGTCTGAATCGCTTCACTGCATTGTTCCAAGCTGGCATTTTGGCCCCAAAGAGAAACAAGGGCACCCAACGCGCAATTATCCCTCCCTCTGGAAGGCCTACACATTTCTTTCCCATCCAGCCTTCATTTTACCCTCACAAGAGCCCACTGGGTAGAACGACTGTTCACATTCTGCAGGTGAGGACACCGAGGTTCAGACAGTTTAGCGCATTCACCCAGTTGTTGCAGGACGGCAGAGGCGGAGTCCAAGTAGGGCCCAGACTCCCGGCCCCGCCCACTGTCCGCCCCCATCCCCCATAGCCCCTGAGATGCCCGGCCTTCCGTGTCCCTGAGCTCTGCTGCCGCTTCCTTCCGGTGTCCTTATGTCGAGGGAGAGTGACGCCCCGTCTCTGTGAGCCACCTGCCTGTTGTCGGTCACTCTAGGTGTGATCAAACCTACACAATACAAGCCTGTGCCTGATGAAGAACCAAATGCAACAGACTTGGAGGAAACGCTGGAGCGGATAAAGAGCAACGACCCAAAACTTGAAGAGGTCAACCTCAACAACATCCGGGTGAGGTTAACCCCTATCACTCCACTTGCCCTGCTGGGGGGAGGTGGCGAAGCCATGTCTAGTGCCACCCAGACCCAGACGACCCGGGCCTGGCTGTGCGGAGACAGCAGGGTCCTGCTTGGACTCTGGGTGCTTCTGGATCAGGAATAGAGACAGAAGCTTTCGGAGGGAGGATAGTGTAAACCAGCACAGCTCATGGTCCTGGTTTCTTTCGGGGACTGACATCAGACCCAGATGTTCACCACAGGCCATCCCAGCTTCGGCTCTGGAAACCCGCCACCTTATTCAAAACACTGAGAGCTTCTCTGAGATAAAATCGTGAGTCAGACACATATGGCTGCATGGGATCCCGAGGCTGGAAAAGCCCGGGGCCCACCAGGTTCATGGGGTAACCCAAGCCCGGGGAGGGACCTAGCCCTGAACCAGTGTAGCATGCACATATTCAGCCTCATTCTGCAACCTTAGAAGGGAACTGTCAGCCCAAATGTCCAAAGACATATTCCAAGCCGTCGGCCCACATCTCTCCGGACCTTTCCTGTGTGACCACTAAGGGCAGAGGGGGGACGGATGGACAGGCTGCAGGAGGAATTCAGAAGCAGGCCCAGCTGCCTGCCCACCTGCTCAGCCCAGGGGCCAGAGGGATTAGTTCTCGGGGGGTGTGGATGTAAGATAAGAAGTGGGCCCCTCTCTCCCCGGCTCCCCTTTCCTTTCTTCTCCACTTTCTTTTAAGTGGCTGCCAGCCCCACGGCACAATCAGATCGGAAACCTGCGCCCGCAGTGTTCTCCTGCACCTGGCCTTCCCATGCTCTACTCCCACGGGGGCTAAAGTGACGCTCTGAAATGAGAGATCCGTTCAAACACAGCCAGGCTCTCTCTCTCGGGCGCCTCTGCTGTCTGCCGTGTGCACAGTGGGAGATGCTGGCACAATTCAGAGCCGTGCACCCTGGCAGTGCGTACCAGGAGGCGTGGGGGTGTGGAACCTGGCCACGGCCCTGTGTCTTCACCGTGAGGCCTCAGGCAAGGGCTCGGCCCTCTCCAGGCCTCAGTTTCCCCTCTGCACGTGAGGCAGTTGGACTAGATCAGTGGTTTTCACTTGAGGAGATTAAAAAATAAATAAATGCCAATGCCCGGTCCCTCTCCCCACAGAGAGTCTGATCTTATTGGTCCGGGGCAGGCCTGAGCATCAGCACTTTGTGAAAGTTCCCCCGGCACCTCTGATGTGTGGCAGGCTGAGATCCTCTGGGACATACGTCTCTTAAAGATCACCTAGGGCCATGCCACACCTTAGTTTTCCAGAAACAAACCCAGAGAGGAGCAGAGGCTTCCCCAGAGTCACACAGCAAGTCAGAAACATTGCCAGTGCTGGGGCGGAGGCCAAGCCCCTGCCCTCTCCCACGCCCCCAGACCTGAGCTCTCACCACAACACTCTTCTGCATCCTTTGCCTTGATGTATTCCTTCTCCTCCGGTCTCCGCATGTACAAAGAGAAAATTACAGGTCCTATCTGAAATTTTCAGGGAGGATTTTCTCAATCTGTTTACCCGAAAGTTCTCCTCCAATCTCAGCCATTTGGGGCAAAGCAGGAACCCTTTGCCCATTCAGCTTTTTGGTCAGAGACTTGCAGGGAATCAGGTTGCATGTGTGAGAGAGCTGCTGCCCCATCTCTCTGCCCTACCCACCCCTGACAGGGGCTGCTGGTCACTGCCTGCCTTTCTCTCTGCAGAATATCCCCATACCCACTCTCAAGGTGTATGCAGAAGCCCTGAAAGAGAACTCGTATGTGAAGAAGTTCAGCATCGTGGGGACACGGAGCAATGACCCCGTGGCATTTGTATGTACCTTTCTGATCTGCTGCATTGAGAGAGGGAGGCATAGAAACAGGAAGGTTGACGTTTGTAGCCTCAGGCCTGGCCATGTGCCACTGATGAAGAACCCTGTGTGGTGTGGTGTGGTGTGATGTGGTGAAAGGCACTGGGCTAGGAGCCAGGAGAGGACATGGACAGAACAGCCATTACCCAGGCACCATCTGTACATTATCCTAGTTAATCTCCATAACCACCCCTGATCCCAGAGGTGCAGGGCTCCCCACTTTACGGATGAAGAACCTGAGGTAAAGGGAGCTCAGGCAACTTGCTTTGTCCAAAGTTGCACAGCAAGTGAGAGGTGGAGCTGAGATTTAAAAGCAAGTCAAATGTACCCTAAAGCCAGCTCTCTCACCACTCAGCATGTCATGAGTAGACAAGGGCCCGCCCCTCCCTGGTCCTCAGTTTCTCCATATCTAAAAATTATTGTCTTCATCAGTGGTTCCCAACGACCAATTTTATTTGTTTTTTAACTATGTCTTAAAGATATTGCTGATTAGATTAAATTGTACTTATTATAAAGTAGCCATCAATTCGTTTTTAGGAAAAAAAAAAAAAATTCAACACATATTTATGGAGTCTCTCTGTGCCCAGCAGTGAATTAGGCTCTGAGAATACAACTGTGACCAAGACAGTCATAGCTCCCACTTTCATGAACATAATGGTCCCTCCAGCCATGCAGACAGCTAAAGGATAACAGTACAGTGTGACTACTACAATACTAATAGCAGGTAAAAAGGTACAGGAATTAGCTTACCAGGCATGGTAATTAACCATTTAGTAGCAATCAGTTTGTTGATATCCACGAAATAACTTGCTGGGATTTCGATTGAGATTGCATTGAATCTATATCAAAATGGGAAGAACTGATATCTTGACAATACTGAGTTTTCTTGTACATGAACATGGAATATACTTCCATTTATTTAGTTCTTTTTTTATTTCATACATCAGAGTTCTGTAGTTGTGCTCATATAGATCTTGTACATATTTTGTTAGCTTTATACCTAAGTATTTCACTGTTTGGGGTGCTAATAATAATGGTATTATGTTTTTTTTTATTATTATTATTTATGTTTGGCTGCATTGGGTCTTCGTTGCTGCGTGAGGGCTTTCTCTAGTTGCGGCGATCAGGGGCTACTCTTTGTTGCGGTGCGCGGGCTTCTCATTGCGGTGGCTTCTCTTGTTGCCGAGCACAGGCTCTAGGCACACGTGCTTCAGTAGTTGTGGCACGTGGGCTCAGTAGTTGTGGCTTGCGGGCTCTAGAGCGCAGGCTCAGTAGTTGTGGCGCATGGGCTTAGTTGCTCCATGGTATGTGGGATCTTCCCGGATCAGGGCTCGAACCCATGTCCCCTGCAGTGGCAGGTGGGTTCTTAACCACTGTGCCACCAGGGAAGTCCCTAACTGTAGATTTTTTTGTAGATATTCTTTATCAATTTACGGAAATTGCCCTCTATTCCTAGTTTACTGAGAGTTTTTATCATGCATGGATGTTGGATGTTGTCAAATGCTTTTTTTTCATCTATCAAAATGACTATTTTACTTTTTTAGCTTGTTGATGTGATGAATTATATTAATTGATTTTCCAGTGTTGAACCAGCCTTGTATACCTGGGATAAATCCCACTTGGTCGTAGTTCAAAATACTTTTTAATTTATCTTGAGATTTCTTCTTTGACCCATGTGTTATTTAGAAGTGTGTTGTTTAATCTCCATGTATTTGGGAATTTTCTAGTTATCTTTCTGTTATTCACTTCTTGTTTGATTCCATTGTAGTCTGAGGGCAGATATTGTATGATTTCTATTCTTTTAAATTTGTTAGGATGTGTTTTACGGCCCACAATGTGGTCTGTCTTGGTGAATGTTCCATGTGTGCACAAGAAGAATGTGTATTCTGCTATTGTTGGATGAGATAGTCTGTAGATATCAATTATATCTAGTCGATTGACAGTGTCGTTCAGTTCAGTTATGTCTTTCCTGATCTTTGGCCTGCTGGATCTGTCCGTATCCATAGAGGGGTATTGAAGTCTCCAACTATGATAGTGGATTCATCTATCTCTCTTTGCAACTCTATTAGTTTTTGTCTCATATAGTTTGATACTCTGTCATAAGGCACGTTCTCATAAAGGATTGTTATGTCTTCTTGGATAATTGACCCCTTTATCGTTATATACTACCCTTCTTTATCCCTAATAACTTTCCTTGCTTTGAAGTCCATTCATAGCCATCAATTATTTTCTGATTTTTAAAATACATAGGACATTTCCTTTGACGTTTTTGAAGTGATGGAAATGGCTCATAGTCTCTCACTGCTGCCAGTGGAGAACCTCTAGATGGATGTCCCCTGACCTCAGGACATCTTGGTAGATCCTGAGTTTGCCCACAGAGAAACAGCTGGCAAAGCCACATGCCCTGTCCACTGCTATGTCATGGATCAGAAACCACGCCCATGCATGCTGGCACTCAGCTCAGCTCCACAAATGTTTATGGGGAATTGACCCTGTGCCAGGCCAACAGCTGATGTCAGCCCCTTCACACCAGGATACCCATTGTTGAAGATGAAAATACTTCCAGAACAATTGGTAAATAGGCTTCCAGAGCTCTGCTAGTGCCCCAACTGCCTGCCCCAGCTCTTCTCCTGCCCGTTCCTCCACTCTGATCCAGCAAACAAAGAGTTGACACCTGGCATGACAGTGCCTCCAGGACCAGCTCAGCCACTAGTATGTCTACTTGGATTGGCCTGGTGCACTCACATACTGGTTGTCAAATTTTTTGATTATCAGGCCAGGCCTTTCCTGGGGAGTAAGAAGGATGCTGTGGAGCGGGCACAGACTCGTTCCCTCCCCTCAGGAGGGTCCAACCTACTCAGGGTCACAGAGGAAGCTGACATGTCATCCTGGGGTACACGGAAGCAGGGGAAGCTGAGGATTTTGGCTCAGAAGACATCCTGGGAGCTGAGCCTTGCAAAGGTTTCAGCAAGCAGGGCCAGTGGGAAGGGCATTCTTGGATCAGATCATCATTTCAGACAACCAGGGTCCACTGATCATACATCCTGGCCCATCAGCTGCTGGTGTCTCCTTTCCTCCGTGACTCGTCGTTTCTACCACCTGCTAATTACCTCATTTCCTTTAGAGGCTCTGATTATCATCTACACCCCTGGCTGAAGTCCTCCAAAACGTGCTGGGGCCACCCGAGCTCCTCTCCTCCGGTTTGCCCAGGTCACTTGCCCAGCGGGATGGCTTCCCAGGCTCCCCTCCCTGCTGCTCAAAGAGAATGACGACTCCATGGAATTACAACAGGGACATAGAAGAGACAAGTGGAGAGCATATAGGGAGGTTGGGACTCCACTAGTCACTCAGTGAACAGTGACCGAGGGCCTACTATGTGCTGGGCACTGTGTGGGTTGGAGGGCACCATGGGATGAATAAGGTGACCATCAGCCCACCAAGAGTATATAGGCTAATGGCGGAGCCAACACCAGAATAAAAACAACTCTAATGCAGGAATACAAGTTCCTTGAGGGAGGTTATGGATAAAGTCTGTGAGGTTCAAGAGGGCAGGCACAGCTAGCTGGGGGACATCAGCAAAGGCTCTTGGAGAAAGGGGCACTGAGGATGGCCTTAAAGGAGGGACAGGGTTTGAACGAGTGAAGCAGAAAGGAAAGAGCATTCCAGGTGGCAGGGACAGGATGAGCAAAGGCAGAGCAGAGGGAAAGCACTGTGTGCCTGGGGAACTGAAAGTAGCCCCACCAAGACTGGCAGCCAGAGTTGAGGCTGATCAGAGTGGGGGAACCAGGTAATAGAGGCTTTGGATGCAGGCTAAGGAGCTGTAAATCTCCAGCTAGGGGTTCGGGGCCATGACAAGTTGGAGGGGAGGAGAGACACAGAGTAGTGCTTGGTGAAGGAAGTTGTGGAGATCGTCTTGCCTGGCCCCTGACGGTGTGCAAGGGACTCTCACTCCCAGCAAGGCTCCCTCAGTATTTTAGGTTCTACCCACAGGGCCTCCAGCCTTGATCAGGCTAACTCATGGGTACCCTGCATTTTCTCCTTTGGTACAAGGCCCTTGCTGAGATGCTCAAGGTGAACAAGGTGTTGAAGACACTGAACGTGGAATCCAACTTCATTTCCGGAGCCGGGATCCTGCGCCTGGTGGAAGCGCTTCCATACAACACTTCTCTGGTGGAACTGAAGATCGATAACCAGGTAAGATGGGCGAAGGTCTCCTTGTGTCCTTCACTTGATGCTCGCCATTCTGTACTTTCCCGCTTGCTGCCGTATGGACTAGATGCTGCTGGACAGAGCAGATGCTGTTGCTTATAAAAGCACCAGAGCCCAGCTTTAAGGGGCCTCCAAGGTTGTCCAGTCCACACCCTCCACCATGCTCACCTTCCTTCTTCATCATTCCCACCAAGTGCTCCGCCACCTTCTGCTTGGATACCCCCTAGCGATGGGGAGCTCACTCCTTACCGAGATCACCCCTTTCATTCTTAGTGAGAATATCCTTCCTTATATCCAATAGAAATCAGCTCCCTATAAGTGCTGTTTGTTGAGTTTAACTCTGTTCTCTGCTGCACACAGGACACATCTGGTGCACAGGTTTTATAAACCATTGGAGTCTTCCTCACTAGGCTAAACGTCCCCATTTTCATGTGTCACCCCCCACCAACACACACACACACTCAATGGGCTTTTGGGTCTCCTTACCATGAAGGTTATTCACTGGGCAAATTCTAGTTTGCCTTTATCCTTACAGGGTTATCATTCCTCTATACCTTCTGTGGTTCAGTCATTTATTTTCAGGGCAACTCTTTCAGTTCCAGCTTTCTAAGACAATGCTAATAAGGGTATCTTGTATGTTGCATGTGTTGAGGGTGTCCTGGGGGGCAGGCTCTGTGCTGTGCACCTTATACACATCATCTCTGATCTTCCCAACAACTCTGCAGGATATGGGTGTTATCAGTCTCAGTTTGCAGAAGAGAAAACAGCTCAGAGAAGCTGAAGGCAAGCAGCTTTCTCAGGGCCGCCAACTGAGCGCTTGCGGAAGCAGGATTTGAATGCAGGTCTCTGACTGTAAAGCCCACACTCCCTCCAGTACACCGTGTCGCTCCCAGTGCTAAAATGCTTTCTTCTTTATGGTTTATGGATAGGGAACTTGGGCGTTTTTTCCCCTACATGAAAACGTTTGCTGAAAGGTCATATACATATGTATATAGGAAAAAGATTGGGTGGAAGTATAACAAAATTGTAAACACTGGTTGTCCCTGAATGAGATTATCTCTACTTTTTTATCCTTATTGAAAAATACTACGAACATATAGAAAAGTGCATAGAAGTTAAATGCACAGCTTAATGAGTCATGATAGGCAGGTAACCTTGGCCAAGAACTAAAGCATCACCAGCCTCCAGAAGACTTTGATGGTCCCCTCCCAATCATAAACCTTCAAAACTCCTCACAGTTTGCTCCCTACTTACTGTCACGCCTCCATGTCTTAGCTCTTGCTTTTCTCTCCCCCTGGAATGTCATCCCCTGCCCCTACCCCTTCTCTGCCTAGAGAAATCCTCCTCTTCCTTCTGGATTCAGTTGAAGCCTCTCTTTCTCCTAGTGGTTCTAGAGCCAGCTTGAACCAGCATGCTGGAGCTGACTGTACACATCCCTTCTCAATTCCACTTGAGTGATGGCATGCTGGTACCTTGAAGTCACTCCTAGTGAGAGTATTTACACTGTGGAAATTGGCAAACACTACAAATCCAACCTTTTTGTTTGTTTGTTTGTTTTTTCCCAAGAGCCAGCATATCACCGCCTTCTCCCTTCAGCCTGCCACAGGGCCTCTAAGCCTCCCCCCAAGAGAGTTAGGTGCTCCTTCCCTGTGTTCTCCTAGCACCTCAGCTTCCCTGTGAGGTTCTCAGAAGATAGTGCAGTGTCTGAGTCATGTCCATATCCTATTACCCGGCTCAGAACTTGGCCCTGCAGTGGCACTTTATAAGCAGGGCTGCCCTGGATATTTGTATATGTTGTTCACTGCCCAATGAGGAGGCAGGGGGCAAAATCCAACCCATACTCTACTCTCCAAAACTTGGTATGGGGCTTTATTCACCCAGAGAAGGCACTTTTCTCTAATTCATATAAAGAGGCCACATCAGCCCGCAGCAGCCCTGTCATGTGAGTTTGCTGCATCCAACACCTTCCATTTCTCATATGCCAGTGGCCTACGGTTGCATCACCCGTTCCCAGCCCCCCTCACTTCCACCCTTTCTTCCATTGCTGACCCTGCTTTATCGCAGGCAGATCAGATGGAACAAAGGCATGTAGCAGGCTTGGCAGCAGCCCTGGGCCAGGCCCTGGGATTGGCCACTCATGTGACTCCAGGCCTACCCGGGCAGGGAGTCAGGATCTACCCAGTGTCAGCTGAAACCTGAGTCCCGGGGCAGAACGTTGGCCAAAGATGACCCAGCGCACTGGCCTCAGGTCATTGCAGCGGCAGCTTACGGGGAGTGAGCTGCCCACTACTCCTCCCAGTGCTGTCTCCCCAGAGCCAGTGCTGACCATCACCCTCACCCTGGCTAAACACCCTGTGTGAGGACGTTCGCTTCCCTGAGCCTGTTTCCTCGTTTGTCACATGGGGATAGTAAGAATCTCTACTTCTAAGGAGATAAGAGATGCAAACTATGAAGTTGTTCACTTTTATAATTACTTGGAAGGTGACTCAGGGAGTTTACACGTTATTCTAAGAGTTAATGTACTGAGCAGGTACCATATATCCATTATCTCATTTAATGCTTGCAAAGACTCTTTGTGAGTAGGTGTCACAACCCACCCCAGTATTGTAGATGAGGAAACTGAGGCCCAGGCAGGCTCTGTACCCTGCCCGAGGTCGCACAGTAAGTAAGTAACAGAGGCAAGATTCGAACCCACGTCTTTGTGACTCTAAAGTCCATGAACTGTGCCTGTCTGGGCTCTTGAATCCTACTGTAGTTGTGTGTGGGTCTTGGATTTTCTCAGCTGTCCCTTTCCCTTGGTGCCAGGCCAGAGCATTGGTCACCATCTGCCCCCACCCCATCCCAGAAGCATCTTTCTTCAGTTCATCTCAGTGTTTGATAAGTGCCTGCTGTACCCCAGGGCTATGCTGGGCTCTGTGTGTGAATGAGGCTCTGGCTCTGCCCTCTAGGGATTCCACACTGGATAAGAAGACAGACAGGTGTACAGCTGACCATCCAACCGGGTGCCCCAGCAAGCCACAGACAGTGGGCCACTGGGGGGAGAAATCTCAGTCAGGAGCAGGCATCAGGGAGGGCTTCTTGGAGGAGGTGGAATTTGAGATAAACCCATAGGGTGGACAGTATCTCAGAGGGTGGCCACGGCCTCAGGTGCAGGGAACCACACAAACAGAGGAGGAGAGGGGGAAGCCGTGGAGCCCATCCAAACTAAACTAGATTAATGGGACCGCCAGAGGAAAGCGAAAAAAGGAGTTAGGAGCCCAAAGGGCTCTGAATGGGTGGTTTGAGGAAAAGTGGTCTGTGGGCTGTTATCAGCACCAGTCAGAGTCATGCTCTGCAAAGATGGTTCCCGGCTGGATAGGAGAGGATTGGGGGCGGGGCGAGGCCATCCGGGCCCAGGAGACCAGAGGGGGCTCTGACCGCCCAGATGCAGGGGGCCTGTGGGGAGGTGCTCCTGGGAGCCTGGAGTCTAGAGACTGGACTGGGGCCTGGTGGGGGAGGGGTGGGCTGAGGGAAGTCTGGGGAGGGGGCTCTGCTGGCCCGGGCAAGGGGATGCCACCTGCACCTCTCGCAGCGTGCCGGGAGGCCTGGGCTCTGGGCGGCGTGGCAAAGAGGAGGTGGTGAGTGGCGCTGGATTTATTCCTCATCCTTGGTTAGTCACCAGGGTCTCTGGAGGCCGCAGCTTTCTCCTCAGCCCCTGCACCTGCACCCTGTGTCAGAGTCTCTGTCCTCCTTTCTCCTTATACGGCCAAAGAAAGGGACTTGGGGCATTCTGCCCGGGGTGACACGGAGCCTTGCAGGCTGGCTCGGGACACAAATTCAGGAGTAGGACTCTGGGGCGGTTTATTTACTCAGCCAGGCTCTCTTTACCTCCAGGCCATGTTCTCTTGCCGCCTGGAGTTGCCCTGGGATGGCAGTGAGGCTGGGGTGGGAGGTGGCGGGTGACCGCAGCCCAGGGCGCTGAGACACACCTAGTCCAGCCCTCCTTTTACCCCTCGGTGGGGAAACCGAGGGTCAGAGAAGGGACAGGGTGGGCCAAGGTCATGGATCTAGTTAGTGTCAGAGCTGGGCTGGAACTGAGGAGCCCAGCTTCCAGACAGGCTGCATTTATGGAAGGACAGGAGAGACCCTCCCAGCGCCCAGGAAGCAGGCAGTACACACGGGGTGCCTGCAGGCCCCATACATCCCCGCCGGCCCTATGCAAACGGTGGGGCGGCTCTCTGCCCGTCTTGATTCACCCTCCTCCCCAGCACCCCCCAGCTCCCTCCAGCAGGCCCTTCCTAGGACCCTCAGGGCGTGGGGCACTCCCCCTGCCCCTCAGCACAGATGAGGCCTGAAAACAGGACCCCTCCCCAGTGAAGACACGGGCAACGTGTGGGGGCAATTCGCCGGATTTCTCACTTTTCATTCCAATATTTGACAGTGAGAATGTGCTTCATATTTTGAAAAGACGCTAAAGGAGGTGGATTGGGGTCTCAGACAGTCTCTGTATCATCTGCCAGGCCAAGCCGGCCAGAGCCCAGGGCTGTGCTGGCTCCTTCAAGGACAGGCCTGAGCTCTTCCCAGCCCTTTCCGGAGCCTTGCCAGATAGGCTGGTGGAATCTTACCATCCTCCCTCTGCCTGCCCTAGTCAGCGGTCCAAGCCCCATCTGAACCCACACAAGCTCCAGTGAACTCATAATACCTGGGAGGAGTTCTCTGTCAAGAGTCTCAGCTGCGGTTCCGTGCTTGTCCATTTGGATGTTGGGCTGATGTGTCTTCTCAACCTTCCCGGGTTGATGTGCATTGATCCTGTTCCTATTTTTTCCATTCAATTCAATTCCTTGACCTTGCCCTAGAGATACAGGGTACTGTGTGCTCTCCAAGGGCTCATAGTCTAGGGTAGCATCATCCAACAGAACTTTCTGTGTTGATAGAGATGTTCTGTATCTGCACTGACCAATATGGTAGCCACTAGCCAGTGGCTCTTGCACACTTGAAATGTGCCTAATGCAACTGAGGAACTGAATTTTAAATTTTATTTAATTTTTAAATGAAGTGTAGTTACTTTGCAATATTATATTAGTTTCAGGTGTACAACATAGTGATTCAGTATTTTTTTTCTAGATTGGATTTTATTTCTATATATTCTATAATAATACAGTTGAAAATCTTGCCCACTTTCACACTCAATAACTTTAACAATCAGTTCTTCTTAAAATTTTGGCCTAGGAGAACATCTGTATATCCAAACAGATGGGTTTGTGTGTGTGTGTGTGTGTGTGTCTGTGTGTGTGTGTGTGTGTGTGTGTGTTTATAACAGAAAGATAAATATGTATAACCTATTATTCCCTGTTTGCCTTGAAAGAGAGTAACCCAAGGGCAAACTCCGTTTTTGTTTCTTGCAAACATCCTACGGTGTGGTGCCCTAAAGTACACTGCCTGAACACTGCTATATTTAAAATAGATAAGCAACAAGGACCTACTGTATAGCACAGGGAACTCCACTCAACACTCTGTAATAACCTAAATGGGAAAAGAATTTGAAAAAGAATAGATACATGCACATGTATAAGTGAACCACTCTGATGCACACCTGAAACCAGCACAACATTTGTAATCAACTACACTCCAGTATAATATGATTCAGTATTTTTATAGATTATACTCCATTATAAGTTATTACAAGATAATGGCTATAATTCCCTGTGTTATACAATATATCCTTGTTGCTTATCTGTTTTATACATAGTAGTTTTTACCTCTTAATCACCTATTCCTATCTTGCCCCTCCCCACTTCCCTCTCCCCTCTGATAACCACTAGTTTGTTTTCTATATCTGTGAGTCTGTTTCTGTTTTGCTATATATATTCATTTGTATTATTTTTTAGATTCCACATAAATTTTATTTAATTTTAATTATTTAAATTTAAAGTTTAAAAAAACCCAAACAATCTGATTTAAAAATGGGCAGAGGATCTGAATAAGAAGACATACGGATGACCAACAGGTACACGAAAAGTTGCTCAACATCACTAATCATCAGGGAAATGCAAACCAAACCACAATGAGCTATCACCTCACACTGTTAGAATGGCTATTATCAAAAGGTAAGACTTCACAAGTGTTGGCAAGGATGTGGAGAAAAGGGAACCTTGTGCACCACTGGTGGGAATGTAAATTGGTGCAGTCACTATGGAAAACAGTATGGCTATTCCTGAAAAAAATTAAAAATAGAACTACCCTATGATGCAGCAATTTCATTTCTGAGTATTTATTGGAAGAAAATGAAAACACTAATTCAAAAAGATATATGTATCCCCATTTCATTGCAGCATTATTTATAATAGCCAAGACACAGAAACAACCTAAGTGTCCATTGATGGATGAATGGATAAAGCAAATGTGGTATATACAATGGAATATTATTTAGCCATAAAAAAGGAATGAAATCTTGCCATTTGTGACAACATGGATGGACCTAGAGGGTATTATGTGATGTAAAATAAGTCAGACAGAGAAAAACAGATACCATATGATCTCAGTTATACGTGGAATCTAAGAAAAAACAAAAGGCAAAACCAACCAAGCTCATAGATACAGAGAACAGATTGGTGGTTGCCAGAGGTGGGGGGTAAGGAGTGGGTGAAATGGGTGAGGGAGGTCAAAAGGTACAAACTTCCAGTAATACATAAGGCATGGGGGTGTAATGTACAGCATGCTGACTATAGTTAATAACGCTGTATTGCATATTTGAAAGTTGCCAAGACAGTAAATCTTAAAAGTCCTCATTGTAAGAAAAAAACCACTTTTTTTTGTATTGATAACTATGTATGGGGATGGATGTTAACTAGACTTATTGTGGTGATCATTTCACGATGTATACAAATATCGAATCATTATATTGTATACCTGAAACTAATATAATGTTATGTCAGTTAAAAAAGATTTAAAGTTAAAAAGCCACATGCAGGGCTTCCCTGGTGGCGCAGTGGTTGAGAGTCTGCCTGCCAGTGCAGAGGACACGGGTTCGAGCCCTGGTCTGGGAGGATCCCACATGCCGCGGAGCAACTAGGCCCGTGAGCCACAACTACGGAGCCTGCGTGTCTGGAGCCTGTGCTCCGCAACAAGAGAGGCCGCGATAGTGAGAGGCCCGCACACCGCAATGAAGAGTGGCCCCCGCTTGCCGCAACTAGAGAAAGCCCTCGCACAGAAACGAACACCCAACACAGCCATAAATAAATAAATAAATAATTAAAAAAAAAAAAAAAAGCCACACGCAGCTGGTGGCTACTATACTGAACAACACAGGTCTAGTTGGAGAGACAGTTGTGGAGGCAGGTGACCCAGTAATGCAGATGGACTGGCCCGGGAGTAGAGAGGGACATACAGTGGGCCACTTGAGTGTCGAGTGGGGAAGGATGGTTTCCAGGGGTAAGGATCAGGAAAGGCCTCGTGGGGGAGGGGGTATTTGTGATGGGTATTAAAGCACTAAGGATACACCAACAGGTGGGTACGGGAGGGTAGGGGCATTCCACATGGAGGCAGGAGGGCACATGAACATTTAGAAATAGACCTCTGCCTGCACGAGGCACCAGGTACCAGACTCCCCATCCCTGGGGTAACCAGGCTGAGGAAAGACTGAGAGAGGAAATAAGGCAAGGACTAAACTGCAGCACTTGGAGTGCCAGGCTGAAGAGGAGGCGGGGCTTATCCTGTTGGGTTATTGAATGAACTGAGACCCTGCAAGTTGCGCACAAGGCATTGGGAACATAGTAAGCTCTTAATAAATGGCAGCAGTTATTGGCAGTGGGAAGTGATTGGAGGTGGTTGTGTGTTTCTGTTTGCTGCTTCTTTAGATCAATTTGGCAGTCTTGCCATCTTAGCAATATTAAGTCTTCTGATCCGTGAATACGGGATGTTTATATGTTTATTCAGGTCTTCCTTAATGTACAATGCTGTGGTATAGTTTTCAGTGTGCAAGTCTTTACTTCTTTTATTAAATTTATTCCTAAATATTTTTATGTTATTGTAAATGGAATTATTGTCTTAATTTTATTTTTGGATTGTTCATGGCTAGTGTATAGAAACACAGCTGGGTTTTGTATATCGATCTTACACCCTGCAAGCTTGCTGAACTTGTTTATTAGCGCTAATAGTTTTTTGTGGATTCCTTAGGATTTTCTAGATACAGTATTGTGTCATCTGCAAATAGAAATAGTTTTGCTTCTTCCTTTCCAATATGGTGACTTTTCTTTCTTTTTCTTACATAACTGAAATCCAAGACAATTTTGTTGTCTTGTTCCTGCTCTGAGGGGGAATGTCTTTAATCATTAAATGTGATATTAGCTTGCCTTCTCTGTCTTTTCAAACCTCTTTAAGATTATATTTACTTTTTAATATCTTATTGTACATAAAACTCAAACAATACAGTAAGATACAACAGAACACAAACAAAACAGGAAGATACAAAGAAGAAGACAAAAACTCCCCCAAATTCCACCACCACCAATATGCTCCCAGGCCTTTTCAGTGCATATGCATGTATATGGGAAATAGAGGTAACTTTACATAAATATGACCCGTTTTGTCACTAGGCTTTGTCTACTCAATATTGTGTCATGGCATATTTTCCAGCCTGGAACTGATGACTCGCACCATCATTGTACAGCTAGCTGCCCATGTTCTACTATAAAGCTGAACCATCATTTATTTGAGCAACCCCCTCTTGATGAATGTTTGTTTCCCTTTTATCCCCACTTTTATAAATGATACTGATGAATATCCTCATCATATCCTTCCCAACACTGTGTATTATCGTGTTTTCCTTTCCTTTCCTTTTCATCTTTGTCAGATGATCACTATAGATTTGGGGGTAGGGAACTAGCATGATCAGAGTGAGGCTTTAGGAGGCTAACTCTGGCAGTCCCAACTTACTATGTGACCTTAGGCAAATCCTCTTCCCTCTCTGGGCCTGTTTCTTCATTTGTAAATTGCTAAAGGACTGGCTAGCAAACCTGGCTCTGTATTGAAATAACCTGGGGAGTTTTAAAAACCACAGACACCTGAGTATCATAACAGCCAGTGATTCTGATTTAATTAGTATGGGGGATAGCCTGGGCTGTAGGATTTCTAAATCTCCCTGAGACTAGATGATGTGAAGGTCCTTCCTGCTGAAATATTCTAGGAAGGCTGCTGTGAAGCAGTAGAAAGATCTGTTCTTGGTGTCCAGCAGCCCTGGGTTGTTTGAATCTCAGCTCATTCGCTCCTGGCTGTGTGACCTTTCAACTTCTCCAAACTTCCCTTGCCCCCCCCGCCCCCCCCCCACCGCTCTTGGAGTGGGCGGGGACAGGGAGGTATTAAAATCCCCGCCCACCGCTCAGGGTTTCTGCAGGTAGAGAAGGTTTAGGTCCTGCACAAATGAGTGAGAGGTGACTGTGTTCTTTTCTTGATCAAAGAGCCAGCCCCTGGGCAACAAAGTGGAAATGGAGATCGTGAGCATGTTGGAAAAAAATGCAACACTTCTCAAATTCGGCTACCACTTCACTCAGCAGGGGCCCCGGCTGCGGGCGTCCAACGCGATGATGAACAACAACGACCTTGGTGAGTGGACATATGTACCCTACCCGCCGCCTGTCATTCTTTCCGCCTGTCATTCTTTCCACCTGTCATGGGAGGTATGGCAGGGACAACTCCACTGCCGCTTTCCCCAAGGGAGTTCTCTTTTTGGGCCTGACTCCCAGTTTTCACGCTGATCCCGTTCCCTTGTTTTCGGTGTTTGCGCCTTGCCTCCCCCCTAGACCCTTGCCTACACGCGAGCGCCCTGCCTGCAGGCGCCGAGGCCAGGCCCTCCTCCCTGCAGGTAGCTCAGCTGAGCACAGGGCTGGACCCAGAGCGCACCCTCAGCGCGTTAGCGGGGTGAAGTGAAACGTGGGAGGCACAAAGCCAACACGGAGTCTCCTCCTCGTCTGAATACCCTTTTTGGAGCCCAGAGTCCTCTCCAGATCATACAGTCTGGCCCAAGCCCCAGATCCCACGGCCACCAACCAGCCCTACTACCCACACCGCAAACCTAGGGGACTTCACGTTGCTTTTAACGTAAAGGTTGAAAATGCTGACTTTATAGTAAAGTAAAACAGGTTACATTTAATCTCAGTTAAAGACATAGGTTGTATTTTTTTCTTAAAAAAAAAAAAAAGAAAAGAAAAGAAAGAAAATGTCGCAGTCTTTCTTAGGAGCAAACACCAAATAGAAATACTAGTCAGTTGAACAAAAACGGAGACCAATCACCGACTTACTTCCAGATGCTAAGTGTTCTCAAGCTCTGTGCCTAGTTATTTCTCATGTGTATTCCTGCCGGCTGCTTAAAGAACTTGATAGAGTGTCCAAAGCGGAGTATGTCTGATAAAGCTATAGGAAAATAAGAGAAAAAAAACAAGGAAAGGAGTAGGTCTGTTAACTTAATTGATCATTATATTCAGCTGTGAGTTTCCTAGAATCAAGGCAGGGGGAAGACAAACCAAGTTACATTATTCTTGTCACAGAAGAGAAGGAAGCATAATGAGTTTTTTAAAAAGAAGAAAGCTTCTTTCTGGGATTGAATTATGAAATAACTATATTTCTAAAGGACAATGTCTTCAGTGAGTTTTTCATCAAATTCAAACCTGCTCTAAATGTGTTTCTCTTTTTTGTTTCTAACACTCAGTAAAATGCAAGGAGCTTAATACTAAAGCACATCTCAGAGTTCAGGTATGTCACTTCCTATGATGAATCTGAAGCTAGGTTAATACATGGAAGGCCTAGAAGAATGGGGATGAGTATATAAGTGTATATGCACGAGGCAGGTACTCACAGAACCTATGCATAGATAACCACAGAGCTACTCAATTCAACAAACATTTGTCAAAGTCCTATAGGGCACTGGCTGTTGAAGGTGTAGATTCCTGTTCTTAAGAGGCTATTTATTCATTGCTTACTCCAGCTGCTACTTTTTCTAGAGCTGCAGATCTAGAAAAGTCCATCAAACAAAAACAACAAAAACACCCACACCAGGTCAGGTGTCCTGGTTTATCTGAAGTGTCCTTATCTGAAATAAAAGAGAACAAACACAAACAACTACGAATTAGAATTATCATGGTGTAACGGAGGTGATAGCTACATTGAATTGTTGAGGAAGGCCTGCGACCTGGGCTCTGTTGGCCCAGCTGTGATCTGGCTGCAGAACCAGCACTTAAAAGCCTTGAGTTCTTTTCTGATATGCAGTAATCTCACTTTTTTTTTCTCTCTCTCTCAGCTTAGATTAAGCTTCTTATGTGTCCCTCGGTGCCTATCTCAAGGCAAATCCAGCTTTGGTCTTCCAGTGGCAAGATGGCTTGGAGGACTTCTTTCTAGGGACAGAAGTTTCCGGATGACTAGAGTCAGGGGTGCTGTAGGAGGGACCCCAGGGTCAGCTGGAGGCTAGAAGAAATGGCCCTTGAGGACTCTCTGTCCTGAGAGTCTATGATTCCAAAATCCAGGCCCAATTCCTATCACCAGAGACTTGCTGATGTTATGGCAGGAGCCCAGCATGCCAGAGCTGGACGGGACCTCAGGCTCCTCCCTCCAGTTCTCTTCTGGAGAAACTGAGGCCCGGGAGGGACTGCCCTTCTAGACAGTGGCTCAGTCAAGTCACGCCCGTTGTTAGTTGCAGTGAGCACTTTGGGAGCATCTTTTGTTTGCCCAGGACTGTGCGAGGTGACATAAGGGGTAGCAGAAAGCTAGTTCCCTGACTCAAGAACCTTTACAACCTTTTATGGGAGAAGAGACTCAAAGTCTTGCCGCCAGATTCAAGAAGGCCTACAAACTGTATCCGAACAGAGCGAGCAAATGATTTGTGAGGACAGAGGCTGGTTAATCCAAGCATCCTGGTGGGTGTCGGCCTGAGTCAGCCTTGCAAGGAAGAGACGGGTCGTGTGGGAGGTCAGGAGGCCTTCCTGGCAGGGGTGCTGGTGTAGGCAAAGGCAAGGTGGTAGGACCCAGTATGCAGGATAGGAGAGACAGAAAGTTCCGAAAGGATTGAGGAACTATTACTGGGAGTTACACCTGGAAGGAAAAACAGGAGCTCCCAGAGGAGGGAGGGAAGGGCATTCCAAGCAGACGGAACAACATGGGCAAAGGCAGGACGATGAACAGGTATATGGGGTGTTCACGGGAAGGGGGCTGGGTAGGTGTGGGAGGCTGTGAGCCAAAGGCCTTTAACGCCAAGCTCAGGAGTTTGGTGAGGAAAGCAAGTGGGAAGTGGGACCGTGGCAGCTTTCTGGGCAGGAATGACACGTGATTAAAATGGGCCTACTGAGTTACCCCATGGAACTGTGCAGCTATTCCCTTGAGGTTTCCCACAGAAGGAATTAGAGTAGAATCATCCAGGTGACTGCACGCAACAGAGTACTAGTTGGTGAAGTAGGACATCTAGCTTTAAAAGCAAATTTGCACCCATCCGCTAATTTTTGTGAAAGAAACGCTTCTAATTCTGATGGTGCGCCAGCGTCCTCCTGCAAAAGAGAAATCCTGACTTTCTTTCCAACACAGTATTTTCATCCTGCTCTTGATGCTCTGATGAAGCAGACAGGCTTCCATGTTTCTCAGCTGAATATGTTTGTCATAAAAGCCTCCTGCCGGCCCCGGTCCAGCCACCGTGGTTGTAACCGTGTCTGCTGCTGCAGCCTGGCAGCAGCGGGCAAGCTCCGTGCGGACGGGAGAGGGCCTCTCCGATTTCCTTCTCACTCCAGCCTACCTCTGTGCTGGCTCCTGGCCCACTGCCGGGTCTGCGGGACCTGGGCTTTGCTTGCCTGCGAGGCAGGTGGGCTTTTCCTTGGGAGACATTTAATCCCTAAGGCCATGGGTCAGCCCTGCCCAGGACCCATCCTGACTGGCATGTCTTTGGTCCTTCCCAGCCTTTGCCCTGGGCTCTTAACAGAGTGTTCTATGGGAGAGAGCGGGGTGCCAGGGTGAGGGGGGTGTCAGGGAGGAGCCGAGGACCCCCATCTCTCTTTTCCCATGGTGACACACCTCAGACGACTCCTATCTCCACACTATTTATAGCTGAGAGCCAGGCTGGCACTCAGGCACTCAGGTCCTGTAAATCTGCCACTGAAACTCTCTTCACTTAATGAAATCTGAATTGCAGCCTCCAGGTTAAGACAGTTGTGTGGTACAGTAACATGTTTAAAAGCAGAAAACATCCCTTCCTGGGAAAGTCACTTTTTTACTATACTCTCAAGGAAGACCTTTCTAACAGGCACCCCAGACACAGCACATACACCCCAAATCAATTTCATCATCTTCCCCCAAAACCATCTTGGGAAAGGGCACTACTTTCCTCACAGCCATTCAAGCCAGAAATCTTTACCTCTCTCTCTGCACAACCCCCAGCCCAGCCAGCCACCTCCTCACCAGCCACCTTGCCCTGCCTTTTGTCAAGCCCTCATCACATTTACCGGGCGCCCTGAAACGTCCTCGGGCCCTGCAGCTCCTCTAGCTCCTCCAGGGCGGGCATCTCACGCAGCGCTCATCCCAAAGCTTGTCCCACCACTCTGCTTAGAACCCTTTCCGTGTTCCCACTCCTCTCAGGTTAAACTCCTCGACATGGCTTCTAAGTCCCTTAGTAATCGTAGCTGATACTTACATGGCACTTACTGCGTGCCAGGCCTGCTCTGAACACTTCAATCTTACTAACTCCTGTAACGTTCCCAACAACCAGCTGAGGCAGGTGCTGTCGTCATCCCCATCCTACAGTAAGGAGACAGAGGCCTAGAGAAGTAGGTAAGGTTACCCGCTGTCCATGGGCGGAAGTAGGACTGGACCCAGCAGTCTGGCCCCAGAACCTGTGCTCTCCACCTCCTCTCTGGGTGAGGCCCTGCCAGACTCATCTCTTGACACCCCAACAAGCCATCCTCTTGCCCTACTGGTACCAACCGGTCCAGGTAGCTTGAGTACCTCCCAGTGACCCAGGCAAAAGCCTCCCTTTAGAGGACTGTTACTCCTAATGCTCCCTGTACTTTCCCACCATCTATCCCTTTATCGTTTAAGATTCAGTGTACAACTTACCCGCCATCCTTGGAAAATCTGACCGCTTCGTTCATTGTGCCTCTCATACTTGATAGAGATCTACCAGGGTACTTGTGATGTTTTATCAGATTTCTTGTAGGTATATCTTGGTCCCCTGTTAATCTTTATTTCTGGTACCTGTGCTTGGCACATCATAGCACTCAGTCAATGCTGTTGAATATAAAGGAATATAAAATGCTCCCCAAAGACATGATGGAGGTGTAAAGCTTGGTGGGAAGTGTTGGAGGGAGCTCAAGCCTCGAATGGGGGTTGGTCCAGATGACTCGAGATTCCTTCCGACTCTGACAATAAACACGTCTCTGGCAGTTGCAATGATAAGCAACGTGGAGGAGTCTGCTTTAATGAATGTAAAAAGCAGGTTGATTTGAAGAAGGATATTGGGAGACCTGGCTTCTGCTCCCAGTTGCGTCTCTTATTCACTGTGACTTGAGGCAAGTTACTTCCCTCTTGGCCTCAATTTCCTTCATTATTAAAATGGAAAGAAAAAAAAAAACCTGAATAAGTGGGTGCCTTTCCCTTCTCCCCATCCAGTCCCTGTAAAAGCCAGTGGCAGGGGAACCCTGCACAGATGCAGCCCAGTGTGCATACTGAGGGCAGGTGGGGATCCTTTTCTGTACCGTGAGCCGCTAGCTGGGGACTCAGGTTCCTGGCTCTGCCGCTTGCTCTCAGGGACCCTGGCTCCCTTCTCTTCTCCAGGGGAAAGGAGCTAGTCCTCCTTGTGAGAACCAGATGAGATGTGGGTATGTAAAGCCTACATAGACAGGGCCGGATTGTACTGAGGGAGGCGCTGGACCGAGGCTCCAGATGAGTCACAAGCCTTGGTTCCGTCTGGTACCGGCTTTATCATTTTGTTCCCTGCCATACTTTCCTCATCCATAACATGGCAATGGTGACAACACTGACACCCCAGAATTGTCAGAGGGGCTCCAATGAGGGCTTGAGTGCAAAAGGGGTGTAATGCTTGTTCAGCTAACGTGGAGATGCTGTCAAGCCTGGCTCATGTAAACCCTCTGGTCACTCTGGGCAAACTCTGCTCTTTGGGCTTTGGTTTTTGTTCCCCCCCCCATCTTCCCCCAAGCTGTTGGACATTCTGATGGTCTCCAGAAATCTGGCCAGACACACTGTCTTCTCTCCAGGAGACTGCCCACTGATTTGCATTAATTGTTCTTTCGAGGGGGGTGGAGGGGGGGGGAGGAGCTCAGGCAAAGGCTAAACTCTAGGCCCCAGACTGGGCAGCCTGTGTGCCCCTGCGCCCCTCCACACCAGCTCCTAGCCTCAGTTCGGTTCTTGTTGCAGCCCGTAAGCATCCATCTGAGGTCTGCCTGCTCAGCTCAGGAACTGGAAGACATCTAAGTATAGACAGACTTTTTTCCTCTCGCAATAGCTTCCTGTCTCTGCCACACCGGCAGCCCCCTTGACTGCCACCTACTGGCTCTACAATCTTTGACCGACCTTTCTCTTGTGGCTGATCTAGCTTGCTGCTTGGTTTTCGTCTGCAGACACTATAATTTGTTTCGAACCCTCTCCCTTTGCTGTAGCAAAGGGAACCCTACCCACCCCTCCAACCATCCCCGCCATCCTGTCAGCTAATGACCCCAGCCTGCAACCCCCTGGCTAATGCTTTACATTTAACTACTTTGTTATGCGAACAGTGTTTGGGCTTATATTGTCTTGCCCCTGGGAAAATGTCAAGGTTGACCATAAGGGGACACAGATAATACAGGGTAATCTTCAGGGCAGACACTGTTTTTTACACAGGCAGGCCAAGAGCTTTGAGGAAGAGTTGGGGGAAATGTTTCCAGCAGGTTAAGATCTCATTAAGATCGACTGAACTTAAACCTTATCTGACCGGAGCGAGGATCTGTAGCCACGGGGCCTCTGTACACAAAGGACAACAGTGGAGTTGGATAAAGTGGGTTTTATACCTGTATGGCCAGCGATTTAGAAGTACTTTATGAACGAATCTACACCACTACAGACCCTCCTCTCAGTGAAGGCTCACAAGCTGTCCTTTAAAACACCAGACATCAGAGTTTGCTGAGCAAAGTTGTCAAGAAGCTTCCCGGCGCTCTCAGAGCCACGGTGGTGGTTCGGGTGCACAGGGACAGCTGGCTCACGTCTCATCTCCATTCCTTTCCAGTGAGGAAGAGGAGGCTGGCCGACTTGACCGGGCCCATCATTCCCAAGTGCCGGAGTGGCATCTAGTGTGTGCGGGTGCCGACCACGCCTTTGAACTGGACGTGTTCTACTGATAGGCTATGCTCTGCAGTGGAAACCGGAAGGCAGAATGCCGACACAAACCCCGTTGTGGTTCAGTTCTTTACGCACTAAGGTGTTAGGTTCGCTAGTGGTTGTAGTTGAAAATTTTATAAACTATGGTGAATGTGAAGTTTTTCTTTAGTCACAGAAGTTCAGTCCGGTTATTATTTAAAAACTAAAAAGCCCCCGAACTGGCAGACCTTACTGAAGACAATGTTAGAGCAGCAGTGACTTAACCCCAGGAGCCCAGTTTCGGTGACCTTGCTGTGTGGTGTTTCAGGTATATTTAAAATGTGTAACATGAACAAACAGCACCCTCTTCCACGTGGTTTAAAAGCATTATAAAATATTTTATTACAAATTTGATCTTAGCTCTTTAGCAAACAGAACATGTCATCATTCTTTATTAATCCTCTTTTAAATTTTAAGAACCTCAAGATTAAAGTTGCTAAATTGATTTCTGGATCAAGAACACAATTTTTTCCCCCCCAAGAAAGACAAAAAGACTGAAGCCACAGAGCTCTGCCAGGAATCAAAGAACATGAGATTCCTTAAGCTGGTTACGAGGAAATGATAGAAAAAGCCAATGGTGAAGTCTCAAATTTTAAAAACCGTCCTTTTTTTTTTTTAAACCAATTCCAGGCAACAAACATTTCCCTGGGTGTTCTTTATGAACATCTGGGATTTATTTACAATTTAATACTGGAGTCAGAAAGAATTTTTTCCTTATTGAATGCCAACCTTACGGTGGATGTGAAAACCTATGGCCAAATACTTGAAAACACCTTTCTCTGTTGCACAGTGGGCCAGTGCCTTATGTGAGGCACATCACTAGAGAGACAAATTTCTAGTCCATCATGGCTTATGCTTACAGACTTCAACTACCTATCGCATCACTTCTTAGACAAGTCACCGCTGATCTCATGCCTGTAAATTAAGCCTCCAAAGGTCAGTGGTGAAGAAAATCTAGATATTTAAGAAATAGGAAACCTGGCCAAACCACCCAAGATGATTATTCTGAAAATGTAATTTTGGCATTTCTGCCGGATCCCTTAACATCATGTGCATCTCTGAGGATCCAGCAAAAATGTTAAGCCACACTGCCCTTGTGCCTTTTAATATACCACGGTGCCAGTTAAACTAGTATTTCTGTTGCTTGGGGAGTTTTCATGAGTGATTCAGCAAATCTTATGATAAAGGACAAGCCAAAGAGCTGACGAGCACAGACTAAGCTGCAGAGCACTGAGCAGAGAGGCTTTTGGCGAAAAAGGAAAAGTCTTGCACACGGAACTGTAATGATGGGACAGTACAGGGTAACCAGAGGTGGAGCCAGGGCCTCACCACTATGGAGGAGTGTCTACTGAGGCTGCAGATGGGCCCAGGAGTGGCTCCGTGCTGCAGGAACGGCCAGCCCCACTCGGCTTCTCCTTGAAACACAACTGCAGCTGTATTCTGCATCACTGGAAAGTGCAATATAATATTAAATCTGTTGGTCTAAGAATGGCTGTGCATGTGTTTCTTGGGACTTGTGGGCCAGGGACATGCGCCTGACATGTTGGCTACAGGCTGGGAAACCACCACAGCAGTGCTGAATAACCTCACACAGCATGTCTTGTATTCTGAGGTGTTCACCTAAAAACTACTGCCCAAGGGTCAGTGTCATCGAGCTAATGTGAATCTCTCAAAGAGAATACTTCAGAGCTAAGAGTGTGGGTATTGGGGAAAGCAGAGGAAACCTCTCACAGAAACCAAACCAATGAAACATGAAGGTGGACCACATCTTTAAGACCATCTTCTCCATCAGAGGAGCTGTTGGTCTAGACTAGGGGTGGCAAGTTTTTTTCTGTAAAGGGCCAGATAGTACAGGCACACCTTGTTTTATTGTGCTTCGCAGATATTTCGGTTTTTACAAAATGAAGGTTTGTGGCAACCCTGCATTGTCAGATGATAGTTAGCATTTTTTAGCAATAGAATTTTTTAATTAGGTTATGCACATTGTTTTTTTAGACATAATGCTATTGCACACTTAATAGACTACAGTATAATGTAAGCATAGGTTTTATATGCACTAAGAAACCAAAAAATTCGCGTGACTCACTTCATTGCAGTGGTTTGGAATCGAATCCGCAGCATCTCCAAGGTACGCCTGGAAATACTGCAGCTTTTGCAGGCCATAATGTCTCTCTTGTAAATACTTAATTCTGCTATAGGTCATATGTAAATGAATGGGTGTGGCTATTCCAATAAAACTTTATTTACAGAAGGAGGTGGGCCAAATGCCATAGTTTTCAGATCCTGGTCTAGTGCTCTGAGGCTAGCAGAGAAGAGAGAAGGGTAGGGGTGGATGGCAGATTGACCTAAGGGGCCTGGTTCCGAGGAGTCCACTTCCAGGGCCACAGCTTTCACATTCTACCATCAGGACAGACAGGTTTGCTGATAAGAAAAATGACTACTCCCAGCCCTGCTGCATGGCACAGAAAGGGCATGACCTGGTCACCAGGCTCAAGGCTCTCTCCCTCAGCAGCTTTGGGATCCTACACAGCTCACCTTTTTCTGTGCTCTAGCATCTTCTGAGTCAGAATGTCTCCGGTAAGAGGTCAGCAACCAACTCCATTTTCCCTCCTCTTGTGAAGGACAGGTGGCCAACATGGTGACCAGTTGGCCATGGTGGCTCTGGCAGCACTAAAGTTCCCTGTTTCTCTGCTGGAACAGCCCTAATATTCTCCAATACATGGTCGCCCCAAACCTAGCTCTGTGAAGGCTTGGGGAAAGGCAGATGGGGCCGCTCATGTAAGCATGGCCCATCCTCATCATCACCTGGCCTGGGCTCCGGGCTCGCAGGGAGTCGCCCCTGCTGTAAGAGCTCCCTGGGTGCGCGTAGCCGTCGGGCTGTACACTCGCATTCCTCTTTAAAGCTGCTCTGGGCTGGGCTTGCAGCCTGCCTGCTCCCTTTGTCTTGACACGTAACACAACAGGCTGTGAATCCTTGTCCTTGGCAGGCAGGGCAGGTCAAGACGAGCTGCCGGCACTGGGGAGTGGAGCACAGTTTATACTGGTCCCATGGGGCCCCACAGTATGAACATTCTGGGGAACAAAGAAAAGCCTTGTTATAAAGACACATGAGCACACATCTGTACACACACACACGTACGTGTACATACACACACATACGTACCACATGCACACGTAGACGCAATTCTCCAGTTCCTAAATATAACCCTTAGCTCATCAGCATCTAATGTATCCTTTTGGGTCTGAGGAAGGTTTCTAAATAGTGTAAGTCTCCTGTCTTCTAACAGACAAGGTTCCCCCACCCCCACCTTTTTTGGGGGAGGTTGCTTCTGGGAATTGTCTTCTGATTCCAGCATTCACTGACCCATTTTTCTTTTTCTCATTTAGAAAACAGGCAGTAACGTTTCTCTCTTTCATTAACTAGTCCAAAGCTGGCCAACCACCCTTTGTTGAATGGTCTTTTTCCTTTAGATCATTCCCTTTTGCACTGGGAGACAACACGCCTGAATACAGATAATCCCACATTGACATTTGGCTTCTCCAGTCCACATTCCTCTTCCCCAGGCCTGAAGTTCTCCTGCTTTTGCCAGGGGACACTTGGCCACACAACTCCTAAAACTCACATTATCTACTTTCTCGGCCCCTTTTCCCTGCTGACCTCCTATCACCATTGATAACATCATTCTTCAAGTCTCTTTACCTAGCTTATCTAAGCTACCTTTGGGCCCTCTCTCTCCCCTTTCTGCTCCATCTAGCTCCATAAGAGATCTGAAGTTGCCTCCAGTAAGACACAAATATAAGACCATTAAAACGAATACAAAGATCAAGAAGAAAGGGGAGAGGAAATCAGACTCCCACCTTATTCATTATCTGAGTGTTAATTCAATCTCAGCCCCTGATCACAGGAGTTCTAGAAAATTCTGACAGCCACTAGGGTTGTCTGCCTGTGATCTTTCCCGTTCAAAATGGTGGCATCCAGGGGGAGGATCCATTTTTCTTTAGGATTATTTCCATCCTTCTTTTACTGACTGCCCTCATCTGGTACCATATGTTAGTGTGGACTCCAAACTACAGTCACACCACAGGCTTCCTGTAGCCATCCCTGCCTCCTGCCTTGGCCCTAGGCTCAGCTCCCGCCTTGGAATGCCCCACCCACCACTTGAAAGTGCATACCACATGTGTCCACAGACCATCTAACTAGGGGTTCTTTTACTTGTGCCATGAATTTACTTGACAGTCTAGTGAAGACTATTCTGTCTTAGAAAAATGTTTTTACAATCCATAAAATAAAATGCATAGGATCACAAAGGAAACCAATTACATAGACTACAAAATAACGAAATATTCTTTAAAGTCTGGGATACAGTAAAATACTTATTAACACATTCTATAACAAGACTTAGTGATGAGCCTAATAACTATTTCCATTTTGAAGCAATGATGAACATAAATGCTATATTGAAATATTCACAGCAGCTGTAATATATGAAAATACTGTGATTTCTAGTGATAACAAAGTCACAGGTACATCTAATACTACTGATTTGCTGCTTACATTCGTAATTGAAGGAAGTACTATATTTAGTGAGGGGTTATGAAACTAAAGATAAAATTATTTTCCATTCCAAATTCTGTCTGCTCCACTGCTGCATCTCCAACTCTGTTAGGAAATAGTGGTACTATGTACTCCTTTTCCCTTGCTTTATTCTTCAAGTAATCAGTACTGGTCTGTCTTCCAGAAGGTTAATACAGAGGGTATGTCTGATCATGAATTTAGGTTCTGAGTCTGTGCTGACCTACCTGACACTATGTCACTGTTGAAGGATAAGGCATAACGCTCATCAAAGACAAACAACTTCCCTTTGTAAAAACCAGCAGGAAACTCCTCCAGGTACTTGTGGATGCCACCCTTGAGCTGGAACACTTCCTTGCACACTCCCTATGTGTGGAAACACAAGAGGAAATTTGAGGAGACTAGCAGAGACCAGTAGGAAGCTCCACAGAGGAGCAGCATGTGGTAGGAATGCCGAAGTGGGGCTCCTGGCTCCCCCTGCGGGACACTGAAGAACTGCTGACAAAGGGGGCAACGAACCAACTGGCAGATCTTGCCTACTAGGGTGATGGGTGAGGACAGCAGTCAGGGCCTTCACTCTCTAGATCCTGGGAAGCCCAACTATTTTTGCTGCTCCCTAAATATAGGAAGACACCTGTTAGGACATGTAATGTTACTGAATTTGCTCTTCTCAGGATCAAGCAAAAGGATTAGGAAAAGGGAGATAATCTTTCCCTTTTGTACTTGATGAGTCGCTAAGATTGTTGAGTGCTTTTCACATCTTGAGATTTAAGAACTTCAGATTTTATACTTAGAAACTCTGTGCTGGGGAGAATAATCCCTGGCTGGCTGGGCGTGGGAGAGGGGGTGAAGGTGGGGATTGGAAAGTTCCACACACGCTGTGGGTGCAGCCTTCTTCACCTCCATGCCTGCAGTGCCCTAAGGGTGGTGACTCACCTTGGCTTTGAGGTAGGCTGAACCCCGCTCACAACGGATGCCCCCAGTGCAATACATCAGCACCCTCTTCTCTTTGAAAAGTTCTAGATTTTCATCAACATAGCTAGGGAAGTAACTGAATTTCCTGATGTCTGGGGCTAAGCAGCCCTGGAACCGTCCCTACAATATAGGAGCAGCAGAAAGAAAATGATCAGAAAAACATACCTGGTAAGAACAAAGCTGCTTTCTGCATCAAACACCACTCCCCACCCCTGCCTTGGCAAGGCAGCACTTGCTCCCTGCTGTTTTCATCCCACACGCTAGCCTTTCAAACTTCAAAATCTGGAACTTAGAAACAAGGCTGGTGGGCTGTGGGTCACCCATCCAGAGACCTCAGGGGAACTGGAGAGGCTGCCCAAAGCAAACTTGACAAGATCCTTGACACATGTCAGGGGTAGGCATATGGGAGCCAGAAAGTCCATTATGTGCCAAGATGTCTTTAATCCATATTTTCTTAGACTTTCTCACCAGATTCTGAGTTTGAAGTCTTGGGTTTTCTCTGATGCTGCTAGTAGTGGGAGGAGAGCCACTGACTCAGCCACAGATGGGCACACGGCGTCCCCTTCAGAAACATGCTATGCTGTGGGAACTCAGTTCTGGTTCTTACTTACTATTTTGCTTTCATAGAAGTTTCTGCAGTCCAGTAGGATAGTATCACTTTCTTCTTGATTTGCCTGAGACAGAAACTTTTCTACTTCTTTATGAAATTCACCTGGGGATAAATGGATTCCTAAAACCAAACAAAAAAATCAGTTAAAACAAAACAAAAACAAAACCCAGTTACAACTGGCCCAGCCCGATGACTTCCATTTGCTTTGTTTCTCCCCACCTAAACCTTTCCTCTCATAATTACAGTTACATCTGAAAATGACACTATCTGATGATCATAATGAAAGAATTTAGTAATTCCATGTATTCTCACTCTCCCTCCTCCTAAGATGAGCACTGTGGAGACCTGGCAGTTTAGAAATAATTAGAGAATTCTGCATCCTCATACTTGGCCTAACCCAATAATAAAAGCCAGACAGAAGGGATATAAACTGCCATGTGGGTTTTTGGGTCCATGTTATGGCTAGTGTTCTATTGTCATTGTATATGGAGGAGCCTGGGCATGTATATGCTTGACTACAGGCTTTATAAACTGTTCTATACCAACGTCAAGTCCAAGGCTAAGAACCCTGGCACAGGCAGGTGTGAGCATATGGTTATGGAACAAAGTTGGAGTAAGTTTTTTAAAAATACAAAAGAGTAAGAAGAATGTGTCTAAGTTTGTGTGCATGAGTAAAAGAGAAAAGGGCAGGGGGTGCTGACAGCAGGAATGAAATATGAGAAAGAAGGCAAGAGAGAGAAAAGGATGGAACGCTAGAAGAAGGAGGAGAGAAAGGAGATGAAGAAGATACGTAACATACAAGGAGACTAAAAGGAAAGAACCTGTCCGGTGGGGCCCTCTGCCTTCTCTACTCTCTAGGATAGAAATACTCCTGTATCTTTAGGGTCCAGACATCTCAGTAGTTTGTGAGGAACTTCTGGTGAATTTGGCCACCATACCTCATGGGGGGGGGCGCTCTGGTCCTTGAGTCACCACTCATGATAGAGCCTGACAGCTCCACTCAGGGGTAATCCCAACAACCCCCTGAAACTGCTGGGTACCCAGATCGGGCTGGAGACCCAGAGCACGGCCAAGGAATCTGGATTCCTACCTGCCCAACCTAGGACTGCAGGGAGAATGTAACAAGGCCAGATTTTATATAAGTTACTGTCACATAATTACACAGTCACCAAAACAGTGGGGTGGAAAGGGAGGTTCAAAACTGTGATGAGAAGCATGGAAATCTGCTAAGACTTCTCCTTACACGGAGCTGCAGGGAACCCAGCCTGTTCCCGCTGCTGCTATTACTGTGGCTACTCTCCTGGCCCTGTGGAGGCCTGACCAGAGAGTGACTCACATGAAGTGCTTAAAAGAAGTGCCTCCAAACAACTTGGCTCAAATGAAAGCAGCAAAGCACTGCCTGGAGCCCACTCTCCCCTAAGCTCCAGAGCAAGGTCCTATAGCGCCAACAAAGAGCTGTTTGTGGCCATCCTGCCTTCTGCCAAGGGAGGGACACTAAGCAGACATGGCCCTTTTTGGCCCTTTTCTCCTCATACATGAGTCTCTTTTCCCGGATGCTTGTATCTTACTCTCATTTCCCTCTGGTTTAACTCTTAGCCTTCTTTTTAAATATTTACATGTTAAAAAATGAACATAGACCCAGCCAGAGCTTTCTGTTTCCTGATGAAAGGAGACAATACTACCTATGAAGTAGACTTGGGGGGAAAAAAAGGAAAGAAAGAAAAAAGGAAATCAAACCTGAACCTGATCAAGTCTCTAGACATGAGCTATCTAATATGGTAGCCACAGGGACTTCCCTGGCGGCCCAGTGGCTAAGACTCTGCGCTCCCTATGCGGGGGACAAGGGTTTGATCCCTGGTCGGGGAACTAAGACCCCACATGCTGCACAGCATGGCCAAATAAAATAAAATTAAAAAAAAAAAAGAAATAAATAATATGGTAGCCACTAGCCACATGTGGCTAATGGGCACTTGAAATGTGGCTTGAGATGTGCTGTAATAAGGGTGACACAGATGCAGGATTTCAAGGACTTAGTATACCAAAAAAAGAGTAAAATATCTCATTAATAATTTTTTACACTGGATACAAGTTGAAATAATATTTTGGCTACATTGCATTAAATAAAGTATATTATTGAAATTAATTTCACTTGTTTCCTTTTACTTTTTAAAATGTGGCTACTAGAAAATGTAAAATTCCCCTGTAGCTCACATTATATTTCTATTAGACAGCACTATTATAAATCTAACTACAGTTCATAGGAAATACAGAGGACAGAAGAACATCCCACAGAGATGCAATCAGCATTATACTGATTGTGGGAAATGCTATAAGCAAAATGATCTAATTCCTTCAAAAAATAAACTGCAGGGGAAAATAAAAGATGGAAGTGACTCTCTAGGTTAAAAGGGACTTTAGGAGACATAGTGATCAATCACAATGAGTGGACCTTACTTGAATCCTGACAGAAACAAACTTAAAAAAGTATGAGCTAACTGGGAATTTTAACCACTGGCTGGATATTTGATAACATTAAGAAATTGCTGTTAAAATGTTTTAGATGTGATGATGGTTTTACAATTATTTATTTTTTAAAAAACCTTTATCTTTTAGAGATGTCTACTAAAATAGTTACGAATGAAATGACATGACATCGGGATTCTCTTCTAAATGATCCAGGATGGGAGAAGGGGGTGGGGATAGATCAAAGTTGGCCATGAGTTTATAACTGTTGAAGCTGCGGGAGAGGTACACAGGAGTTCACTGTACTGTTTTCTCTATTTTTTTTAATGTTTGAAATTTTTCATAGTAAAAAGTAAAACAAAACCAAAAAACCCAGCCAAACAAATGTCTTTCAACCATCTACGGTACCCGTGAGGGAGGGGCAAAGAGAACATTCTAGAGCACTTGCAAACAAACTGCTTTGGTGTTGAAAGCCACTTGCTTCCTGTAGCAAAAAGTCTGTGTTTTATTCAGTTGATGAACTATTTACAAGTAATAATTACACGCTTTCCAAATTGTTATCTTTGGAAAGAAAACAACTTCTTGCCAAACCATCACCAAGAAGAATAACTAAGCCAAGTCATTCTAAGCAGTGAGTCTCCAATCACCAGAGCACCAAAGAGAAGAACCAGTTTAAGCACTGAATGACCCAAGTGTTAGCCACCCCACAGATATTCTGAAGAGAGAACTCATCACAACTCTCGCTGATCAGAATGTCTAGCTTTCACATTTGTCTCTATATTAAGATTTGTCCCTATGAAGAAAAGGAAAATGTTTCTTCTTAAAGCAAGCATACCAGGCTTCTTATAGGAGATCTTACTGGGACTGATCCCCATGGGCACAATCTCTTCAAACACACCAACACGCAATTCTGGAAAACAGCAAGCTCCTCCTTTGCTGGTCTAGCCAATGAGAAACAAAACAGAATACAGTCTTTCTCTCCCATCTCCAGGTATAAGATATTTATTCAGTTAAATTATCTGGAACATTCTATGCTCTAACTCCCTTTTCCCACTGAAACAGTTGTTCCTAATTTGAGGTTTCTTAATACTTCAGCTACCCTATTATTACACAACAGATTTAATTCTTATATTTGGCACTTATTTATTGTGTATCTACCATGTGCAGAAATGTCAAATTGAAAAGGTGTTTCTATAGCAATAAGCATTTAACTATAAAACTGAAACACCACTGAGCAATTTCAACATGTAAGATTACATCCCAGCTTTTGTTCAGGAGCTACGACCTTTTCTTTCCTTATCATCATCACCAGCACTAACACCAGCAAGGTAATTCCCACCACCTCTATCACCCATGATGCTAAAGCATAAAGTCACTCCAGCAAAGCAGCTCTCTTGGGAGAGCAATAGCTTTATTCCCTGTGTGGTGTGAAGTGCTGATCTGATCCCACCAGGTTTACTAAACACGTAGTGATCCTCTGATACAGCCAGGTGGTCTCTCAAATGAATAAACACGGCTAAGCTTGAGAGTTTATAGAATGTATAAGCTGTAACGTCCTTATTCTATAAAAAAGGAGACCAAGGCCCATGATCACGTGGCGACGTGGTGGACGAACTGGAATGAACATGCTCCTTCTCCTGCACTGCCTCGGGACCTAGCAAGAAAAGGGTGTTCTGTCCAGCACTGCTTACTTCTCTACAGTGATCCTCTTCATAGCCTGGAGTGGGAAGAGGCACTGAAGCAGAAGCAAATGGCTCTCGATCCATTTCATTTTCAATTTCTCTTACCTTAAAATCGTCCTTACACAGATAATCCTTAAACAATGGGCAGGAAAGCATGACTTCTACATAGAGTCTGGTGGCCAATTTGCTTCCACCCACTGTCCCATTGATTCCTTCTGTAGCAATTCGAACCTGAGACACAAGACGGTGAGAGAAAGGGAATGCAGGCTGTTCTTAGCTCGGTTCAAATCTTTGCAGGGCAGAACAGGTTCATGTGTGTCAATGAGTTTAACAGGAAAAGCAGAAACATTGCTGTGGACACCAAAGTGTTACCACACACAAGATGCTTGTAGTTTTCTAAAATGGCACACTGCCCATAGTTCAGACGAGGTACTCAGTTAACGTGTGCTGAACAAGAGAATGAAATGGATAGAACAACTGGAAAGCCCCATTTGCTATGGAGCTCCAGCTGTCCAATGGCCAAAACTTAAATTCAGGTCAACAGATGTAGGATCAGGATTCAGCTTTGCCACTTACTTGCTAAGTGACCCTGAGAAAATTAATTCTCTTCTCTGAACCTCAATTTCTTCATCTTGATAAAACAGATGAAAAAGAATCAACAATGAAAAAACTGCTGTCCTCAAGTCCTAATGCACAGAACACATCTGAGGGCTGGGAATGCACGAGAGCACATCTCTGCACAGTGTTGGAGGTAAAGCCCACCACTGCAAACCCACCCGTTGGAATACAAATTCCAGGAGGAGCTTGTGTCTCTTTTGTTCTTTGTTGCATAATCAGTGCCTAGAGTAGTACTTGCCACACAGTAGGCATTTAATATGTATTTGCTGAGCAAATGAATGTGTATCCAAATCTGAGGCTTTTTGGCTTCTCAAACCCTCTGTTCTCTTTGAAATGCTTCACTGGTTAGGGAACATTAAAGCCTGGGTTAAGGCCTCTGCCTTCAGAGGCAATCCTCTGGGGGGCCTGCAAAGTTACTTGTTCTGGTACCACAAAATCCTCTGGATAAGTTTAAAGATGGATCATCTCTAGACAGAGCTAGCTTTCTAGAGAAAAGTAAGAAAGTGCAACACTGTATATCATGGTATTCTCTGGAAAGAGATGTAATTTAAGTCAAGGTCCTATATTGTTACCACTTTGTTATATATTGTTATTTATATAGCAATGATACCTACCAATGCATTAGAATTTGAAAAATTTTAAAAGCTCCCCTTTTATTAGGGCCTAGGGAAGATACTTCGTTTGTTGCCTCACTTGATTCAATTCTTTAGGGCATGGATATAAATGGGATTCATTTCACAAGCCAGGGCCAACTCACTAGTAGTGGCTCTCCAGAGTTCCATGATGAGCATTCTGAGTCACATCCAGTCTCCTTGAGAAAGAGGAGCGCAGTCTATTGAAGCCTGTTCTGGGCTGGGAGAGGAAAGTAGGAAGCATATGCCATCTCTGCTGTACAGACTACTGCACCTATTACCGACTCGTATATTTTTAAGGGACAACATAGAAAAATAGAGCTGAACCAGCGTAAGGGTCAGGAAATCTACCCTAAAACTGTCTCTGACGGGGGCAAATATGATGAAGAGGTACATACTTCTGTGTACCTGTCTTCTGAGTAGGTCAGAAGACCCTTTCCTATGCTAATCTCAGAACCCAAATAAAAGACAAGCACAGGCACTCCCTAAATAGCTGAGGCAGAGCAACCTCTAAACTCATGCACTAGACTTCCAACTTCTGTTGAAGGATTCTTCAACTGAAACCTTCAAAGTAGCTGCTAGGTGAGGAAGGCCTTATACCTCAGAGATGAAGAGCAATAGTTAGCATTTATTGAGTACCTAGTATGAGACAGGAACTTTACATTATACTACTGGAAAGTAGATATCAAAATTCCCATTTGACAGAAAAGGAAACAGAAGCTTAAGGAAATCAAGTAACTTGCCCAAGGGCACAAAGTTGGTAGGTGGTAGATCTGGGATTCAAAAGCATATCTTATTGGGTCCAAATCTTGTAATTTTTCCTTTCTAAAGCCTCTAATACATCCCCCAAATTTCTTGAGGCAGTAAGAAATGTATAGCAAAGGGATCAGAAGCTTCTTTCCATAATTCTAGAATTTTCAAGTTCTCCTCTTTCCCTACAAATGCCAACATTCTGCCAAATCTCCTACCAACACAAAACTTGAAAACTTGGCTGAAGCCTTAAAATTTAGACCTAAGATCCAGGCAGGTGCTGCCACCTTGTGGGTAGAGACCCTCACTGCTAGGTCCCCTTGGGCTGGGCCAAGAATAAAAATCGGCCCCAAACCAAGGAAACAGATTGATTTCCTATTTTGTAGGCTCAGGTTTACTGTGAGAGAATATCCATCTTTCAAGGTGTTCTCTAAATAGAGATGGTGATAAACGTATATACGCCACAAATGTTTACTAAATTTTTTTTTTACAATGCGCCAGCAATTGTGCTAGGAATTGGGTCATAGTGGTTAAAAAATAAATAGTTTTTGCCCTTTGGGAGCTTACAGACTTAAGGTAGGTCACAGATATTCAGATAAAAGTCACAGACTGACAAGTGCTATGAAAAATCACTGCAAGATGCAATGAAAGAGTGTATGTGGAAAACTGAATTTAGATTAAAGGTCAGGAAAGATGTCTTTGAGGAAGTGTCATTAAAACTGAGAACTGAAGATTGATTAAAAATTAGATAGGAGAACCCGAATGGGTGTGGGAGAGTTCCTTGAAGAGAATTTTCTTATAAAAAGGCCCAAAGGCACCAAAAAATCTTTGTGGGCTCCAAGAAACTGAAAGGCTATTTTGCTGGAGTGTAATGAGTAAAGAATGGTATCAGATAAGTGGAAAAGGTGGAAGGGGCCAAATAATGCAGGAAACTAAGGGCACGTTAAGGATTTGGGTTTTACTCTAAATGCACTGGATAGCTACTGAAAGACTGTGAGGAGGGAGGGAGGGAGATGATTTCATTTACCTTTTAAGATCATTCTGGCTGCTGTGTGGAAAATGATTAAGTGTGGGCAAGGATGGAAGAATGGAGAGTAGTCTGGAAGCTGCTGAAATGAACTAGGTAAGAGAGGGTGGGGCTTGGTTTAAGGTGGTGGAAGACAGAGTGAACGGAATCAAAGGATATTTTAGAGGCAGAAATGGCAGGACTTGGTGATGAACTGGTCTGGAAGCTGCTGAAATGAACTAGGTAAGAGAGGGTGGGGCTTGGTTTAAGGTGGCAGAGACAGAGTGAACGGAATCAAAGGATCTTTTAGAGGCAGAAATGGCAGGACTTGGTGATAAACTGAATGAGGTAAAAGAAGCTTTCAGTCGCTATCTATAAAACAACATGGGTGTGAAAAATATCACTGACTGATCAAATAATTGCCTTAGGGAATTAAAACCTAGGACATGTGTGGGAAACATTAGGCCTAAGACAGTACAGCGTCATAACCAGAGATGATCTCAGAGGGAATCTAGTTCACTTCCTTTTCATTTAAAATTTTAAAATACATATGTACACATATGTGTGTGTGTGTGTGTATATATATATATATATATATATGTATGTAATCATCGAGGATTTGAAAAAAAAAAATCCATAGTCCTATCACGTAGAGATAATCACAACTAACATTTTGATATTTACCACTCCATCTTTTTACACACACGCTTGTGGTTTTGTTACAAACATACATTCATCCTTTTACTCAACATTCTCCAAATATTTACTGTCTGCTATGTGCTAAGCCCTGTTCTAGCACTGACAATATATCAATTGATTAACAAAGTTCCGTACTCATGACGCTTATATTCTACAAGGGAGATAGATTATAACAAATTAAGCAAAGATTGTACTCTCCAATAGTAGTAAACTTTTTGAAATTCTTTGAGCAGAAGGGAATAGAAAGTGATGAGATTTGGAGAGAGACAGATTAGAATTCTCAGGAGATAACATTTGAGGGGAGATCTGAAGTGAGGAACAAGCCATGTGAAGATCTAGGGGAAAAAACATTCAAGAGGGAAAGGAAACAGCAAATGTCAAAACCACAAAATGGCAAAAGACTGACATGTTCTAAGAAAATTAGGAAGCAACTTGATATCACACCTATATGTACAGTTCTATAAAATGTTTTTCCAGTTAATATATTAAGAACATTTCCCCATGCAAGGGGTCAGCAAATTATGCCTGCTTTTACATAGGTTTTACTGGAATATGGCCATATCTGTTCTTTTACATATTGTTTACGGTTGTTTTCATATTGCGACACCAAGTTTGAGCAGCTTTTGTGCAAAGCCTAAAATATTTACCATATGGCTCTTTAAGAAAATGTTTGCTGATCCCTGGCCTATGCCTTTATGTAGTCTTATAAAACACCATTTTTTAAAAATTGAAGTATAGTTGATTTACAATGTTGTGTTAATTTCTGCTGTACAGCAAAGTGATTCAGTTATACATATATATACATTCATTTTTTAAATATTTTTTTCCATTATGGTTTATCATAGGATACTGATTATAGTTCTCTGTGTTATACAGAACGTTACTGTTTATCCATTCCATATATAATAGCTTACAACTGCTAACCCCAAACTCCCACTCCATGCCTCCCCCAATCCCCTCCCCGTTGGCAACCACGTCTGTTCTCTATGTCTGTGAGTCTGTTTCTGTTTTGTAGATAGGTTCAGCTGTGTCATATTTAGATTCCACATATAAATGAAATACGGTATTTGTCTTTCTGACTTACTTCACTTAGTATGATAATCTCTAGTTGCATCCACATTGCTGCAAGTGGCATTACTTCGTTCTTTTTTTATGACTGAGTAGTATTCCTTTGTATATATGTACCACATTTTCTTTATCCATTCATCTGCTGATGGACATTTAGGTTGTTTCCATGTCTTGGCTATTGTGAACAGTGCTGCTATGAACATCAGGGTGCATGTATCTTTTTGGATTAGAGTTTTGTCTGGATATATGCCCAGGAGTAGGACTGCAGGATCCTATGGTAGCTCTATTTTTAACTTTCTGAGGAACCTCCATACTGTTTTCCATAGTGGCTGTACCAACTTACATTCCCACCAACAGAAAACATCATGTTAATAGCTGTTTAGTATTCCACTTAAATGCCTAGCAGGAATTTGCTAATTTCTAAGAACCCAACTGGTGAATCCTTCAAGCACAGCCTCTGCAAACTAAGTTGGAGGCAAGATGAGTCCAGTGAAGGATAGGGTGTGGGAGAAGGTGTTACCTTGCCTGTGAGGTGCAGGTGCTGACACAGAGCTGTCTGCCAGGCACAGATCCAATCAGGATCCTCCAGGTCACAGTAGCAGTAAAAAAGTAGCACCTCCCCTTCACCATTGCCCTGGCCACTGTAAAAAGAAAACCACAGGGGAAAAAGCATTTCAGTCACTGGCATAAGGAAGACACAATTCATAAGTATACCCAGGCAGAATCAGAAGAAAGGCCTAATGGAGCAACTCATGCCTGCCTTTGCTCCTAACTATCATTCTCCTCCTGACATGAGAAGCAACTCCTGTCTGTATTTGCTCTAAAGAAGACAATACCTGCACTGAACTCCTTCCTTTATAAAAAGTGAGCTTACTTTGATTTCCTTGTTTAATCATCATATCCATGAGATAGGTATTAATAACCCCTTTTCACAAGACAGCTGGAAATTTGAATCCATTCTGGCTTATACTCTAACACAAGGCAGTATCTGTTTTGAATCTCTCTCTGTACAGAAAGGTTTCACTTCCATTTTTTCATGTAATCCTGTTACCCATGAGACAGGTTATTAGCATCCCCATTTTATAGCCGAATAAACTGAGCCCAATTCATCCCAGGTGAGACAGCTACAAAGTGACAGTCAGGACTGGAACACCAGTCTTCTGACACTAGAACCCATACTCTTTCTACTGCACTGTGCTGACTTAAACTAACTAGTTATGGGACCTGGGCGGGTGTCTTATCATCCCTGAGCCTTGATTTCCTCATCTGTAAAACTGGAGGACTGAAATAAACTGCATTTCTCAAAGTGTGCTCTGAAGCTGTTCTATGAAATCACATGTCTGAGAAATCCTGCAGATAATATCTCCCCTTTGAGAGTCACAGTGAAAGCCCCTCATCTATTGAAGGCTCTGGGCAGTCCTGCAAAAAAGAACATTTTAACCTAATGCTTCCCAAACTTAATTGTCTTTAGCATCTCTTTTCAACACCTGATAGCATCCTCCAGAGCTAGTGTTGTACAGACATATTTTAGAGAATGATATAACAGATGATAATTAAGGTCCCATCCAGCTCTGGTATCTGTGACTGTCTCATCAGTGCCCTCTTCATATTTCAGGGCCTAGTCTCCGAAACCTGCTTATCTATTTCAGAGCCTATCTATTTTCCTTTCTCTAAATTCCTGTCATGAATTACTGTCTGAGCCATACAACTGTAAGTGATAATTATATAGCCTGTCTTGTACCATCTGCTAAATGTTTCATGTATCCTTTTCTTTGTCTTTCTAACTAAAAAGCAGGGCCATACAGAAATGAAGAGACCACATTTGTATAGCACTTTATAGTTCACAAGTGCTCTTACCATCATCATTTGATATAATTCATATAGCAATTCTGTGAGGTAGGCAGAGCAGGCGTTATTATTCCAGTTTTAGAGGCGAGAACATAAAGGTACAAAGAATTTTAGTGACTAGCTCAAGTCTGACTCCAAGTTCAATTCTGTTTCTAACTTTCTCTTCCTCTTTCTGATAAACAAAGGGAACTGGCATAACACAGGTGACAAAAATGTATCAAATTTGGGCATTTTCTAATCACCAAATAGTTTAGGAATTGCTTAAAATCAGAAATCTGTCCTCTAGAATTATGTAATATTATGATTTGGTGAGGTTTTCAAAGGCGGATTTAAACTTCTAATCCTATGCCTCAGTTCTAAAACTTAACATAGGGACTTCCCTGGTGGCGCAGTGGTTAAGAATCCACCTGCCAATGCAGGGGACACGGGTTCAAGCCCTGGTCTGGGAAGATCCCACATGCCGCGGAGCAACTAATCCCAGAGGCGCCACAACTACTGAGCCTGCGCCCTACAGCCTGCACACCGCAACTACTGAGCCCGCATGCTGCAACTACTGAAGCCCATATACCTAGAGCCCATGCTCCGCAACAAGAGAAGCCAGTGCAGTGAGAAGCCCGTGCACTACAACGAAGAGTAGCCCCCGCTCACCGCAACTAGAGAGAAAGCCCGTGCGCAGCAACAAAGACCCAACACAGCCAAAGATAAATTTAAAAAAATAATAATAAAATAAAATAAAACTTAACATACTTTCTAAAACATATCCAGCTCAGAAAACCACATTTTGCAACAAAAACCCCTTTTTAAGTTCTGACATTATTCAGGGTACAGGAATCATTAACATTTCTGGGCCTTCTGATTTCTCTTTGAAAAAAATACAATTTTCTGTTCTTTACCTCTGCCTAGAGAAGATAAGATGTAGGATGGCTTCCAAGAAACCCGGAGAACACTGTCAGCTGTGCGGGTATATGCTACCGCATAGGCTATGGTCTTCTATTATACATAGAACATGTTTATTGGCCTAGTTTAGGCGGTAGAGAAATTCTGTGCCTTACGGATTTGCCATTTTAGTGGATGGGTGGTATCTCACTGTGACTGGAAAAACGTTTTTTAAATTAAACGAAAGGTACAGAATGAAATTCTTACCTTATCAGCTCATCAGGGCTAAAGCAGCTTATATCAGGGAGCCAAGCAGACACTTCATGGCTATGGGTAAGGTCTTCTTTGAAAGGATTTCTTTTGTCTGCAGACTTAAGAGTCTTTGAGGTGCTTGATGTCACAGTCAGCTGCTTTAAAACAGAAGCAGTCTCATGGTAAATCTCATCAGCATGTTGTGTTGCCACATGTCTGTGGATGCTGGTCTGGTCTGTGAATAGTTGCTGACAGCATTTCCACCATTTTTCTTTATACTCAGAAGGAGGTGCTGGAAGTTCTTTAGTTTTGACAAAAAGGGCAAACGCCTGCAATTAAATTTCAAATATGTCACTGTTAAATAACCTTAGGTTTCAGGCTAGAATGAAAGTCTCATGAAATCCCTTATCTTTCCACAGGGATTTCTAGTTTTACGTCCTACTGTTCTATAGAAGAACTTCCTGAGAGACTGAACTTCCTCCAAAAAGGAAATGGTCAAGGAAATTATGGAATATACTTACTATGGAATATTAAGCAGCCAGTTTTAAATTACATGGGAAAATATAATATTAAATGAAAAAAACTGGAAAAATTTGCTTATACAGTGTAATCTTAACTACATTAAAAAGTACATTGAAAAAGACTGGAAAGACTACCAAAATGTTTTGATTTGTATAAAGTGGATTTAGGCTAATTGTTAAAAAAAATTTAAACAGAAGAGAAAATTATGGATGCACCATAACTCTTTTAACCCATTCTAAATGAGCGAGCTTTTTTTGTTTCCAATACTTGCAGTTATAAGCAATGGTGAACGAACATGCCATGCACACATCTTTCTATACGTCTTTAACCATCTACTTAGAATAACTATTAAGAAGAAAGTTTTGGAGGTGAAGAAGCGTAAAATTTTAAACTGTGAGAAATAGTGACTACCTGGAAAATCATACCAATTTATACACTCACCAGCAATGCATGGGGGTTCATTTTATCCACAGCATTTTTATCAGTATTTAATTTTTGTCAATATTTTTAATATTGACCCAAATAAAAGGCAAAAGAAATATCCTGTTTTTACTTGCGTATCTTTGATTTAAGGTTGAGTATTTTTTCATATTGATTCGATGTTCTTTTCTAGCTTACCTGTTAATATCTGTTGCCTATTTTTCTACTGTGGCATTTATCTTATCTTCTTACTGATTTGTAAGTGGTTTTAGTGACCTTTTGTTGATCATAGTTATCCAAATTTGTTTCCTAGCTTGTCATTCATTTTTCAACTTTGTTTATGGTGTTTTTTGATGTATAAATGGAAGCTAAATGATATCTATGATTATCAGCCTTTTTTCAAGGCTGAAAAAAATGGAAAGAAAGGTATTTTTACATATATGTATGTATCTATATATATTTTAAACAATTCTCTTAATGCATCTGAAGACTACAGTACAGCACCCAAAATTGGGCACTCTGAAGGATAACAATTATAAATATGGAGCATCACTTTTGGACCTTCCTCAGTCTGTACACAACCATATCTGGACTGTCCCAGACTGAAGCAGGATGGGGTCGTCTGCAATTACACTGCAGGGCATTTTTTAGCCTCTCCTACAGTTAATCCTTCTGTATAGGCAAAAAAGAGAAAGAGAGATGGTGTGTATGTCAACTTAAGTGTTTCTTTGTATTATACTTAGAACTAAGGTGTATGCATCCAAGGCCTCATTATCATCGAGGCCTCAAAAAGTCATGGTCCTTAAAGAAATACTATATAAAATCAGAATTTTTTCCTTCTTTCCTCCTTCGTCAAAATGCCAGCAGGCAGGCCTGAGCAAGATGGGAGGCCCAGTGTAAATGTGGCCTGCTGCTGGTCTTTTAGGGCCTCGTGAACAAAGCATTGAGGATCCAGCAGCAGCTAGGGCCCGTGTGGGGTCTGTTCAAGAGAGATGCAGGCCAGGGCTTCCCTGGTGGCGCAGCGGTTAAGAATCCGCCTGCCAATGCAGGGGACACGGGTTCAAGCCCTGGTCCGGGATGATCCCACATGCCGCAGAGCAACTAAGCCCGTGCACCACAAATACTGAGCCTGGGCTCTAGAGCCCGCGAGACACAACTAATGAGCCCCCCGTGCCACAACTACTGAAGCCCACGTGCCTAGAGCCTGTGCTCCACAACAAGAGAAGCCGCCGCAGTGAGAAGCCCGCGCACTGCAACGAAGAGTAGCCCCTGCTCGCTGAAACTAGGGAAAGTGCGTGCACAGCAACGAAGACCCAACGCAGCCAAAAATAAAATAAATAAATTTTTTTAAAAAGAGAGACAAATAACTTCTCTAAAGAAAAAAAGAGAGAGAGAGATGCAGGCCAGAGCTAGGAAGGCAGCTCGGAGGTGGGTGAGGCCTGTGTGGGGAAGGCAGGCCCTGGTGGAGGAGGCAGCTTGGCAGAGTGGGAAGACTGCATACAGGGAATAAGCAAGTAAGTCAATATATTGCGACTAAATGGAGCTAGGTTCTCCACCAATATGAAAAGGAGAGAGAGGGAGTTCCCTGGCGGTCCAGTGGTTAGGACTCCACGCTTTCACTGCCGAGGGCATGGGTTCAGTCCCTGGTTAGGGAACTAAGATCCTGCAAGCTGCACAGCGCAGCCAAAAAAAAAACTGGAGAGAGAATAAACCTTGTGATGTTGGAATGGAACTGAAAGTAATGGTACGAACTCATTTGATTTACACTGATATAAAAGTAAATATAAAAGTATGTGTATGATACATATGGATGTATGTGTCTTCATCTATATATATTCCTAGCTCCGTCCACCAGAGGTCCTGGGAGAAGCAACACCTTAGAAGCAATGCGCTCACCTAGCCCCCAGGTTTTGGTTTTTGACAATTCTCCACTAGAAAGAACCAGGTCTCCTTGAAGAAATGTCTGACTCCAGGGATGAGACAGGGAAAATACTAGATGACCCTGAAACATCTTGTTGAATTAGAAAGTAAGGAAATGCTCAAAGAATGATGAGGGCAAGTCAAAAAGACATAGATACTAGCTTGAAGGGGCTCTCAGCCAAATCTGAGATACTCTGAACATCAAAATAAATAATTATAGTAATGGATTATAGCCCACTGAATAAAACAGAATTCTTGAATACACACTGATACAAATAAACTGGGAGGAAAGAAAGCTCTTCCTTACAGAAGAATGCCAAGTAAGAAATCTAGAAGGAATGAATTAGAAAATCACCATTTAGAAACCATCACAGTAATAATTCAGCAAAGAAACATCAATGGATCTAAAACTAGTAGATGAAATTTGGTTGAGGAACAGGCTATTTACATAGTCTCAAAGTATTTCCCCCCAAATACTGAATAATTAAAAGGGAAAAAATAATTTTATAGCAAAGAAATCCGACAGGCACTTCCTTAATCAAGTACCCAAAATTAACATTGCCAGTAATGGGACAAATTGGCACTGACTGCATGACAGAACGCAGCCAGAAGAACACAGCATCTCTTGTGCGGCAGGCTTATTAACAAAGCCATAACTTGAATCTAATCACAAGGAAACATGAGTGAAAATCATGAGATGTTCTACACCATAACTCATCTGTAATCTTCAAAAATGTGACAGTCATGATTTCAGGGAAAAAAATGAGAAAGTGGTCCAGATTGAACACTTATGAGACATAACCACTAAAGGTAACATGTGACCTTAGAGTGGATCTGTAAAAGCCATTTGAGGCAACTGATGAAACATGAATGGAGCTGCTGGGCAGAGGGGAGATGGGGGTCCTCTGTACAATTCTGGCAACCTTTCTATAAGTTTGAAATTATTGCAAAGTAACTTAAAAAAAACTTTCTGTACCCTTTGGGTTTCATTTTCAAGGAAATCTGTGTGAGATGAGGGCAGAAGGGTGGTAGATAGGAAGTTATAAGCAGAGACATCTATTCTTCATTGACATGGAGCCAATATAAGGTGATTTTGCAGAAGAGGGACAACAGATTGGAGGTAAGAAAACTAAGTCTCAATTGCACTTCCTCAGTCAAGTCATTTTCCTTTGAGCTTCAGCAGGTAGAGGGTTTAGTCAATGATCCCTAAAAAAAGAATAAATGGCATAGAAGAATAGCATCCATACCACCCCTGTAACCCAATCCTCAGTAAGCCTGCAGCATTCTGGGCTGCTCTGCTCCTTCTCCCAACCAATGGAGCCCTGCCAGCTGGACCGGATCAGGAGTCTTAGACAGCAGTTGCCCTAATGCCCGTCTGTTCTCCTTATGACTAGGTTTCCTGGGTTCCTGGGATTCTTCCCATAACCCTAGGTGGGAAAAGGAATCCAGCCCATCTGTCTAGGATCTGTCCTCAAGTACTCCACCATAAATAAGTGTTCCAGAGCCACACCTTGCCTATGATTCTCCTTTGCCTGGCACTGAACTAAGATTACTGGCTAATGGCTCTGACTAGACCTTACCTTGAACATGGCATCAGCCTAGCGTCTCACTAGCCCTCCACTCCCTGGAGGAAAACCTTGATGAGCTACTTCTAGGTATATCTACATTAACTATACCTACATGATCCTGAAACATCAACAGCAATTTTACCTTTTTCTTTGCAAATGAGTATTTCTTCTTTGTACTGACATCTAACTCTGCTTTGATACTGCTACTGGGATTGATAAGACTTGTGTCTTTCAAATCAAGGTCTGAAAACCTTAAAACACAGGCCTCCAGGTCATCTCCTTGGTCTGGTGAAGTGGAAGAAGGCATCTGGTTTGGTTCCAGCAGTGAGGCAGACTCCTTTCAGTTAACTATCTCCTAGGAAGTAAGCAAGGGAAAAACAACGTCCAAGTCTTTGATTACTACTTGAAGTAAACTTGAAGCTAATCAATCATGCAAATGAGCATGGGCCCAAGTAGCTCAAGCTATCCATCCATTCATTTACTTGTCCATCCAAGAAATATTTATTTAGCACCAATTCTATGCCCAGCACTGTTCGAGGCCCTGGAGATATAGCAGTGAATGAAACAGAAAAAGTCTGTGCCTTCTTAGACCTCACTTTCCAGTGGGGAGAGAGAGAAGGTAAACAAATGAATAAATTGTTTTTAAAAAATAGATGGTAAAAAGGGCTATGATGACAACTAAGCAAAGTAAGGAGACAGAGTCACCAAGGGGTTCTTTAAAACTCAGAGGGTAGGTAAAGTCTTTCTGAGGCAGTAGCATTTCAGCAGAAACCTGAATTAGAGGGCAAGCCATGCAAACATTTAGGGAAAAAGATACCAAAAAAGCACCAGGTGCAACCAAAATCAAGCAAGCTGCCTGTTAGTACCTTCAATTATAAATGTTTTGTTCTTTTTTGTCCCCTAATTTTTGAGCTGGGCAAATTCCCTTCCTTAGAAGAAATAACTACCAAAAGAGCCTCATTTTAATGAGCCAGAAGAAATATACAAACTGCTACTGTGGCCAAATCTTGTCAAAATGGACACAGTACAACCAACATGTTGTTTTTTTTGTAAAGCAAATGTTACAAGTGACAAATGTGAAGAACATGAAAGACTGGGGAAAGCGTGGGCTTCGGATTGTGGTGCAGCTGGGTGCAAGTGTGTGAACCTGGGCAGGATATTTAACTTTTCTGAGTTCTAATTCCCAAATGTGTAAAATGGAGATGACAGTATCTACCTTGCAGGACTATAGTGAGGACTGGAAAGGACTATGTAGCCTTTGACACATACATAGTTCCCCTACCACTCTAGGCTCATCTAAGACAACACTCTCCCTCACGTATCCTATTCTGGCCATGCTGGACTTCCCCTAGTTCCGCAAACGAGCCCTGCTCTCTCTTGCCTCAGGGTCTCCACACATGCCTTTCACACCACCCCAAAATGACCTCCCCTCACTCTAAACCCTCTTTCAGTTCTCACTTTAACTTATTTATATATTCTTAATTATTATTTGTGGGGACTTTGCTATGTGCCTGACAGATAAAACAGTGATGCGGATGCAGGTCTTAATGAAACTGTTAAGGTCCTTGTTAACTTGGAGCTTATGTTATAGTAAGAGAAGAGACACTACGTAAACAAAAAAACATGAAAATATCAGTGATAAGAGCTACTGCTTCTCAGTTTTCTTTGTTGCGGATCCTCCTTATCATCCCAACCTCTAAATGTTCAATCACTCTATCTACACTCACCTTTGAGGTGATCTTCATCTAGTCCCAGGGTCTTATAAACTATATTTACTTCAGAATAATTGGGCAAGGGGAGATAATATAGGTAAAAGTAGATGGGACATTAGTTGGTAATTGCTGAAGCTGGTTGATAAAGTCCATGGGGGTTCATTATATAAATTCCTCTACTTCTGTAAATGTTTGAAGCTTCCATGAAAAAATTAAAAAGGGAAATAATCATAAAGGAAATTTTATGTTTAGAACACTATACGCTCCAATGACTCCAAATTTGTATCTCCAGGCCAGGCCTCTCCCCTGAACTCCAAATTCACATAACCAATGTCTACTGGATAGCTTCAGCTGGAAGGCTAGGAGGCTGTTCAAATGCAACTAACTGTTAAAACCAAACTCTTAACTTGCTCTTCCTCAGTCTTCCTTACCTCAGTAAACAACAATTCCATTCTTCCTGTTACTCAGACAAAAAAACTTTGGAATTCTCATCTCCTTACTCTTTCAGACTATTGAAAAGCCTATCAACTCTGCTTTTGAAATACAATGACATCAGACCACACTGTACCATCTTCACTACCAACCTCATTCAAGCCATCATTTCTGGACTGAATTACTGCAGTTGCCTAACTGCCCTGCTCCTGTAGAAGCCACAGAGGTAACTATTAAAAAATAAGTCAGATCGCCCTCCAAAGGCTTCTGAATGTACTAGGATAAAGTCCAAGGTCCTTACAAAGCCCCTTCCACCACCTCCCTAATATTATCTTCTCCCACTTTTGCTCACTACCTCTGATTGCACTGTTTGCTGGTTCCTGAATGGGTCATCAGCACTGAGAAAACAGGGGTTTTCCTTTGTTCACCTCTGCATCCTCAGCATCTAGAACACTGCCTGGCACACAATAAATATAACATATTTGTCAAATTAAATAAAGAGTGATTGGTGGCCAGGGAAGCCTTCACCAAGGGCCTGATGTTTGAGCTGAGACCTAAATGACAAGGAGCTATCCATGCAGACTTAGGAGCAGAGATATTAAGACAAAGGAAATAATGAGTATAAATTCCTCAAGTGGGAACGAGCTTGACTTACTGGAGGTACACAAAGAAAGTCAGAGGGGTTGGAATACAGTGATGAGAGAGTAGAACCCTGTAGGAGAGGTTATGGAGTTTTTTTTGCCACAAAGCTGTAAACAAAGGAATAACGTGATCTGCTTCTGGATAAGTCCGGAAAGTAGAGTCGGCCGGGTCTACCGATAGATTGTTCCGTAGGAAGTGAAGGAAAAGGACCCAAGAATGACTCCTACCTACATTTTTGGATTAAGCAATAGAATGGATGGTGCCATTTACTGAAATGGGTAAGACGGAAGGAGGAATAAGGCCAGGAGAGTGAAACATAAGTTCCATTTCAGACGTGTGAAATTTCAGATGGCCATGGACAAGGCAGTTAGATAAGCAGCTGTGGCGCTCATCGGAGATGTCAGGGCGGGAGATATTCACATACACGTATGGAGGTATCCAATAACTACTGAAAATATTACTAAAGCAATCACCCGTTCCTTCCTAAACAACTCGGAGGCGCGAGAGGTCAGATGACGGCCAGAGGGTAGCCCCGGAGTAGCAAGCTCACACTAGGGAGGGTCTTTCTGTCCCCAGGCCGGCTAGAGCGGCGCCGCCTCCCACCCGGGCCCCACCCCGCGCGCCGGGCCTGGCCCAATCTCTCCGCCCAGCTTTCCCAAGCCGGCAAAGGCCCGGAAGTGGGAGAAAGATGAGCACGTACCCGCCTGTCCAGATCCTTTCTCAAATCTTTCTTCACGGAAAGGTCTCCGCCTAGCAACTGTCACCGCTCACTGCCCTCGCACCTCCAGCCCCAGCCTGTGTTTACGTAGGAAGGAACGCCGGGCACCTCACCTCACTCCGGAAGTCTAGGCCGTTAGCGAAAGGGCCGCCGGGAAAACCTCCGAGAGGCCCAGTGGGAGGGTCTGAAGTGGAGGCGGGGACTAGAGCGTCCTTCCTAGACCATTGGCCTACTGGCGTGGCTCGCGGCCGGCGGGCTCGGGCTGGCTGAAAAGGCGGTGATCTCCGCGTGGCCCCGGAAGGACTTTGTGGGAAGGCGGGCGAAGGAAGCAGCCGAGAGGCGGAGGTAGCCCGAGAGGGCGGTTGCGTGCGGACCAGACGCCTGCGGCCTGGTGAGCTTCCAGACGCCGGCCCTCCCGGATCCAAGCCTGCCGAGCCACCAGGCCACCTCTCCCCCTTGTGCTTCCGGGAGCCGTCGCGAGCGAGTGCGCCTGCGCGACGGCCACTCCGCGCGCCTCACCGCTGTCCTCGCGCCGGCCGGCTGCCCGAAGGTTCCTGCTGCGCTTCCCGCCCGGCGTCTCGGCTCGGCGGCGCACCGGCGTGCGGCATGTCACGGCGACGGCACAGCGACGAGAACGATGGTGAGTGCCCTGGGCCCGGCCGCCGAGGCCGCGCCCAGGAGGGGTCGAGCTTTGGCTTCTTTGGTCTTCGGGTCTCGAGCGAAGGGATGGGAAGCCCTTACCCTCGGGAGCGTTCGAGGAGCCGCGGAGAGAAGCGGGTGGTACAGCGAGAGTGTGGCCGGGCGACTTCTGAAAAGCCCCTGCTTCTCCCCGCCCCACCTCCTTCAGTCGTTGGCCGAGGAGCGGCCTGGTGGACCCCTGGTCTCTAAGGACTCTTCAAGATTTGGCCCTTAGCACCGCCGAGCAGGGAAGTACACCTGTGTCTGTTCCGCCGCCTCTTAGGGATAGTGACAGGGACCCACTCATCCCCGTGTCTCGTTTTGACCCTCAAACTGTACCTAAAAAGGGCTCTCAGAAGACGAGAGACCTGATGAATCGCAATCTGAGCTCTGTCCTGTACCGGTCATCCGTCGTTTTGCCTTTTTTCAAGCGGCAGGGAAAGAAATCGGTTTCTTATCCACACCCAAGAGGTCTCTAAAAAAAAAGATGTACGTAGGTTGTTGTGTTAGATTTTGAACTGGCCGTAAGCATATTTCCCTCGTGTAAGAAAAAGTGCCGGAAGACTAACTGGAGAGCTCGTAGAGATTTAGATCTAAATTCCCATCTCCATTTGCATGGTTGGGCTCATGGGGATCATGGAGTTGCCATCATAAAAACCAAGAATAATTTTGCTAGTTAAAAATAGAAAAGGTGCTTACATTACAAAAATCAGTCAAGAACACACATCCAAAAAAAGAAAAACTAACAGTAATTCTGTTATTAATATTTTAGGGTATTGTTCTTTGAAAAGATTGTAGTGTAGTGGTTAAGAGGCCAGACTTTGGAATCAGAGGGCTTAAGTTCAAAGCTGGACCCTGCCATTTACTTTGTGATCTTGCCCAGGTTATATCACCTCTTTAAACCTTAGTCTGTAATACAGAAGTAATGATACATACCTCTTGGTTTTGTGAGGATTAAATGAGGTAACACGTGTGACTAATTGCGCATGATGGTGTGTATTTTATCACCTGTTAATGCTTAAGAGGTGATAAACATTGGCAGATGTCGACAATGTAAGAAAAAGTACAGAACAAAACATTTGAGTTAATTTTCTCCACTAACATTTTTCTCTCCTTGAATGTTGGGGCACTTTGGGGTAGAAGCAGAATCCCACTAATTTAGTTTTAACAGTGAAATATCAGATTTCTGCTAGGGCATGGCTTGAGAGGATATTCTAGTTCAGCCTTCTCATCTGACACCTAAGGGTCTAAAATTTTAGTGTAATTAACATGGAGACACGATTAGCAGTGCCCAGACACCAGTGAAAAAAAGTCCAAGGTTCTTGTCACTACACAGGTATTACTATGCTGCATGCTTTGATTTTTTTTTTTTTTTTTTTAACACAGGAGGCTTCTTGTATAATGTACATACAGGGCACAGAAAATAGTTTTCAGGTCCTTTGCCTTTGATTAATTAAAAACTTAATCTCCTAGAAGTCATCACTTGGGGTTTGGAGAAGTTGAGGCTTTTAAAGTTCTTCCCATTTTCTTTGCTCTTCTCATGCTTTCTCTACTCTTCTTCTTCTCTCTTCTAGGGCATCCCTAAAGGGAGAGAAAATGTTTCCAAGGGGCAGCCTGGAGAAGTGGATGTGAATATGTAGAAAAACAACTTTGGCTTTGGTTATTGGGATGCTGGCATAACTTTCTTAGGAGTTAGCTTCTGGCAGCTAAATCACTGTCCATTTGGGTCTTGCTGCAGGAACCTCAGAATAAATATATAAAGACAAAGCAAAATAAAATAAGGAGTTAATTAACCAGAGTTTACTATGAATAATTTAGTAGTCGAGGGGCAGTTTATAGTCCCTCTTTAGATACTACACCAAGTCTGAAACTTTCGTAAATTACAAAAGTTTGGGTAATGATCAGCTAGGGTTTATCCTAAACGGTGGTCTGAATCAAATATTTTAGATACTTTTCTTTTGGTTAAGCATCTACTAATTTTTTTTTAAATCAGAAATATTGGAAGCTTAAATACTGCAGAAAGCTATTTTAAAATAGGCTGAATTATTATTGTTGTATTAAATAGATGCATCTGAGCATTTCTGGATTATTGTCAGCTCTTATCAGTCACTGACTGCCATGGCTTTACATATGCCTGACTAGATATAATAATTTATTCAACAAATATTTAACAGTGCCAGGCACAGTTCTAACTACTGACAGTACAGCAGTGGACAATATAAAGATTCCCTTTTACAGGCAGAAAACAATCAAGTAAATATAGTGTATGATATGGTGTTAAGTGCTATGGAGAAAAAGAAAACTGGGTAAAGAGAGTAGAGGCTGCTGTCGAGGAGGAGTTGCCATTTTGTATTGGTTGGTCAGGGAAGGCCTCACTGAGAATCACATCTGATCAAAGACCTGCAGGAGGTGAGGGGGCAAACCAGATGGCAGTGTGGGGGAAACGCAGTAGTCTAAGCAAAGGGAGCCTCAAGTGCAAAGGCTTTAAGGCTAGAGTATTCCTATCATCCTCAAACAGCAAGGAGGCCAGTGTTGCTGTAGCAGAGTGAGTGAGGGGGAGAGTTGTAGGAGATAAGATCGGAAGGGTAGCAGAGGATCAGCTCACAGAGGGCAATTTTAAAATTGTATCTCTGTGCTGAGACTAGAGTGTCCTTGATCCAAGGAGATAAGTTCCGGAAGCTATACCAATGAAGTTCACCTAGAGATGGATTTACAGACAAGGAAAGGAAAGTCCTAAATGGAAATTAATGTGTATGGATACCGGTCCAGTGCTAAATCTAACTCATTTCTTAGACTCTTTTTAAGAATGTCTCTGAAGCTTTTCAGTTATTTTCGATATGCATACAATAGCTGTTCAATATATTGCTTTGTTCTTTTAAGAAAGTTTTTAGATTGTCCATAATCTTGGCCAAAACCCCATATTAGTCCCTTTTAAGCTACTTAGAATTAGGTCCTTACCTTTTAGACGGTGACTGTTCTTTTACCTAACTATAGAAAATAAAATGAATAGAAGTGAAGGGGTTTGTTTTTCTGATGAAAAGTATACTTTGTTTCAGAAGTGATGGTTACTTCTTTAAATCTGCAGGATCAAGGTGCTTTACTTTTCCCTTTTCCCTTGTTGTTTTTGTTACTTTCTCTTTTACAGAGTTGGTTTTTGTTTCCACTTTGTGGGTCTAAAATTTTTTATAGTACATATAATTCTAAATAAGGATGTAAGATGTGTAGTACAGTGTATCCACAAAGAATAAGGATCACCTTACAGGCGAAAAATTATTTGGTGTATTAAGATTCTTTTTGATGGGTTTGAAAAATTATTTGGTGTATTAAGATTCTTTCTGATGGGTTTTTTGTTGGTTTTTTTATTTGGCTGCATTGGATCTTCATTGCTGAGCGTGGGCTTTCTCTAGCTGCGGTGCGTGGGCTTCTCTCGTTGCAGAGCACAGGCCCTAGGCGCACAGGCTTCAGTAGTTGTGGCACGAGGGCTCAGTAGTTGTGGCTCGCGGGCTCTAGAGTGCAGGCTCAGTAATTGTGGCACACGGGCTTAGTTGCAGTCTTCCCAGACCAGGGATCGAACCCGTGTCCCCTGCATTGGCAGGCGGATTCTTAACCACTGTGCTACCAGGGAAGTCCCTTTCTGATGGGTTTTAATAGAGACTTGCTTCCCTCTTTTGTACTAGGCAAGGGTGTCAGAACGAAGTGCTAATGTGTAGCTTTAATTTACATAGTAAAACTTCTACTTAGTTAACATGTTAATATAAAATCTGTTGTTGTTTTGGGAGCTACCTTAGATATGCTTTCTTGAGGGTAGGTGAAAACATTCAGCTCATTCCCAAAATTTTATTCTTCATTAAAGTGCTTTATTCTACTTCTCCATGCTCTTGCCCACATTCTCTTCAGTTCAGTATCCTGTTACTGTGCATGAGTTCACATTGTGTCTGTATGTCCCCCTCCCACCCCTCTTTATATTCTCTCCAATATCAGGTGAGTGTGGGGCATCTCTTACTTAATACTTTCTGCCTCTTCTCATTTTCCAAGCATAGTAAAAATGAGAAGAAGAAGAGAAAAGAAGAGTTGCACTTCAGAGATAGGACTGTATACTGTATTTTCTAGTTCTTCAGAAATCCTACCTTCTCTCCCCACAGCAGTATTTTCTTCTTTTCAGTCTTACAAGAAGGCCTAGGAGGGTTGCTTTAAAGACCGGGGTATGTTTCTAAACTGATTTGAGAACAAGCCAGCTGGATGGTTAATTTAGAGAGGGTGTGGAGGTGGGATGTGGGATAAAGGGTTGGCAAAGTAGATGGGCCAGAAAGAAAGGAACAATGGTTAAAGTTTTAAAAAAAAAACTGCTCTCATTTGGCTAGTTTTTTAGCATCTGCATTCTCCCAACCTTACCAGAATCTGGTTCTGAAGAACATTTAGTATATTCTGCTTTCTAGAACAGAGTTTCTCAACATCAGCACTACTGCCATTTTGGGCTGGATTATTCTTTGTTGTTGGGAGTTGTCCTATGCAATGTGGTATGTTTAGTAGAATCTCTGGCCCCTGCCCACTGGATTCCAGAGTTGTGACAACTAAAAATGTCTCCAGAGATTGCCAAGTGGCTCCTGGGGGACAAAAATCCAACCCAGTTGAGAACCACTGCTCTTAGAGAAGGCTATTTTAATGTCCTGGCTGATAGCTTATATAAACATTGCATCAAATATGTCATTTTTTTCAATGAATGAATCCTGGAACTAGAAGTCCTTTGTGTCGAATTTGGCTCTTGGGGTGGTGGAACCTTTATAGAGATCCTGTGACTTCAGTTTAATGTATATTTGAGAATCAAGGTCACTGATCCCACAATACCACACATGTCCACAACTTTACACGGACACATATCTCCAGGAATACATCACAGCTGTCATGCTGCATGTGTATTATATTTTTTATGGCATTATCCCTTCAAAACTATCCCTTCGAAATTCAGTGGTTATTTAAACCAGATCCTAATGATAACTAAGGGGCTGGGGAGGTGGTCAAAGCACACAGTGCTTTGCCCTATGGCCTTTTATAATACTTTGTTTGGTCCTATCTAGATAGTCATAGATTGGTTTTATTCAGCTTGAGTTCAGGTGGTAGGTACCTGAAGATCATTTCAGACATTGGAAAAATTTTTAACACCCCAAGCTTAGAATAGCCAAGTGCTGTGTTTTATGAAAATCATTGTTATTTTTCAAGCCAAATGTTCCAGTGGCAAGTAAGTAATTATGAACTCTGTAAAAATGGTTCAGTTCCTTTGGCTGTACAAGTCTGGAGAAGATTAAAAGTATAACTTTCTACTGGGTAACCCTATATCTGCAGATTTTCATTATTAATACAGATCTCCAACACAGTTACAGATTATTGCTTCCTTGTTCACATGCCATCCTAATAATCTAATTGGTGGAAGTTAAAAATTGAATTATACTGGGAGACTAGCCAACATTGTGTGTAGCAACAGCATCATGTTCCATATTTAACACCTTATTTGAAATTTTTTCAGCCTTATGTTAGTCCACAAAAGGATATAAGGTGGGTATGTTGAGGTTTTAAACAAAATGTTGGTAGTAAGAGATCACTAACAGCAAGACCGAACAATAGACAGTCCAGTGCTTAAGGATGATTTGTAGCACAGCTTCATTCAAATTGAATTCTTCAGCGACCAAAAGGACAGATAGATGACTGGTAATGATTTCAGAATGGTAGTTTTTGTTTGTTTGCACAACTCTGAATGACACTGTTTTTGAACATAATAGCATCAGTAAAGTACGGAACCAAGAGCTGGTTAAAGCAGGAAACCATAAAACATATACCTTTTCCCCACCGATTGTTTGATATAGTATTCAGGACTTTTCTTTGAGTATGTCTGCTGATTGTAATTCTCATTGTTTGGGATGAACTAGACCCTAGTGCTGCAAGGTCTATAGAACCAAAACCGTTAATCGAAGAGTTACGAGCTCAGACATTTGTAAAAACTAGTGAGGAATCCTAATGTTTTATGCTCCCTTTCCCATCTTTTGAAGTTTTCCTCTTCATACCTTTCTTTTTTAAAAGCTTTTTTTCCCCTAATCAAGTCTTTCCACAGCATTCAACTTGGTTTTTACAACCATATTTCATCAGTTTACATAATTTTCATTATTAAAATAATGAGTACTACTGGCACCGACAGGTTTTAGGAACAAGTGACTAAGGATGAATAAACAACTCAAGTTCAAAGAATGGGAATAGCCATACATGAGTGTTACAGGGAGTCTTCTAACTGCTAGTGGTTAGCATGTTATGGGCACCTTTGCTGCCTATCCATAGAAATGGACAGGGCTGCTGCATTGCGTTGCTCCATGGGGGCACTATAATCACAAAATTTAACATAAATAATGCTTCCTGGAGTTATGGTGCCCCTGGGTATGGAGACTGTTGGTTGATCTAGCCTTGTCTGAGAAGTGAAGGGTCAGTTAAGCGCTTCTACTGTGTGTAAATAGTAGGGCTTCTGGTACAAAAGTGATTATAGCATTAAAAAAGTTAACGTTTTTGATAACAGATGCATCGTGTAATGTTCACTTTTTTACATTGTTGAAACAGGGGGACAGCCTCACAAAAGGAGAAAGACCTCTGATGCAAATGAAACTGAAGATCATTTGGAATCTTTAATATGCAAAGTAGGAGAAAAGGTATGATCAAAATAGGCACAGACTGTTATGGGCTTAGGGCTGTAGTTGACTGTGCTTGATTAGTTTCTGCATCTGCAAACTCGATGATCTAAGTTGTGGGCAAAGTTTGTATTGCCATATATCTATATCCCAAAGTAAATGCATATTAAAAGCCTTGGAATGCAGAGAGTTAAATGTTATTAGTAATTTTCATAGAATATGAGTCTTAGAAGGGACCTTAGGGAATAGTCCACTCAATTTAAAAATGAAGACCAGGGGCTTCCCTGGTGGCGCAGTGGTTGGGAATCTGCCTGCCAGTGCAGGGGACATGGGTTTGAGCCCTGGTCCGGGAAGATCCCACATGCCGCAGAGCAGCTGGGCCCGTGTGCCACAGCTACTGAGTCTGCCCTCTGGAGCCCGTGAGCCACAACTACTGAGCCCACATGCCACAACTACTAAGCCTGCGTGCCTAGAGCCCACGCTCCGCAACAGGAGAGGCCACCATAATGAGAAACCCGTGCACCACGGCGAGGAGTAGTCCCCGCTGGCCACAACTAGAGGAAGCCTGTGCGCAGCAGTGAAGACCCAATGCAGCCAAAAATAAATAAATAAAATAAATAAATTAAAAAAAATTTTTTTTAATGTATTAAAAAAAAAATTTGAAGACCGAGGAAGTTCTGGATAGTTGAGGTAATTTGCCCAGTCATAAAATTAAGTGAATTAGTTAGAGAAGTAGAATAGAGCCCAGAATGTCCTTGCATTTCTAATACTTGTTCTGCTATCTTAGATTGCTTTTTAAATTTTATTCATTCTCTTTTCATGGTTTTCTAAAGAATAATAACAACTGAATTTATTTATACTAAACTGTCAGTGCCTTATGCGTAACTTTTTTATCGTCACCTAGAAAATTTTAATGCACTAATTGCTGAGTACTTGACAGATATTTAATATGCTGTCCTCTACAGAGTGCCTGCTCTTTGGAGAGCAACCTAGAAGGCTTGGCTGGCGTTCTGGAAGCTGATCTTCCTAACTATAAGAGCAAGATCTTAAGGCTTCTTTGTACAGTGTATGTATACAAAAGATTTATGAATCCAGGTGATAATGTATTATCTACTCTTAAATGCTTGTGAATGTTCAGAAGATGTGTTTATGTTCCATATGTCATCTGCTTTCATTCTGTGGGGAATTTGTCAAACGAAATGACCTTTTGCCCTTTGGCGAACTCTTAGAGATAAATAGGATGAAAATTGAGCATTTTCTTTGTTTCGTTTCTTGGATCCTTAGAATCATTTGAGTTGACTACTTTTAAGTGAGAAAGTAGACAGCTTCACATTCAGCGATTTTCTTTTAAGCACTTACAATTAAATATATATAATAGAGTTTAATTTATACTTTTAATCAGTAGTATCAAACATATTTGAGAACCAGTCACTCGAGTAATAATGGCCCTTCTTAGAAGGTTGAAGATACTTTTGACGCTATGACATAATAGGCATAATCTTTCTCTGAATTAGGTTAGCTAGAATGAGTATCAGCATTTAATTTGTAAGGACATTAGAATGGGAAAAGTCTCACATGAAATCATGAAACAGTCTCTCCCAACAGTGGAATTAGCAATCCAGACTTCCTCATCACTCAGGGGGACATTGGTCACTCTAAACTGTATGCTTTGCAAAGGAGTATCTCTGACTTCTGGATAAAGGAGTCTTCATTATGAAGGTGCCTTAAAATGTTATTTCAGTTATTTTAAAATAATGGGTTTTTTAAATTGCTTACAGCTCAGTTTTGAAATTTAAAAATGTACACACAAATTGAAACTATCAGTGGATTTTACTTTAACATCTCATAAAATACAAATAATTTCAGATGTAATTTTTTTAAGGAATCTAGTTAATATTCAGGAAGACATGTCCTTAGACTAAGAAACTAATACTAAGAAAAGTTATTTGGCTGTAGTTATCCAGAGATTCCTTCTGTTTTGAAAGCATTTATTAGAATAGAGTAGATTTATGCTTAAACTCTGATGGAAGCCATGACTTTGAAGCAGGGGAGGGTTGAGGAGGAATGGTTACTATCAATGCAGTTATTTTTTTAAAACCTAAATTGTCCCTAACACTCTTTGCTAGGAACCTTGGGAAAATGCAAAAAGTATAAGAGAATCTGAACAATCAGGAGTTCCCATTTGCTTTTCTTTTTTGAGCTAATTTCTAAAGGCTGCCTAAATTAGGGATCAACATTTGCTTTTTTCAAAGATTTATTACTGTAATCCTCTTCTCTACTTTTCAAATAACTTTAATGAAAATTAGCACACTTGAGTAAGCAAACTGGATGTAAGGAAATCTTACTATATCAGAGTACCATGTTAAAAATTCAACAATTTAACTGATAGGAACGGGTTTTAGTTCTGAATTTTTTCTAAGCAACTAGAATAGTGTTTCTCCAAGTGAAATTCTGATCCCGTGACATTTGGTCGGCTAAGTTTAGAAATGTTGATTGCTCCATCTCCCCCTTAATGATTCTGCATTAAATAAACTTGTTTCACTCAGCAATTGCCAGATATCTTACCATGGAAACCATTTTCTGTAGACCTGCTATTCAATTCCACTAAGCACATTGGAAGAAAAACTGGTCTAGCGTCAGTTATATCTATTTTAGTTTGATGACTTCACAATTAGAGTGTTTTACTTTCTTAACTCTTGGATTAACTAACTAGAATTAAAATGAAAAAATTGAGGGAGCCATGTCTGCAACTCTTCTCAATATTTATGCCTTTTCTGACATAGTTTTAAAAACATAGCTAAACGTAATGCTTTTCTAAAGTTAGTAAAACAATTTAAAATTTTATGTAGTATAAAATTCAGCAACTTAATGCTGTTGTTTTGGGATCTTCTTATTGTGCTGGGTTCTCAAATCAGTGCACGTCTGTTACCTGAGAAGTTGACAATTTATACAACATTAGTTGGACTACTAAATGCCAGGAATTACAACTTTGGTGGAGAATTTGTAGAAGCCATGATTCGTCAACTTAAAGAATCGTTGAAAGCAAACAATTATAATGAAGCTGTATATTTGGTAAGTTTTTTGTTTTTTTGGCTTTTGGGGAGCTTTTTGGTATGTTGTGACTTAGTGTTGGGATGAAGGGGAGAGGTGAGCTACAACCAAATAATTTATCTTTTCTCTTGAAATACAGTTCCCCACTCACCACAACAGCTGCTCTTTTGAAACCATTCTTTTTTTTTTTTTAATCTTTATTGGAGTATAATTGCTTCACAATACCATGTTAGTTTCTGTTGCACAACAAAGCGAATCAGCCATATGCATACACATGTCCCCATATCCCCTCCCTCTTGAGCCTCCCTCCCATCCTCCCTATCCCACCCCTCTAGGTCATCGCAAAGAGCCGAACCTATCTCCCTATGCTATGCTGCTGCTTCCCACCAGCCAACTATTTTACATTCAGTAGTGTATATATGTCGATGCTACTCTCACTTCACCCCAGCTTCGCCCTCCCAACCCATGTCACCAAGTCCATTCTCTGTGTCTACCTCTTTATTCCTGCCCTACAACTAGGTTCATCACTACCTTTTTTTTTTTTTTTTAGATTCCATATATATGCGTTAGCATACGGTATTTGTTTTTCCCTTTCTGACTTACTTCACTCTGTATGACAGACTCTAGGTCCATCCACCTCACTACAAATAACTCAATTTCGCTTCCTTTTATGGCTGAGTAATATTCCATTGTATATATGTGCCACATCTTCTTTATCCATTCTTCTGTCGATGGACATTTAGGTTGGTTCCATGTCCTGGCTATTGTAAATAGTGCTGCAGTAAACATTGTGGTGCATGTCTGTTTCTGAATTATGGTTTTCTCAGGGTATATGCCCAGTAATGGGATTGCTGGGTCATATGGTAGTTCTATTTTTAGTTTTTTAAGGAACCTCCATACTATTTTCCATAGTGGTTGTATCAATTTACATTCCCAGCAGCAGTGTAGAAGGGTTCCCTTTTCACCATACCCTTTCCAGCATTTATTGTTTCTAGCTTTTTTGATAATGGCCATTCTGACCGGCGTGAGGTGATACCTCATTGTAGTTTTGATTTACATTTCTCTAATAATTAGTGATGTTGAGCATCTTTTCATGTGCCTCTTGGCCATCTGTATGTCTTCCTTGGTGAAATGTCTACTTAGGTCTTCTGCCCATTTTTTAACTGGATTGTTTGTTTTTTTGATATTGAGCTCCATGAGCTGGTTGTATACTTTGGAGATTAATCCTTTGTCATTTCATTTGCAAATATTTTCTCCCATTCTGAGGGTTGTCTTTTTGTCTTGTTTATGGTTTCCTTTGCTGTGCAAAAGCTTTTAAGTTTAATTAAATCCCATTTGTTTATTTTTGTTTTTATTTCTGTTACTCTAGGAGGTGGGTCAAAAAAGATCTTGCTGTGGTTTATGTCAAAGAGTGTTTTTCCTATGTTTTCCTCTAAAAGTTTTATAGTGTCTGGTCTTAACATTTAACTCTTTAATCCATTTGGAGTTTATTTTTGTGTATGGTGTTAGGTAGTGTTCTAATTTCAATTCTTTTACATGTAGCTGTCCAGTTTTCCCAGCACCACTTATTGAAAAGGCTGTCTTTTCTCCGTTGTATGTTCTTGCCTCCTTTGTCGTAAATTAGGTGCCCATATGTGCGTGGGTTTATCCCTGGGCATTCTGTCCTGTACCATTGATCTGTATTTATGTTTCTTTTTTTTTTATAAATTTATTTATTGATTTATTTATTTATGGCTGTGTTGGGTCTTTCGTTTCTGTGCGAGGGCTTTCTCTAGTTGCGGCAAGCTGGGGCCACTCTTCATCGCGGTGCGCGGGCCTCTCACTATCGCGGCCTCTCTTGTTGCGGAGCACAGGCTCCAGACGCGCAGGCTCAGTAGTTGTGGCTCACGGGCCTAGTTGCTCCTCGGCATGTGGGATCTTCCCAGACCAGGGCTCGAACCCATGTCCCCTGCATTGTCAGGCAGATTCTCAACCACTGCACTACCAGGGAAGCCCTGTATTTATGTTTCTGTGCCAGTACCATACTGTCTTGATTACTGTACCTTTGTGGTATGGTTTGAAGTTAGGGAACCTGATTCCTCCAACTCCATTTTACTTTCTCAAGATTGCTTTGGCTATTTGGGTCTTTTGTGTTTCCATACGAATTGTAAGATTTTTTTGTTCTAATTCTGTGAAGAATGCCGTTGGTAGTTTGACAGGGATTGCATTGAATCTGTAGATTGCTTTGGGTAGTATAGTCATTTTCACAATATTGATTCTTCCAAACCAAGAACATGGTATATTTCTCCATCTGTTTATGTCATCTTTGATTTCTTTCATCAGTGTTTTATAGTTTTGTGAGTACAAGTCTTTTGCCTCCTTAGGCAGGTTTATTCCTAGGTATTTTATTCTTTTTGTTGCAATGGTAAACGGGAGTGTCTCCCTAATTTCTCTTTCTGATTTTTCATTGTTGGTGTATAGGAATGCCAGAGATTTCTGTGCATTAATTTTGTATCCTGCAACCTTACCAAATTCATTGATTAGTTCTACTAGTTTTCTGGTGGCATCTTTAGGATTTTCTATGTATAGTATCATGTCATCGGCAAACAGTGACAGTTTTACTTCTTTTCCAATTTGTATTCCTTTTATTTCTTCTTCTTCTCTGATTGTTTTGGCTAGGACTTCCAAAACTATGTTGAATAAGAGTGGCAAGAGTGGGCATCCTTGTCTTGTTCCTGATGCTAGTGAAAATGCTTTCAGTTTTTCACCATTGAGTATGATGCTTGCTGTGGGTTTGTCATATATGGCCTTTTTTATGTTGAGGTAGGTTCCCTCTATGTCCATTTTCTGGAGAGTTTTTATCATAAATGGGTGTTGAATTTTGTCAGAAGCTTTTTCTGCATCTATTGAGATGATCATATGGTTTTTATTCCTTAATTTGTTAATGTGGTGTATCACATTGATTGATTTGCATATATTGAAGAATCCTTGCATCCCTGGGATGAATCCCACTTGATCATGGTTATCCTTTTAATGTGCTGTTGGATTCTGTTTGCTAGTATTTTGTTCAGGATTTTTGTATCTATGTTCATCAGTGATAATTGGTCTATAATTTTCTTTTTTTTGTGATCTCTTTTTCTGGTTTTGGTATCAGGGTGATGGTGGCTTCGTAGAATGAATTTGGGAGTGTTTCTCCCTCTGCAATTTTTGGAAGAGTTTGAGAAGGATTGGTGTTAGCTCTTCTCTAAATGTTTGATAGAATTCGCCTGTGAAGCCATCTGGTTCTGGACTTTTGTTTGTTGGAAGATTTTTAATTATGGTTTCAATTTCATTACTTGTGATAGATCTATTTATATTTTCTAATTCTTCCTGGTTCAGTCTTGGAAAATTGTACCTTTCCAAGAATTTGTCCACTTCTTCGTGGTTGTCCATTTTATTGGCATATAGTAGTTTTAGTAATCTCTTATAATCCTTTGTATTTCTGCAGTGTCAGTTGTGATTTCTCCTTTTTCATTTCTAATTTTATTGATTTGAGTCCTCTCCCTTTTTTTCTTGATTAGTCTGGCTAAGGGTTTATCAATTTTGTTTATCTTCTCAAAGAATCAGCTTTTAGTTACATTGATCTTTGCTATTGTTTTCTTCATTTCTATTTCATTTATTTCTGCTCGGATCTTTATGATTTCTTTCCTTCTACTGACTTTGGGTTTTCTTTGTTCTTCTTTCTCTAGTTGTTTTAAGTGTAGAGTTAGATGTTTATTTGAGATTTTTCTTGTTTCTTGAGGTGAGATTGAATTGCTATAAACTTCCCTCTTAGAACTGCTTTTGCTGCGTCCCATAGGTTTTTGGGTCGTCATGTTTTCATTGTCATTTGTTTCTATGTATTTTTTTATTTCTTCTTTGATTTCTGCAGTGATCTCTTGGTTATTTAGTAGCCCACTGTTTAGCCTCCATGTATTTGTGTTTTTTACAGTTTTTTTCCTGTAATTGATTTCCAATCTCATAGTGCTGTGGTCAGAAAAGATGCTTGGTAGGATTTCAGTTTTCTTAAATTTTCCAAGGCTTGATTTATGACCCAAGATGTGATCTTTCCTGGAGAATGTTCCATGTGCATTTGAGAAGAAAGTGTATTCTGCCACTTTTGGGTGGAACGTTCTATAAATATCAGTTAGATCTATCTGGTCTATTGTGTCATTTAAAGCTTATCTTTCCTATTTATTTTCTATTTGGATGATCTGTCCATTGGTATAAGTGGGGTGTTAAAGTCCCCTACTATTATTGTGTTACTGTCGATTTCTCCTTTCATGGTTGTTAGCATTTGCCTTATGTATTGAGGTGCTCCTCTGTTGGGTACATAAACATTTATAATTGTTATATCATCTTCTTGGGTTGATCCTTTGATCATTATGTAGTGTTCCTCCTTATCTGTTGTAGCAGTCTTTATTTTAAAGTCTATTTTATCTGATACAAGTATTGCTACTCCAGCTTTCTTCTGATTTCCATTTGCATGGAATATCTTTTTCTATCCCTTCACTTTCGGTCTGTATATGTCCCTAGGTCTGAAGTGGGTCTCTTGTAGACAGCATATATATGGGTCTTGTTTTTGTATCCATTCAGCCAGTCTGTGTCTTTTGGTTGGGGTGTTTAATCCATTTACATTCAAGTTTATTGTCGATATGTATGTTCCTATTACCATTTTCTTAATGGTTTTGGGTTTGTTTTCGTGGGTCTTTTTCTTCTCTTACGTTTCCCGCTTAGAGAAGTTTCTTTAGCATTTGTTGTAAAGCTGGTTTGGTGGTGCTGAATTCTCTTAGCTTTTGTTTGTCTGAAAAGCTTTTGACTTCTCCATCAAATCTGAATGAGATCCTTGCTGGGTAGAGTAATCTTGGTTGTAGGTTTTTCTCTTTCATCACTTTAAGTATATTCTGCTACTCCCTTTTGGCCTACAGAGTTTCCACTGAAAAATCAGCTGATAACCTTATGGGGATTCCTTTGTATGTTATTTTTTGTTTTTCCTTTGCTGCTCTTAATACTTTTTCTTTGAATTTAAATTTTGTTAGTTTGATTAATATGTGTGTTGGTGTGTTTTTCCTAGGGTTTATCCTGTATGGGACTCTCTGTGCTTCCTGGACTTGGGTGACTATTTCCTTTCCCATGTTAGGGAAGTTTTCCCCTGTAATCTCTTCAGATATTTTCTCAGACCCTTTCTTTTTTTCTTCTTCTTCTGGGACCCCTATAATTTGAATGTTGGTGCATTTAGTGTTGTCCCAGAGGTCTCTGAGATTGTCTTCAATTCTTTTCATTCTTCTTTCTTTATTCTGCTCCTCGGCAGTTATTTCCACTGTTTTGTCTTCCAGCTCACTTATTCATTCTTCTGCCTCCGTTATTCTGTTATTGATTCCTTCTAGTGTATTTTTCATTTCAGTTATTGTATTGTTCATCTCTGTTTGTTTGTTCTTTAGTTCTTTTAGATCTTTGTTAAACATTTTTTGTATTTGTTTTTTGGTATGTTATGACTTAGTGTTGGGATGAAGGGGAGCGGTGAGCTACAACCAAATAATTTATCTTTTCTCTTGAAATACAGTTCCCCACTCACCACAACAGCTGCTCTTTTGAAACCATTCTTTTTTTTTTTTAATAAATTTATTTATTTTATTTATTTATTTTGGCTGCATTGGGTCTTCGTTGCTGCACGTGGGCTGTCTCTAGTTGCAGTGAGCAGGGGCTACTCTTCGTTGCAGTGCATGGGCTTCTCATTGCAGTGGCTTCTCTTGTTGCGGACCATGGGATCTAGGTGCACTGGCTTCAGTAGTGTGGCTCGCGGGCTCTAGAGCACAGGCTCAGTAGTTGTGGTACACGGGCTTAGTTGCTGTGTGGCATGTGGGATCTTCCTGGACCAGGGATCAAACCCGTGTCCCCTGCATTGAAAGGTGGATTCTTAACCACTACAACACCAGGGAAGTCCCAAAACCATTCTTATTAAAGATACAGAGCTCATTACCGAGTCCAGTGGCTTCTGTTAACTCAATCCTAGTTGACCTCCCTTTAACATGGGATGCTTTACACTACTTGGTTTCTGCAGCACCACTCTTTTCAGGACCTCCTGTTGTCACTTACCTTCTATTCCTCAGTCTCCTTTTACTGGGTAACCTTCCTTTGCCCCTTAAATTTTTGTGTTTCCCAGGATTCTGTCCTCACTTCACTTTTTTTCAAACATTCTCTGCTGAAGCATTCTCATTCTCTCTTATAGCTTCATAAACTACCTTTATTTTGATGACCTTCCCCCCTATCAACTCTAATCTGTATCTCCTGCTTCAGCCATTCTCCTGAGCTCCAGACCTTTGGTCCAAATACTACCTGGATAGCCCTAAGGTATTTTGCCTGGAAGTCCCTGAATTAATGCATTCTTCATACCTCCTTTCCTGTGCCCTCAGCCCAACCCACACAAGTGGCTGCTATTTACGGGATAGCCCGTCCAGAAACCTGAGCATTAATTTTTGTCTTGCCTTTGCCCTCTCATACTCTAAGCAGTCTCCAAGCCCTGTCTGTCCTGCCTCCTAAATTTCTCTCCAGTCTGTCCCTTCTCCTTGTCTCCAGGGCCTCTAGTGTAGTTCATGCCTTCCTCGTAATGTCTTAACAGCTCTTAACAGATCTTTTTGCATCCAGATTCTCTGCCGTTCACTTTATCTTCTATAGTGGCACCAGGATAGTCTTCTGTAACTAGGCTCTGTTCATGTTGGTTACAGGTTAAAAACCTCAGTTCCTTCCCATTTTCTGCAGTGGATAGTCTTCAAAGCCTGGTGCATGAGATGATGCAGGAAGTAAATATCAGAACTGTTATTTATCTTAAATGGAAATGGAATTAAGCCTTATTAATACATAACACATAGATTGACAGTGGGCCAACTTATATTTATATATAAGTAAATATTTATGTGTTGAGGTATGTGATCAAATTCTTTTCTACTGAGTACATAATCAAAAGAGTTTGGACATTCATCAGGCTATTAAGTTGAGATTCCATTAAGTCTGATCCTTCATGGTTGCCCCAGTCTGTTTCTCTTTGCCTCCCATATACCCTCCAGCTCTATCTGAATTACTTGCTGGTCCCTGAACACACCTTGTTTTTTAACCTTTCTGCCTAGAAGCCTCTCCTTGCTCTCCACGTGAGGACTACTTTTTTCATCCTTTATGATCTAGCCCGATTGTTACCTCCTATATGATGTTTCCCCCTACTCCCTTTGTCCCTATTTCTAGAACACTTTATTTATCTTTTAGTATAGGATTTATCCATCTGGGTTGAGATTGTGCTTGTCCCACTAGTCTGTGAGCTCCCATGTGACATTGACTTTAATAGTGCTCAGCAGTGGCACACAAAGGGCACCCAATAAATATCTGTTCATAAATTTCCATTTCTGTGGTCCAGTGAAAATTTTTTCACAGCCAAACAGAAAAGAAGATTATTGGTTGTAATAACTAGAATATTACAGTTGAGGTTCTTAGTCTAGGATAAATGTAAAGCTATAAATGCAGATTCCTGTCCTTCCTACAGTCTCTGTCACAACTACTCAGCTCTGCTGTTACAGCACAAAAGCAGCCACAGACAACATGTAAACAAATAAGCATGGCTGTGTAAAAGTCAATTTGTGGACAATGAAATTTAATTTTATATAATTTGTATGAATCAAAATATTCTTTTGGGTTTTTTTTCAAGCATTTAAATATTTAAAAACCATTCTTAGTTTGCAGGCTGCTTAAAAAACAGGCAGTGGGCTAGATTTGGTCCTTGGGCTATAGTTTTTCAGAACTGTGGTTTCAAACATTACAGAATTGCTTGTTTTATAATTATTATATAGGACATTTAGATTTCATAGAAATTGTTCTCCCCACCAGGTCCGTTTTTTATCTGATCTTGTGAATTGTCACGTCATTGCTGCCCCATCAATGGTTGCTATGTTTGAAAATTTTGTAAGTGTAACTCAGGAAGAAGATGTGCCTCAGGTAAGAAAACCCCTTGTGCTGAATCTCATCCATATAGTACCAGGAATTTTTCACTAGTAACCCTTTAGTAATAAAAACAGAAGATTAACAGTAGATTTATCACACTATAAATTCTTAATGTCTAAAAGTTAAGTCAACTGGTATAATGGTGGGTTCTCGTGACATCTGTACGTTAGTTAAATGATTCTGTCTAGTAAGATTAAAGCTAATATATCTAAAAATGCTCTAAATGAGCCAGATGTCTTTGTTAAGTCCTACTGAATTGCGTCCATAGGATTTCATTCAGGAATAAATATAATATGAATGAAAATTCACTAGCACCTATTTTAAATGTACCTTTTAAAAAAAATTCTTTAGGTGCGCCGGGATTGGTACGTGTATGCATTTCTATCATCTTTGCCCTGGGTTGGAAAGGAGTTGTACGAAAAGAAAGATGCAGAGATGGACCGAATCTTTGCCAACACTGAAAGCTATCTTAAGTAAGGGCACAGCAGCCTGGTAATGATTTTATGTCCCCTTAAGTTTTTTCAGAAGAATTTTGTTATAAGTTTCATTTTCTATTAATAGGTAATTCTTTGGATATTGTTAATATCTACTTAGTTACAATAAAGCTAAAGGAAGTCTAAAGATAAAAATCTGCTTTCTCATTATACTAAGGTACCTTTAAATGATTTTTTAAATGTTTTATATTTTTCAAAAGTTGTACTGTTTTTTAAATAATATATAGATGTTTGCAAAAGAATGAAAGTAAGAGTATGAATATGCTAACATTTGAATATTTCATTCCCCCTTTTTATACAAATGATAGTCCAGTATACACATTGTTCTTCTATACACACTTGCTTTTTTTCCCCTCTTAATATAGTTTGGATTTGTTACATAAGATATTTAGCTCTACCTCATTCTTTTTAATAGCTGTATGGTATTCCAGTCGTTTAATGCACCATAATTCCTTTAACTAGTCTCCTGTTGGTAGCCATTGAGGCTATTGCAAGTCTTTGGCTATTTTAAACAGTGTTTCAGTGAATATCCTTGTACATACGTCTTTATGTACATGTACAAATATGTTTTGGGGTGATGTGAATTCTTAGAAATGGCATTGCTGGGTTGAAGTGTCTTAACAATTTTAATTTTGATAGATTTAGTCAGATTGCCTTCCAAAGAGATTATACTCTTCCAAATGTCGTCTAAAGAGATTATATCAGTTAGCCCTCTGCCAGTGATGTTTTTGAAACCATGTATTTGCCTACATTTTGGCAATGTAATACATTATCAAAGATTCTAATATCTGCCAATCTGATAGGTTAAAATGTTTCACTCCCTTAATTTGCATTTTATTAATTATGAAAGCAACTGAATATCTTTTCATGTTTTAAAAACCTAAATGTAGATTTTCATTCTTACCTTTAGAAGACGCCAGAAGACTCATGTGCCCATGTTACAAGTATGGACTGCAGAGAAACCGCATCCACAAGAAGAGGTAAATTGATTTCAGTCTCTTGTGATACAAGCACAGAGTAGATTCTTATCTCTGTGACATATTCAAATCATCCCATTTTTATACCTTAGCTGGGTTTTCACATTTCATATCAGGGGTTCAGCTCCTCATAGCCCTAGGCATATAGTGGATTTTTAATAAATGTTAGAATGTCATCAAAACATTCCCTATTCTTGGGGATTCCAGATATCATAGAGTTGATGTATTTTTTATTTAAATGCCCAATTTGAAAAAATAAGAGGTAACAGCCCCAGACAGACTTTATAAAATAATTAAAACAAAAACAGAAACTTAGCAGTATTCCTTAGTACTGTATTTAATTGTAAGTTAGCTTGCTTTTGTATCCTGTATTTTGGAAGGCAGTAGATTTTTGGTTTTGTCTAGTCAAAATGTTATTTCATCTAGCCTCCAAATATCTATTAATTGTTAAAAATTAATCTGTCTTTAGTATTTAGATTGCCTCTGGGCCCAGATTCAGAAATTGAAAAAGGATCGCTGGCAGGAGCGGCACATCCTAAGACCTTATCTTGCCTTTGACAGCATCCTGTGTGAAGCACTGCAGCACAACCTGCCTCCTTTCACACCACCTCCTCACACTGAAGATTCGGTGTACCCGATGCCAAGGGTCATCTTCAGAATGTTTGATTACACGGATGATCCTGAGGTACATGCATGACCAACAAAAGTGCCTTTCAAAGAGCCTGTGTTGTGTTGTAATTGTGGTTTAATCTTGTTTGAATTATGCCTATGGGACATTTTAATTTTGAGTTGTTTATTATCTAAGAGGGTCAATGGCAGTGAAGTTAACAGTTTAATTCAGTGAATGGTATCACCTCATTATTCAAGAAATCATATTTAGGCAGTGTAAATTGACAGCACGGTGTACAATTGAAGAGTGTAGGTTTGAGAGGCCAAGTAGGTTTGGGTTTTAATCCTGGCTTAGTCATAGCCCAGCTGTGTGATCTTGAGTGAGTTATTTACCTCTCTACCTTAGTTTCCTAATGGAGTAATAATAGTATATATCTCATAAAGTTGTAATGAGGATTAAATTATTAACATACATAAAGTGCGTAGAACAGTATGTGACACGTGATGAGTGCTCAATAAAGTGTTTTTAATTTAAAAATCCCAAAGATTAGTATAAGCTGACTTTATAGTTCTTAAATATATATACTTTTTATTATGAGGTCAGGTTGTTGACAACTGTTATACTTTAGCAAGTAAGAAAATGTATAATTTTGATATTAACATTTGATATAAAAATTTACATTTTAACTGGACTTTAGTTACTTTATACCTTTGCATTTGAATGACTTTTTTTTTTAATTTACTTTTGGCAACGTTGGGTCTTCGTTGCTGCGCACAGGCTTTCTCTAGTTGCGGTGAGCGGGGTCTACTCTTCCTTGCAGTGCGCGGGCTTCTCATTGCAGTGGCTTCTCTTGTTGCGGAGCACGGACTCTAGGCACACGGGCTTCAGTAGTTGTGGCACATGGGCTCAGTAGTTGTGGCTTGTGGGCTCTAGAGCACAGGCTCAGTAGTTGTGGTTCACGGGCTTAGCTGTTCTGCAGCATGTGGGATCTTCCTGGACCAGGGCTTGAACCCCTGTCCCCTGCATTGGCAGGCGGATTCTTAACCACTGTGCCACCAGGGAAGCCCATGACTGTCTTAACTTTAATACCCAGGCAGCAAGCACAGTGATCACTGGGTTGGTTCTGAAAAGAAATTCGCCTGGCTAAAGTACTATACCTGTTGCTTAGTACATTCCAGTGAGCATAGAGCAGTTTCTCAGCCTCAGCACAATTGATGTTTCGGGCTGGATAATCCTTTGTTGTGGGGCTGCCTGTGAATTGTAGGATGCTTAGGAGCATCCCTGGCCTCTGCCTTCTAGGTGCCAGTAGCATGTCAGTTGTGACAACCAAAAATGTCTCCAGAGATTGGCAGATGTCCCCTTAGGGGCAAAATTTCCCCCAGTTGAGAACCACTGGCATAAGAACCAATGTTACCACCGTAGGTCAAACTTGAGTTTTCTTTCCCTGTCTTCTCTCTTCTGTTCTACGGAAAGTTGCTTATGACCTGGGAAATTTTAGCGTATGTATACTCTATCTCAGGGTAAAAAGTTGTTGGATAATTGGTTATATATACAAAATTATCAACTTGCTACCCACTTGCAATATTGCATAGATAATAAAATGCTTTAAGTCAACTTTATGTAATGGTCTAATTAGAGTATATATAATTGGAAGTCTAATTTACAATAAGGCTGTTAGAATCTTTGTGATTAGGTACTTATTTGTACAAGGGGAACATTAGAATGGCACCTCAAAATTTGCTTCTCCTGTACTATTTGTACTTAATTGGTGTTGCCTCTGTAATGTGCCCATCATCCTTTGCCAGAAGAGCATAAATATACAAAATATCTGTTTGAAGAGGATTTGGTTTTTTTGTTCTGGGCTTTCAAAAAATGTTTTGTTTTTTTTTTTTTAATTAGAAATGATAACGTAGATTAAAGTAAAAGTCACCATTAAGTAGTAAATAAATAATAAGTAAATAAACTCATTGAAACTGTTTGCTATGTGTATTTTTTTAATTAAACAATATCATGTAGATAATGTTCTTTAACCTTTTTTAAAACAACGTAGTGTGGATATCTTTCAATGCATACATGATTTTTTTATGTCTACATAGTGTTCGAGACAAAATTTTCCCTCTCTCCATGTTTTTTATGGAAGTAATCCAGTCCCATGGTTTCAAAAAATAAACTGTGTATAGGACTAATAATATACAAAAATTATTTAGTTTGCTTCATTTAAGACTTGAACTGGGCAAGGATAGTACAGTGTCACATGTAGTAGAAGAAACACTATAGCTGACATGCTAATTCTCTTGTAGACATAAGTGAACACAACAAAATTTGCTGAAATAGAGAGCTTTCACACTTGTGAACTTTTATCCCCAGCATCCAATACAGTGTCTGGAACATAATAAGCTCTGATATATTTGTTGAATAAATGAAAAATAATATTTTGTCTAGGTCTGGAGTATATGCACTTGGTTTTCTTTCCAGGGTCCTGTAATGCCAGGGAGTCATTCAGTGGAAAGATTTGTAATAGAAGAGAATCTTCACTGCATCGTTAAGTCCCACTGGAAGGAAAGGAAGACTTGGTAAGATGCTTTTCATGGTACTTTTACTAGAGTGGAGAAAAAGTAGCAATCTTGATGATTTAGTAAGAGCAAAATGTACGTTAAGAGTAAGAAAATCTTCCTCTCTTCCTGATGCCCTGTCTTGCTAAGACCGATCTCTAAAACACTTGATTTGCTTTCTGGAGGCACTTCACCCTCAAATAGTACTTTCCTGGATGCTGTATAGTACTATAGTGCTTTATAGTAATATGCATATGATGCCTGCTCTTTTGTGTGGATATTTGCCATGTGCTCTGGACAAATTAACTTGAATGGCAAGCTGTTTTTGGTATGAATGTTGTGGGAATAAATGAATACTAATCGTTTTGCTGTTTCCTAGCAGTTAGACATCAAGCTTTGGAAAAGTTTATTTTTAATATTTTCTGAAACCTTGGAAAGTTTTGGTTTAGATCTTAAAATGGAAAGGAATATAGTATTTTGGGAATGGTTTACCTTAGAAAACATTTTAAGTTAGTAGATCTGAGTATACTTCCTTACTATTATTACTTACATTCCTTTTGATCTTTCAAGGAGTCTTGCATGCATTAAAGAGCTTCCTTATGGTAGACAAAATAATCTGTGCTGTAGTTAAGTGAAGTAACTGAAATCTAGAACATTTCAGAAAAGATTTCCTTTGTATCTACATACACTGTTTTTGAAACTGCTTATTTGGTTTTTCATATATCTGTGTGTACTCATTAAACTTAAATTACACTGTTTATAGTGCTGCACAGCTAGTGAGTTATCCTGGGAAGAACAAGATCCCCTTGAACTACCACATAGTTGAGGTATGCATTCCAAATGGAGCTTGTTTCTAAGTTTCAGAATCTTTCTGTTGACTGTAAAGTGTAATCTACTCTTGGCCTTTTTGTTGTTCTTGCTACTTGGCAGGTGCTGAAAATTAATAGAGAAGAGAGGAAATTGCTTTCAGTTTTGGAGCTCTGTTAGCCATGTTAGTAAAGAGAAAAGAGGAGGTTAAGCCCAGTGTACAAATGGAATTTTGAGTTGCCTATAATTTATTTATATATTGATAGTATATCTTCATTCATGAATAGTTATCATGGATAATGTAAGTTACCTCTAACTCTGTCAATACATTGTCCACTTAACAGATGTATAAGAGGCTTAAATACTTTAAAATATTGTATTCTTTAGGCAGATAACCCATCCTTAACTGTGTTTATCTGGCCTCTTATTACTAGCATACCCCTGACTAGTGTATTATTTCCTGTATCACAGGGTAGGGATAAGTAGGAATCCTTATTTATTCTTAGAAATCAAAAGAGCCAGTTGTTTTGGAAGTGGAAAAAAATAGATAATGCTTTTGATTCCATATGAAGTCATACAGAAGAATGATATTAGTAGCGTAGTTGAACACCTTGTAGAGATTTATTTCCCAAAAAACAGTGTTTTCACTTGACACGTGGGTCAAACTGTCAATTGCATTATTCATCTATGTTAAAATACTCAAAGTGAGCATAATTATGTATCATTTGATTCACTTTTTATTCATACTATACCTATGTACTTCCTTAGAAATGCTGCATCTGTTCTCTTTATAGAACTTGAGAGTGTGCTTAGGCTATGAACTTGACTCACTGACATGTCAATTGAAATGCAAAACATAAGTCATATTTTTAAATCTGCAAAATGTGTAGAAATTCATACAAAAGTGTGGGAGATGGGAATGAGAAGAAGGAATGCAGACCAGGCTCTAGAAGTCGAGGTAGATGGTCCACAAATTATATAAGGAGGATGGAAACAAGTTTGTGAACAAGAGCATGGCAAAAAAGTCTTGGAATACCAAGAATATAGTAACAGTGTAGAATGAGTTAACTATCTTCTATTCCCATCCTCCGAGTCTACAAAGGACTTTTACTTCTTATAGGAATGAAACTCTGGTGGATCTGTGAGTCCCCAGTAAACTGTACCTCCCTGAATTAACTCTGATACTTCCAGAGTTGAAATTGGACAGTTCTCTGGAAATATCAACTAAGCATTAATTTTTGCATATTCTTATTTGATTGAGTTATAGAGATAAGAAATCTTCATTACAGTATTCAATTGTAGATCTTTGTGTTTTAAAGAGCATAATTTTAAAGGTTAAAAAGTAATTTTTTTATTATGAATACCATAGAGTTAGAGTTTAGAACATTGAGGTGTTTCTAATAGTAGAAGTGTGTAGATAGCTGTTGAATTGAGTTCTGACTTGTGATTCCTTTGTAGGTGATATTTGCAGAACTGTTTCAACTTCCAGCACCCCCTCACATTGATGTGATGTACACAACACTTCTCATTGAACTGTGTAAACTTCAGCCTGGCTCTCTACCCCAAGTTGTATCCTTTCCTTTGTTTTTTTTGTTTGTTTGTTTGTTTTTTTATAAATTTATTTATTTTTGGCTGCGTTGAGTCTTCACTGCTGTGCATGGGCTTTCTCTAGTTGCGGTGAGCAGGGGCTACTCTTTGTTGTGGTGCGCGGGCTTCTCATTGCGGTGGCTTCTCTTGTTGCAGAGCACGGGCTCTAGGCGCACGGGCTTCAGTAGTTGTAGCTCGCGGGCTCTAGAGCACAGACTCAGTAGTTGTGGCGCACGGGCTTAGTTGCTCCACGGCATGTGGGATCTTCCTGGACCAGGGCTCGAACCCGTGTCCCCTGCATTGGCAGGCGGATTCTTAACCACTGCGCCACCAGGGAAGCCCCCTTTCCTTTGTTTTTAATGTACTCTCTTTGGCCTGACTTTAAGAGATTATTAAATATTTCTGCTTGTGGGTTTAAATCACTTCATGAAAACAGTTTGGCATTTCTTTAAAAGTTAAACGTTACGTGTACTATACAGTCCAGCCATTCTGCTCTGGAGTATTTACCCAAGAGAATTAATGTTCATAACTTTATTTGTAATAACCCAAAACTGGAAACAATCCAAATATCCATCAATACATGAATGGATAAGTAAATTTTGTTACAGCTATACAGTGGAATACTACTCACTAATAAAAAAAGGACAAATTTTCAATGCAGGCAGCAACATGAATGAATTGCAAAATAATTATATTGAATAAAAGGTGCCAAACAAATATGAATTCATACTATATGATACCATTTACACAAAATCTTGGAAAATGCAAAGTAATATAGTGACAGCAGTCCAATATTTGCTTGGGGGCATAAATGAGGGGAAGAAGGGAGAATGGATTACAAAAGAGCATGGGGAACTTTTGGAGATGATGTAAATGTTCATTATCTCGATTTCACGGGTGTATACACATCAAATGTACATCATTGATACCTCAAAGATCAATTACTTGAAACGAAGCTCAGCATTATTAGTCATTATATAGACTTCAAGAAATGTTATTTATTTTTTCTATCACAGCTTATTTTCAAGGAGAGTATAGTTTTCCTTATCCTGAAATCCACAGCTTGCACAGGCAACTGAAATGTTATACATGCGTTTGGACACGATGAATACTACATGCGTAGACAGGTATAGTAATTGCCTTATTTCTGTACTCAGTGTTAGCTTCTGCTCCCTGTACTTTATAAAAGAATTTGATCAGGAAAACATTCGCCTTCTTAAGAATTTCCAAGTTGGTTTTTCTTTCTTGCCTCCCCCAAATAATCCTTTTTATAATAAAACTCATAATTGTTATAACATTACACTTTCTAGTTTAATTTTCAATATGAAACGATGCCCATACTGAGGTTTTCTTTAATTGCATTGTTTGGTTCTTTGGTATGGTTACACTTTTCCCTCTGTAATTGGGTAGGTAAGCTTTTAAAATAGGCTTTATGCTAACCTATATGTAGAAGCAGAGTCTAATACTGTATATTTATGTTTATATAATATATATGTATTTTTGTTTATGAATAGTATGTGCTTCTGAAATAATTAGCTACTATGTAACTACAGCTCCAAGACTCAGTTTATACAAAAGGCCACATTGGATTTTTATAGCTGTGGTAATTTCATACCCGTTGTCGTCTGCTGGGTGAGGTCTGTGTACTACCTTTATTAGCTGGTGTTCTCTCTTCTGTCAGTTTTCCAAAGTAGATCAGGACAGATATTGAACATTTTCCATAATCTGTCACGTCTACTGTTCAAATGCGATATTTGAAAATTATCAGTAAAGGCTATCCTGTGTCGTTGACCTATTTATTATCTTGAGTAATTTTAATGACTGAAATTATAGATACATGAGGGATGTGCTTTAAGAAGGTGTCTGCTGTGTTTTTTTCCCAGTCTCATTAATAAACCATCAGTTGTGCTGGGCATCCCAATTATGCCATTCATTCAGCAAGTGTTCATTGGGCTCTTAAAAATTTCACAATGTTATACAGTCTACTAAGGTGATCCCTATCTAGTCAGAGAGATTAGATGTGTTAAGAGAAAAGGGGGCTTTGATGGTATATTTTGTTGTTTGTGGTGAAAGGGTGTGGCATGATGATGAGAGACTGTACTTTGGCTCGTCCATTTATAAAACGTTTTTAATCTTTATTTTTGCACCTCACACCTCTGTTTCGTTGTCAGTTAAATGGGGAATATAATACATTCCTCAGAAGTTATTGTGAGAATTAAATTATATAAACATATATAAGGTACTTGATATAAAACAGGCACTTGAATCATATCTATTATTCACTTAAAAAGGATAGCACTGTTAGGAGAAGTGAGATTGGGGACTGTTACTTTTTGAAGTAGAAGGTGAGTTACAGGATTTGCACAGAAAGGGGTAACTGGCAGGAGAAAGTACAGCTGTAGGTAGGGGGGAAATAGGGTTTTGTCTGAAGGATTATGTAAGTTCCTGTTATAAATTGCAACCATTCATCCTTTTCTGTACCCCCCACCCCACTTCTCTGTATAGGTTTATTAACTGGTTTTCCCATCATCTAAGTAACTTCCAGTTCCGTTGGAGCTGGGAAGATTGGTAAGCAGTGTTATGTATATTATATCTTTCTTCTCTCTACAGTCTACCATTTTTTTTAAAAGTTAATATTTAAAACTATAATATAAAAGCAATCTTCTTCACGGTCTGAAAGATTTAGGGTTTTTTGATATGTATATAAATGTAATAATTTAGGTAGAAGGGAACTATTTGTAGCTAAGTACAAGTTAGGTATAGGTGCAGATCACGTGTAAGAACTTATAAAACTATATTTCCTCATTAGGTCAGATTGTCTTACTCAAGATCCAGAAAGTCCCAAACCAAAGTTTGTAAGAGAAGTTCTAGAAAAATGTATGAGGTAAGTTCTTTGAGTTTTCTCCTTGGCTTAGGTCTTCTAATTTCTGTGGGGGTATTTTTCCCTTCTCTGTATTTGTGATGTATGTCTAGAATATTATTTTTAAAATCCAAGTACCTACCTCTCTTCCCTTTCAGTTTGTAATCAAGATTTAGGCTGAAAAACTTGGGCAACCATGCCATCTGGACTCTATGTGAATTAAGCCAATAAGGTTTTTTTGTCAAATAGACTTTGAAAAAATGTCAAATTTCAGGAAAATTGCCAAAATAGAGCTCTGTATCATGTTCATCTAGATTCCCTAGTTAACATTTTACTACATTTGTTCTAATGTCCTAGTCCTTTTTCCCTCTCTGTATATGTAATCTACCCTTTATATTGGTTTTTTTCTGAACCCTTTGAAAACAAGTTGCAGATATGATGTCCAAGCATCCTTTAATGGTCGGTTGTATATTTCCTCAAAACAAAAACACTCTCCTACATGACCAGCATACAGCTCTCCAAATCAGGAAATGAGCTCTGATACAGTAATACCACTATACGATACACAAATGCTGCTGAAATTTTGCTAACCATCCCAACAATGTCTTTTCCCTTTCTGGTCCAGAATTCTTGGATAGAACATGTGTAGCATTTAGTTGTCATTTTCTTCAGTCAATCTTGAACAGCTATTATTCTTTCTCTATCTTTCATGTCCTTGTCAGTTTTAAAGAATGTAGGCCTTACTTTGTTGTGTTGCCTTGATGTGCCCTCATGACTTAAGTCTTGCATTGTCCCACCACTAGAGATGTTAACCTTGATTACATGGCCATGTCAGGCTTCTCTAACTTAAATTCACCATTTTTCCCTTTGTAGTTGATTAATATTTTGTGGGAAATACTCTGAGGTTACAGTCACATCCTGTTCTTCATCAGACCTCCACTGACAGCTTGTACTTTTATCTGTCACCACTGTGGTAATTGCCAAGTGATGATTCTCTTTGTCTATTATTCTCTCTACATTTATTAGTTGGCATTCTACTGTAAGAAAGAGCTTTCCTTTTTCACCCATTTATTTATTAATTCCTGTGTTTATATATCAGTAGGGACTATTTCATTCAGTGGGTTCTAATTCATTACTGTCATTATTAATTTTGATGCTCAAATTGTCCCTGATTTGTCCATTGGGAGTCCCTTGTGGCTCCTGTGTCCTTTTTTTTTCTTCTTTAATGTCCCCCTCCATTCATTGAGCATGTCCTTATTTCTGGCACAAGATGTTCCAGGCTTATCTTGTGTTTCCTTGCCCCTTCCCTGGAATCATCTATTTATTCAAGGAGCCCAAGTTTCTTTTAGTGGAGCATGGTACTTAGGAAGCAAGGTCTGGACACTTGATGTGCTTGTTGCTATTGGGGTGTCATTGGTTCTAGGCCCTCTGGATGGACAAGGGTAGTGAATATATTTCTGCACACATACACACACACACATACACACACACATATACAGATATCTGTAACTATTTTTATATCCACTTAGATGTGTGTATCCCTCCAATTCCAACCAAACATCTCATTTTTTTCCTAGCCTTCCCCTTTGCCATGATTTGTAAATACCTTTGCAGGCATTAAGAAACTTGGTTCCCATTAGTCTCAATAAGTATTTATTTGCTGCAATATAACCAGTCTCCCAACCATACAAACTGTTTCCTCTACCTCATCCCACCCCACCATCACCACCCCACATACCTGGCCTCCAGGCTTGTGGACCCAGTGGCCCACATCTCAGTGCAAACCAGTAAGTTTTGAAGAAGGCCTGAGTTCTGGTGCTGGCCTAGACAACAGTTTGAAAGACTTGTCCCCTTTTATTTCTTGGTTGTCACCTGAGTCCAGGGTGTTGGGAGATTGTGACCTTCTGGGTAAGTTGGATGTTACTGAAGAATGGAACTGATGAATGATATTTTCTGAGGCTCTTATTTTTATTGTAGGTTGTCTTACCATCAGCGTATATTAGATATTGTCCCTCCTACCTTCTCAACTCTATGTCCTGCAAACCCAACCTGCATTTACAAGTATGGAGATGAAAGTAGCAGTAAGTAATAAAACAAATCCTGTTTTTAAAAGGTACTAATGCAAGTATTCTCTTAAGTCAGTTATCTAAGGTGGAGAAAGTGAACTTTTTCTCTTCTTGGGTTTGTATTTTCTGTTTGAAAGGTGATTTCTCACTAACCTCTATTGTTTTATTTGCTGACATCATTTTGAAGGTTTATTATGATTTACTTAGTTATTACTGGCTTGTTACTTTTTTCTTTTAATATTGTTTATAATGTTATATCCATGACATTATTTTAGATGTTGCTAAGTATAGCAAGATGAATTTATAGCCAGAACTTAATAAAATGAAAATGTTTGTCATGGCAATGGAGATTATTTGAACTGATTAACATCTGGTAACAGTTCAGGTGTGGGAACACAGGTGCATATAGACTATATTTTGACCCGCAGTATGCCTCTAGAAGTAAATTCTTAAACATGCTTTTCTTACTTTTTGGTCACATCATTTCTGAGGTTGCACTATAAATCGGGGGGGGGGGCTATATAATTTGATATGCCATTTTGTGCTTTACACTTAATGAAGGTAAGGTTGTACATTGGTGAGCACTGGTAGAGAGTTAGGTGTGGAGTTTCCAAGTTAGTCTTTTCACATGGCACTGAACACAGCTCCTCCATGAGCCTTCCACTTCGTGTTGTGTAGCAGTTCTTTGCATCTTGAAACTCACTCCTCTCCCTTGCCTTCTCATATTGCACCCCTGGTTCTCCACCTGCACCTCAGACTACACCTGTTTTCCTTGAAATAAACTCAGTTGTTTCCAATGCTAAGTACATTTCCTATGTTACTATGTCACTTATTCCTTAAAACAACTCTGAGAAATAGGTATGTTTATTATACGAATTTTACAATGAGGAAATGGCTTCAAAGAGGTAAAGCCACAGTGAGATTGCTTCTGAGTGGTAAAGCCCAGAGTCAGATACTGAGCAGCCCCACTCTTGACCACTATCTTTTCCTGAAAAAGCAAAGCTTGATGTGGTACTTGTAAGTGCCAAGTTTTGATTTCTGCTTTGTACTGGCTCAGAGAACCATAAGATACAGTCTTTGATATCAGAGAGTTCAGACTTTTGTTGAACACTGAGCTTTCTTTTTTTCCATAGAAATAACTCAGCCTAACACTTAAGGCCCTCCTGTCATTCCTACTTTATGATTTGTCAGTTCTTCTCAAACGAACCTCCACTCCAGCCAGGCCCACTTCTTTTTATTTTTTCTATGCTTCTCTTTCTTGCGTTTGCCTTTGTGCCATTATCCCATTCTAGAAAGCCCTTTCTGTTAAGCCCTTTCTGTTCTCTGATTCCTGTTCTCTTTCCAGGGTCTAGCCCAAGCTCCAGTCTTTTAAATATTTTTTTAACCTTTAGCAAGCCAGTTTTGTGTTGCTCTCTGGCTACTTCTTATGTGAATATCTTGGTTTTCCACCTAGAATGTAGACGTCACAGTGGCAGAGGATTCTTTTTTTCTTCACTTATTTTCTCTCCCACTTTCAAGAAAAGCACACAGCACATGTGACCTGTTATAATTGACTTTATTCATTCCAAGTGCTTAGTAACTCATATTCTACGTCAGAATTGCTTTTTTGTTACCTCTTTGTCTACCTTACATTAAAAGTAGTTGCTCTGGTGATGCCATACAGTATATACTAGTACAAATTTAATACAGTAAGGACTCAACAGATATTAACCACCAGTAAACATGTGGAGTCAAAGCACATGAGCATCTGGCTTATGGAGATTCAAGTGTGTGGACTCAGCAAAAGAGTAAAGCAAAAAATCTGTCTTAAGTTGGCAGCCTTCACGTTGTTCAAACCCAAATTTAGTTTCCACTGTCTTAGGGAAAGGGAGGAGGAAGGGTACACTGACCAAAATGAAAGAGAATACATTGATTCTCAGCTTTTCAGCTTACAAAGGCCTAGGGATTTGAGGACTGTCAAGGGACAGCTGCAGCTGTGTCCCCTCACCCTCATCCCTGAGGAAGATCAGTACCCCCTCATACTCTGAATTTCAGTTAGCTCCCTGTTCTTAAGGAAGTATCGAGGCAAGAATTACCTCTTATGCTTTATTTTAGGTGAAAAACCATTGCCCTATTAAATGAAACTTTCACATGTGGTTATCTTTATACAGAATAAATATTGATCTTAGAATAAAGAGTACTCTATTTTAAAAGAAAAGAATTTTTTTTTTAAGTTTCTCGGTTATTTAACTAATTGCAACAATAGTCTTAAAACCTGATCTACTCTTCTCCCCATTCTGTGCTTAGACTCTCTTCCTGGACATTCGGTTGCCCTCTGTTTAGCTGTTGCCTTTAAAAGTAAAGCAACCAATGATGAAATCTTCAGCATTCTGAAAGATGTACCAAATCCTAACCAGGATGACGATGATGGTAAGGGAATTAAATATTTCTTGAATGGAACTCTGTATGGGCCATGTTAAAAGTATAAACATAATTTTCTTAAATCTCATGGGATACTCATAAAGCAATATATTTGTTTGGCCTGTCCAGCCTGTCCATTGTTCCCAGAACCCAGCTATCTTCTCCCTTAAACATTCCCTGTTTTCACTTTAGAGAGTTTCCTGTCCAGAAAGACTTGGTATATTATAAAGCTGGATGTTCTCTCCAAATTAAACTATAAGTTTATCATCAACAGATAAGACAGAAAGCGATGAGAGGGACTTGCTTTATCTCATATTAAAACATCTTGAAAATTACAATAACTAAAACAAATCAGTAAAAGAGATGAAAAGTCTACTGGGACAACTAGGTTAACCATTTGTGGGGGGGGCGGGTTTTGTTGTTAGATGTGTTACATAATGACGTGCACAGAAAAATGACGCAATCAGAACATTAATGGTGTTTGGGTTATTTGTTATTGGGATTTTGTTTGTTTAGATTTTTTAAGAAACTTGTATTTTGATGTTAGAGAAAATGCATTTAGAAAGTATAATTCAAAATGATGGTGTTAAATTTAGACATTCTCAGACATCTTAGGAAATAGACCTAACTGTTAAGGGCTTACTGTATTTTTTTCTTTTACTATATTTATTATCTTGCCACCATGTAGAGAGATAAGAACAAGGAAATCTATGTGGTATTTGTAAAAAGAAATGGATCATACAGAAGAAATAGGGAAACAATTCCAAAAAACTTAAGAATTAAGATTATGCTTAGTTTTATATTTTGAGTATTTGAAATCAGTGATAGTCTTTCATCATCTATTAGTACTCAAAGACATTGCTTGAATGTCTCACTTGGTATTTGGATGTGAGTGTGCCATCTGTTTAGCGATTCAGGTGAGGGACCAAAAAATTAAACATTTTCCTAACTCTCTTACTGTGGGCTATTTTTCAGATGAAGGATTCAGCTTTAACCCATTGAAAATAGAGGTCTTTGTACAGACTCTGCTACACTTAGCGGCCAAGTCATTCAGTCACTCCTTCAGTGCTCTTGCAAAGTAAGTACAACAAGAACACACATGCTATCTTGAGGGTTTAGAACTTTGTTCGGTGAACACCAATGGCATACTAATTTTTACCTAAAATTATTGACTGTGAAGATCTTAATAACAGTATTATCATATAATTTGATACAGTGGGTTTTGGTTTGTGGTAGCTAAAATCCCCATCCTATGGCTCCTGTCAGTCTGTTAGCACAGTTTGCATGTATATATATTCAATAGAATGTACATTTTTTCATATAGACCTTTAGAGAAACAAGTGAAAAACCTGAGTCCATAGGACAGTCATACATACAGTCAAGAAGTTTCCACCTTGGGACTTCCCTGGTGGCACAGTGGTTAAGAATCCACCTACCAATGCAGGAGATGCAGGTTCGATCCCTGGTCCGGGAAGATCCCACATGTCGCGGAGCAGCTAAGCCCATGTGCCACAACTACTGGGCCTGCGCTCTAGAGCCTGCAAGCCACAGCTACTGAGCCCATGCACTTAGAGCCCGTGTTCCGCAACAAGAGAAGCCACCACGATGAGAAGCCCACTCGCCACAACTAGAGAAAGCACACACACAGCAACACAGCCATCCATCCATCAATCAATCAATCAATAAATTTATTTCTTTAAGCATCTTCCTAAAAAATGGTTAGCAGAAGTGAGAGCCAGCTACATTCTTAGGAGCCACCCAAAGGTTGGCATCTAAAGACAGAACTTTCTAACTTGTCCTACAGTCCAAATGAAGAAAGAACATACAGATATTCCTTCAGTTGAGAAGAGAAACTAGACTCCTCACCCCATCTCAACTTCCAAGTCTCTATATGACTCGCAGGGTTCTCACAGAAGGCACAGTCAGAATACTGCACCTGTGTTTGGAGACAGTTCCTTAGCCCTCATCTATTCTTAGATACACAGTGAACTATAGTCCTAGGCTAATGATAGTATATTGTAATTTTCCTAAGATTTTATGACAAATTCCATACAAACTGTGAATTCCTAATCATACCTTTTATATCCTTAATGGTTAACGTTTGGTTATTTTGCATTTATATATTGTGCTGTAAACTGAGTAACACTGTGAAGGCTTTGAAAATATTAAAATGCTTATTAATAAGTTTATATGTGGTATTTTTCCCCCACTGTCAAAAGGTTTCATGAAGTCTTCAAAACCCTAGCTGAAAGTGATGAAGGAAAATTACATGTTCTAAGAGTCATGTTTGAGGTCTGGCGGAACCATCCACAGGTAAAAACTATTTAAGACGTATTGAAGTGCTGACTGTACAGGTATAAAAATAAGGCAGTTAATACCATTGTTTTACTTTGCAGAACATGAAATTTGACTCTGCCTATAGAATAGTTTTTAAATCTGTAATTTTAGTGCTATGAAAAAGTAATGATGTTTGAATCATTCTTTAAAGAGCAATTGTTATGATTTGGTTTGGTATTATAATATCTCAACACATTTTAAGTACTTAATAAGAACGCTTATTTCTTGGAAGGTTCTACAGTTGGGTAGGAAATAATTATCTAGTCTAGCCAGTTTCTAAAAAACAAGCTCCAGATTTGTCAAATCTCGATACACTATTATCATACCATGTGTTATAAAGAGGCATTAAAATAAATTTCAGAGTTATATTAAGACTTCTGTGATAAAACTATCTTGTATTTTTAAATTTTAAGATTTGATGGAAATTATATATTTTGTATATATCCTCTAAAATTTAAAGGAACATTTTTAAGTGTTAATATTCAGAGTTTTTCTTTTTGCTCAATCTCTGTGTTCTTGTATTCTTACAGTAAGTACCAGAGCCAAGCAGAAGGCAAATTAAATCTTAAGACCTAATGGTTAAATTGTTCAGTTCCATAGCCACTGAAAATGAATTTCACTTTTGTAGCAGTGGAATTATCGTGGCCTACATATAAGTGTGATTTACCCTAATAATTTCTTTTCTCTGATTGTAGATGATTGCTGTACTAGTAGATAAGATGATTCGTACACAGATTGTTGACTGTGCTGCAGTAGCAAATTGGATCTTCTCTTCAGAACTATCTCGTGACTTTACTAGGTAATACAGATTATTTTACAAAGTTCCTGTTTTCTAAGAATTAGTTCACATGTGGTCCCTTATACATGAGCTCCAAATTCTGGTCCAAACCAGGTTGATATTAATATAATGGTCCAATCTGGTAGGATTGGACTTGGCAAGGATTCTTGCACAATGGAAATCCACACAACCAGTCCAGTTGCAGTGTCTCTTAGGGACACACGTAAGTTGAATTAGGATTCAACCAATCAAGTAGAAATGCTTATAAAGGATCCAGACTATTGGGAGTGAAGATCAGGCTGTATGTCAGGGTCTCAACTAGACAATGGGACATGGGCAGGAGTTCCAGCTCCACTGGGGACCTGAAATGCACTGCAGGAACTGGTAGAAATCACAGTCCGTCATAGATTACACATCATGGAGGGATCGAGGAAAGCCTGGTGGGCACCTGAATGCCTCTGGGGGAGGGAGGTCTCACCTCAGTCATAAAAGTCCTAGATTTAATACACAGAAGATTCATTCTAGACTCATTCCTCCTAAAGGAAAGAAGACTTTTCATTAAGCTTGGTTCTTATACATGAAGTTGAGTCCATAGGCTTTATAACTGATCAGGACTGGGACAGCAAGAGTTGACACAAAACAGGAAAAAAAGGAAAATTACTTGCAAAAACATAAATATCTATCACAACCTTTATCCTCTTCATTGTATGTTATTGGCAGAGGACACTAGTCTGAGAAACTGAATCCTTAGGGTGAAGGAATGTGGTCTAAGGTTATCATACCAGCCAAGTAGGTACTCACAAATGAAGGCAACATCAGACCATTCTCAGATTTGCAAAATCTCAGAAAACTGACAACTCAAGTATGTGTTAGCCATTATCCTGAATGATTTACATCTGCAACTCTAACTCTGCAAAGCCTTCCCTGACCACCCCTTCCAGAGTTAAAGTACTCTGCTCTTTTATCCTATCTGCTAACATTCTAGACCTTGAGTTTTATGAAATGATTGGTTTATTATCTTCCACTTAAACTGTCATCATCCAGATCAAAATGTGTAGAAAGAAGTACTCTTCTGTGCTGTATATCCTGGGGTTAGGAGACCAAATGTATAGACATACAAGCAGTTAAAAGAAGCTACTTAAAAAGCACATGCATATTTATGCAACAAACATTTAAAGCACTTACAGGTGATCCTGGTATTTGAGCAATTTGAGAAAGTAGCTGACATAAATATCTCATTCTTAAAAGCCTAGCAGTTGATAGCTATTATCAACTAATGAGATTCTTAAATGTTTCAAGAGAATTGGCTGAGTTTGTGCTAGTTAAATATCAATAGTATAAACCATGCAAATGAGCCTCAGATTGTTTCTATTTCAAGTTGCAATACTAAGTGTTTACATTTAGAAGAGAGAAAATGTATTTTTGTTCCTAACCTGTTTTTTCTGGTTTGCCATTTCATTGAATATGTACACATACCTTCTATGTGTGTCTACCAGGGGATGGAAATAAGAAAAATGGCAAGGACCCAATATTGCCTTCAGGAAGCTCACCTGAATAATGGGGTGGAGCTAGATGTTTTGCACAGTTGACAATACAAGAAAAATCATAATTGTTGCTGGAGAGATATGCCTTATTCTGCCTATAGAAGGCTATATAAGACCTCAAGAATGAGTAGGTTATAAAAGTTGAGAGGTCTTATTTTCTATGAGTATAGTTTAACATATAGTAATCAAATGCCTTATTACTTTAAGATTGTTTGTTTGGGAAATCTTGCACTCCACAATTCGTAAGATGAGCAAACACGTTCTTAAGATCCAGAAAGAGCTAGAAGAGGCTAAAGAAAAACTCGCAAGGCAACATAAACGGGTAAGTTGTGTTGATTGTTAATGGTCAAAGAAAATATACCAGAAACTTTTGCGAATATTCATTACCTTGATGGGAACTTATTTTTTCGAGACCAAATCACGCAGAGCTGTTTGTAGAAGTGGAGGAAGGGACGGACCTGGGGTCTGCTGTTCTCTCGTTCTGCACAGTGAACCTGTTTAGGAAGCCACAAACCTCACTTCTCCATAGTTCACCATCTCTGGATCAGTTTCATGTTTGCCTTCCCAAAAAGGAAGGAGAAGGAAGGAGGACACTTGTGTCTCTATAAGAGTTTCTGATGCAAGAGGGGAAGAGGGAGAAGATTGTCCGTGTTCACCACTCCCCCGGTAAGGTTGGGGTAGTGGGGGGGTCATTCCCAAGCCTATAAGATACTTCTCATATTAATAAGAAGTTAAGTATTTTAGCTATTTTGGGCAGAAACAGTGAGCTGGCTGTATCCTGTGATTTAGCAAACAGTGCTGGTATTGTTCATGACAGAATTTTCCAGTTATGCACATTTATCAGAGTAGAGGGTAAAAGCAAGTTTAATGATTTATATGAACTAGAGCAGGTTCGAGTGCTAGTCTCCATACAGACATTCATATATACCTGAGTGTATGTATGTAAACACACTCACAGATCTAAAATACTGTAAGGTAAATGGTATCATCCCCATTTTATACATGTACAAACTCCAGAGACTTGACTTCACACCACTCTGTTCCCTAGATATGTGGTGTCCAATATGGTGACCACCAGCCACATGTGACTATAAGCTAATTAAATTTGAATACAATTTAAAAGTCAGTTCTTCAGTCACACTAACCACATTTCAGGTGCTCAGGTGTCATGCATGGCTGGTGGCTATTGTGAGGGCAGCGCAGATCTATGGTGATGAAAGTGTTGTGATGAGAGGCTCCCAAGACCCTAACCCTGTATTTCCCCTAGGAGCAGCAGTTCAGTGTTCACAAACTCAGGGTTTCCAGCAATTTCATAAAACAGACTATGGTGAATAACAAGAATCAGCTGTACATTTTCCATGGAGCTCAAAGCTGTTTTCATTTTGAATGGAGGAAAAATGTGACACATATTTCTTCCTTGAGTGGGCTGTCTTATAAAAGGCATAACTTACTTCTGCTTTATAGCAAATCTACCACGATTACCCAAGTGCCACTGAATTTCCCTGGCCTAGATAAGAGGTACTCATAGGACTTGGGACATTTTGCCTGTATGTTTGGGACACTGGAGTACTTTTACTATAGAATACAAGTCTTCAAATAGCATTTGACCAGACACAATAAAATCCTTAGATTTACTTGATGGGATTTAATACACTGCAGTCCTAAATGGTGTTTTCCCTTTGTTCCTTTGCATTTGGTAGCGAAGTGATGATGATGACAGAAGCAGTGACAGGAAAGATGGGGCTCTTGAGGAACAAATAGAAAGACTGCAGGAAAAAGTGGAATCTGCTCAGAGTGAACAAAAGAATCTCTTCCTTGTCATATTTCAGGTATCTTGGCTTGGGACATTGATATGTTCAAAGAAACAGTACATTTCTTTAGTTTTAAAAAATGTTTTTATCACAGAAGTAATACATGCTCATTTATAAGATCTTAAATATATAAAAATTTACAAGGGAAAAATAAAAGTTCACTAACTGGAGGTAATTCTGTTATTTATTTAATGAGCATTCTTGCACGAGCATTTCTCCTTGCTTTAAAAAAAAATGGATACTATTGTTAAATACCTCTTTCATATTTAATTATTCCCAACTGTTGATCTATTTATTGATAGATGATTGTTTTCCTTCCTGAAGATTTTTGTGTATACATTCCTGTTAACATTTCTGATTATGTCCTTAGAACAGGTTCTAAGAAAAATTACTAGCATAAGTAATCTGGACATTAAAGGTCTTCGGGTATTGCCAAAAACAATGTACTAACTCATTATCCCTGCTTTTCTACACTGACAGTTTTTATTGAATTATGAAAGTTATGGATACACACCACAAAGACAGGGTGAAACAAGCAATACCTTTGAGGTCTCTTGGTCAAAAATGTGATTGTTTCCGAAGTATAAGAATTTTTTCTGACACCTCTGGAACTTTGTACCCCATTTCCAGCGTTTTATCATGATCTTGACTGAGCACTTAGTACGATGTGAAACTGACGGGACCAGTGTATTAACACCGTGGTATAAGAACTGTATAGAGAGGCTCCAGCAGATCTTCCTACAGGTTTGTGGAAAACTTTGATTATATAATAAACATCACTATTCTCAGCCACAGGGATTTTCCATTTTAAAAAGTCATCAAATCTGTCAGGAGGTTATGTAGTACCTGTAAGCCCTTTAGTGTCCATTTGTTCCTACTGCTGCTCATCACAATATTTAGGCTTAAATTGGCTCTGTATCATTCAGACTCCTAATTGCCATTCTCTTTGGAGAGCCTAGCTGTAATACAACATATAGAGAAAAAAATGCTAAGGGAAGAGTAATTAGATTTTAAGAACCTCTGTAAATCCAATGTGCAGATGATAACCTTGTTTCTGGAGGCACTATTTAAGTTCCCTGAGGTTCTTATAGAAAGCAAAATGCAACACCTACTCTCTGCTAGATTTAAATTAAAGATCTGTAAGAGAGTGGAACTAATCCTTTGTATCTTCAGACACTAACACCCCAAATCCTCATTTGTTTGTTCTAGAAAAGAGTGATTAAAGCAGAAGGCATAAAAGGGGGGAAAAAGTTCTTTAAGCTTCCAAACAAAAATTTATTCTAGATTTTTTAGTTACTGTCAAATTAAAAAGCTTTAACAGCCCCTAGTTAGTCCTATAGGAATCTGAGTATACTAAAGTTTATATATGTACACACAGAAGAAACTATTTCATTTTCTGACATTTTTTTTTCCAGTTAGGCTCAACAAGTCACTGATTTTCAGTAAGACAGATGACCTCTTTATTTTTAAAAGATAAAAAAAAAAATGGTTTGGTTTTCCTATTTTGTGGAATACTTCACAGATCACTGGCTAATTCTCTAATGTTTTTTTCTTTTGCAAAGAGATACGTTAAAGCCCTAACCAAAAAAAGGAAATGATTCTAAATTTTTCTTGTTTCAGGGACCATGGTTAAAACCATGGTTACTTAGTAACAGTGCTATTCTTATCTGTAACTTACACCACCTCCCCCCCAACCCCCCACCCTTTTTTTTTTTTTTAAATCTTCCTAGATCAGTCCCTGTCCTGACAGCTTTTAAAGTCATACTGTATTTTGTCCTGATTAGGGGAGAGACGCATCTGAACCTCATCTAGAATAGTAGCAGGTGCTGCTGCCACTGCCTTGAAGTATGAATTGCATTTACATAGAAACAGGCCAGAACTGGATTTTTTTAAATTATTGAACATCCTTTTGTTTTGGTTTTTTTTGAACTCGTTTACCCCTACATTTTCTTAATGTTGAGGCTTTTCAGGGGCCTATTATTCCTACCAGCAAAACCACTTTTTTTTTTTTTCCTGTTCTTTCCCATCATTCCAGTGTGGGCAGGCTGCTGAGGAAAATGTTCTGCAAGATTGCTTATGTGCTTTCTCCTGACCTAAACACTTACCCCCTTTTCTGTGTCCACAGCATCACCAAATAATCCAGCAGTACATGGTGACCCTGGAGAACCTGCTCTTCACTGCTGAATTAGACCCTCATATCCTGGCTATGTTCCAGCAGTTCTGTGCCCTGCAGGCCTAAGGGTCATTTTTTTTTTTCCCTTCCTGTCAAGATTTTTTTAAGATCTCAAAATAATGTCTTATTTTTGATGGTTTGAATGCTTGCTTTCTTGTAGCATCCTTTCTTGAAGCAGAGGGGGAGGACAGGACAGTGAAGAATATGGTTACCTTTAACTGCCCCCTAAAAAGCAGATACTCCCTAATGACAATAATGTGACAATGACCATAGGATGTATTATATATGTGACAGATACAACTTTTCTCTGATATTTTTTCTCCTTAAGGCACAAAAGATAACTGATTTGAGGTATGTGAAACACTAGAGGTCAAGCTTACAAAGTAGTATATAGAACTGATGAGTTTATTATCAAGTAGCATAGCTTTTCACAGCTCATGGGTAACCTAACAAACATGGCTGAAATAAAACTGAAAATATGTTTTTTAAACTTTGGTATTTCATGATTTATCATCTCAGTCTACTTTAAAATTAGTGGTTTCTTACTAAAAGTGGGGTTTCTTGCCTCCATCTGAAATTTTCTCTTCAAAGTATTTTTTATTACTGTAGTATTTTAAGACACTACTGTTATTAAAAGGTGTTACTAGAGTAGAAGTTCCCAAATTCGTCTGAACATAAATCACCTGGGGCTCTCTAAAGTTTTTTTTTTTAATTAAACCACAATCTCTGGGGGTGGAACACAGACATCATTGGTAGTTCTTAAAGCTCCCAGGTAATTCCAATGTGCAGGTAAGTTTTAGAACTATCATCTTAGAACATCTGGTCATTTCCTCAACTCTGAGACATCGTTCAGGTCATACAGTGAATTACATGCTAAAGTGGGATTTAGAAGTAGCTAGATTGGCTAAAACTATACTTGGCATTAGATGTAGGTTTGGATTTTATTTCTATGGAGTCTGGGTGGGCCAAGTAACTACTAATTCCTGAGCCTGTTTCCTATATGGTGTTGAGGCTTAACTAAGATAATAAAAGTACACTGTTAAATAACACACAAGGGATTATCTGACATTCCAAATTCTAGCATTTTTAGACTTTTTTCATTAAACCTTCAGAAAAATTTACCAGTAATCTCACAACTAGACGTATCTTTGTGCATTTGTACAATCTTTTTTTTAACTTAGTACATCATAAGTTTATGATGCATTAGGTATTTTCCATATTAATATATGGGGTCTCTTTGGTTCACCATACATTTAGTGGCTACAGAATATAGTCTACTCAATAGATGGAAATTCCTAGGATTTTTAAATACTGTACCATTTAACAAATAATCACAAGATTAAGGTTGCATGGCAAGTTACTGGCAGAAAGGGAACTAAAACCCAGGTTCTTTGCTAAATGTTCTTTTGTTTACACTGTTCCTGCTTCCCACAAACTATGTAATTAGTTAGAAACAGCTCCTGTCCTCAAGAAGCTAAAGGATAACCACTTAAGGCTTTGGTAACTTTGATCCTAAACTGCTTTGTAATCCTTTCATAACGTATTGCAAAGTTTGGCTACTTATACTTACTTGATCCAAATCCTAGAGGAATTTTTAGGTTTTCACCTCCTTTCTCTTGGACCCTCTCTTCATGTGTAGTGGTTGCTTCTAACAATTGCTCACTGATGTAACCTGCTCTGACCCAGTCTGGCAGCTAGGTATATGAAAAAACTGAATCAGAGACTGAATTATGAAGAAATAAAGGTACAAGAGCAAACATTCAACAGTTGCTCTCCCCACTAATGAAGCTCACACAGACAAAAGAATGGCATGTCACTGTACGTCATACCTTGCAATAAATCAATATTCTATTAAACTGTACTGATGCCATTTAACATGCTTTTGTCGAAGTGAACATATACTTTTCCTTAACTCTCAATCTCCCTTCCAGGAATTATTCAGAAAGCAGTTCATATGAAGATAAGTTTGTTTGCTTTTCCTGGAAAGTATTTAGCAGTGATTTGTATAACTTACTAATCTACAATTATACCTGAAAATGATAGATGAGGACAGAACTTGGCAACCTGAGTAAAGCAGATCTGGCTGTCAGTGATAGCTGGATACCAGGATTGTCCTAAATTGATGAAGGTGAAGAGTGACTAGAAGCCCACCTCAACTGGACAAGTCTATTAACTATACTGGTCTTGATGATATGATATGCTCATTAACAACTGGCTGTTACGTGCCAGGTGCTATAGATTCACCATATTTAATCGTCATGAGAGTCCTTACATTATTATACCCATCTGACAGATAAAAACAGGCCCACGGAGTAACTTACCCAAGGTCCACAGGTAGTAAGTGGAATCTGAAACTACATCCGTGTGGTGGTTTTTAGGGCTCCTTGTCTCCCAATGTAGTAATGCTGTTGTCAGCAGCCTGAACCCCTAGTAACTTGCTGGGAAGTTGTTTTTTTTTTTCCCAAGAAGTTCTTCCTGCCCATTTGGAATCGCTTTTTACTGAGCTGTAATATTCAGCATAACACATTAAAAAAAAAATCAACACTCGATAAATATATTAAACATTTCTGTATTGAATACTTATATAGAGAACAATTAGAATTATAGTCTCAAGTCTTTGGATTTGACTTGTTTTGACTTTTGCCCTTCTTCAAGCATAGTCTCCAAGAGCTGATCTAGAGAGAGAAATGAAAATGTACAAAAACTTCCTATTTCTTTATTTGTAGCAGTAGGATAAAAAGTCCTGTCAAAGAACTTGAAAATATCTAGTTTATCATAACTTGAATTTGTTTTTATCAAAAAAAGAATGCATAGACCCTGTAATCAAGCACTTGGGATCAAATGCTCTTACTAGATATAACTACCTTGTAATCCTTTTGACAAGATAGAGGAATATTTGACTACCTAAACTTGATCCAGATGTCTGGGGTGATGTCAGGTTGTAGGTTACCACTCCTTTAGAAGTGTTAAACAAGCACAGAAGCAAGCTGTCTTCCCTCCCAGGACTAAATGAGAATACCTGTAAGGCACTTAGCATAGTGTCTGCATGGCACGTGGTAAATGCTCAGTAAATGTTAACAAGTTATGATAAACTTATCACTACCTTTGATCAACAAACAATATAGCTGTTTTTCCATTTTAATCCAGATCTGGAAAGGGCTATCTGGAAACTAATATTAAGATCTATAGTAGTAAACCCTAAGGGTACAGAAAACTTGTCCCAGCAATAGCTCCCTGCTCCCTGACTTGCAGACAGTAGTAGTCTAGAAGACCTGGCCCAGCCTCTGGGGTGCAGTGGTCTACCACCATCCCTGCTGTTTCTTGGGATAAAAATCCAGTTCAGCCAGTTTTTGCCTTTACTACTAAAAGCTCTTCCTCCTACCCCAATCTAGGGTTTGTCTTGGTTGCTTATTTCTCAATTTTAGCTCTAACCTAACATTTTTGAACCTATTCTATCACTCAGCTCCCATCCCTATTGTAGAAAAAATGGTCACAGACCCAAATATTTTGCCCACAACCAGACCTGCTAGACCTTAACTGAAACTTGTTCTTAAGCCATAACATAATTATTGAAGCATTATTTATACAAGTGTTTCATTCATCTGTGAAGACTTTACACTTTGATGAATTCTGAACAAGACCAATCTAAATTTCCACACTATAAAAACATATCACTTAACTAAAAATCACATTTTCTCGTATGTCAGTTCATGGCCACACACAGTACAAGTCTTCCGGTACATGTCATCCTCTAGGTTTTCTTCTGGTCCATACTCATGTTGATGAGCAACTGTCTTCTTTTTCCATACACTGCTTCTTACTGCTCGCCGTAATTCTAAGAGAAAAATAAAAGCCAGTTTTTCAGTGGTGCTATTTCAGCTGTGTGTGTTTAAACCAAATGTGGTTTACACCTTAATTTTATAACAAGTCAAAACTGCTGATACAGATTTGGCAAGCTTACTTTCTTATCTCACTCACCGGTTTGGCCTGTGAAATCATTCATGTGATTGTTGGAGTTGGTGTGAAACAGGAGATTCAGAATTGAGGTATATGGACTAGAGGGACTGCAAAAAACCAGATTCAGAAGACAAGCGAAAGAACAGGGTTTGAGCAGCTGACTACGGAAGACAAGATGCCACAGCAGGAAAGGGCAATCAGCTGGGATGACTGACGATAAGGAGCATTTTAAATTCCTTGTAAGTCAGGAGCTACTTCTCTAAGAGGTAAGTCAAACTTTGCTTGCAAGAAAACTAGAAAGCCAAGAACTCTGCCACTAGTTCATGGCTGATGTTAGAAAAGCTGCTTGTGCAACTGACCTTATGTCTATTAAATTCTTTATCCTATAAAATGAGAGCAATAGTTTAGGAGATAAAATTGCTAGTAATTATTGCAAAGTACAACATAAATAAAAGAATCACTGACTATCAAGAGCTGGAAAGAACCATGGAGTTATTTTACTTCATTTTATTTTGCAGGTAAGGAAACTGAGCAAAGATAGCATGGGAACCCAGGTCATTTATTCCAATGTTTAGAACTTTTCCCGCTACATCACATTAAAATGTCATTTTCACAAAGAAAAGTTATGTTCGATGCTCTGAAAAGCGACTAGGACATTCTAAAGTTCACACTGCATGTTACCGGAAGAAACCAAATGCGTTGTGTTAATTAGAAATTAACAAGCTAATAACATCTCGGTTTCTAGTTTAATGAATAAAAAGCAACATGAGTTGTTTTCATTTTTCTATTCTGACCAATGATACATCAAGCCCCGCACTGTCTTTGACAGCAGCACTACCTAAGGGAGGGTGTGATCATTATCTTCTATAAACTCAACCTTAAAAATCAAAGTACACCAAGTAATCACACACATTTTCTTTAATCCATTTTACTATGATAAGTACTATCAAAATACTACTTGAATCTTTGTATTTTCAGCCTTTATTTGTAACATGAGGATAAGCAAGCAAATAGGGCTATGTATCAGGCACTGTTCTAAGCACTTTATGTATAAACATTTAACCCTCACAACACTTTGCAGTAAGTACAACTATCATCCCAGTTTTACAGATGAGAAAACTAAGGCTCAGAGAAGTTACGTAAATTATGCCTAAGATCAGGCAGAGGCACAGTCTAGCTCAGGCCATGTTCTTAACCACTAAGCTGTGCTGCCTTTTCATACACCTCCAACATGAAAAGCACTTTATCTGAGACATTTTCAAGCTTCAGTGTATATACCTCTGGACAGTTTCCAAACTAGGGAGAAAATCATGTTCATCCAAACTCTAACCTTTATTCCTATATCCTCTCATACTCTGAAGAACCCTAATTTTTCTAGACATATCTGGAATGCCCTTTACCCTTTTATTTTTCTACCTTGGGGTATTTTTAAAATAAAAAATAAATGATATGCTGACCAGAACTGCACAGATGCCTCATGGTTTCAGATAACAACAGGAAGATGTCTCCTGTCCAAGTTCCAATACCTACTTTTCAACTTTGTTCTGATGTAAGGTATCCTGGCCACTTTCCCTTTACTCCCCCACGAGGAAAATCTCTCAAAATCTGACTGCATCCCAGTCGCTAAGCTAACTACCCAATTTGTGCATTATGTGAACTTAGGAAGAGAAAGAAGAAAATTATTTTCTTAACACTAAAAGAATACTTAACAAAAATCCAGCTTACTAGCCATAATTGTCACAACTGAACATAAGGTTTTATACTGACTTTATGGCTTTTCTTCCCATCCTTCAGCTAATCAATCAAGATCTATAATGACAATAAAGCCATATCTTTAGTATTTACTAGACATTCCTGGAAAAACTTGTGCTAGGAGGCACTAAAACAAAAAACTGGTATGTCTGTCATTTTCTTGCCCTTCTTTCCCCACATGACCAATCTAGTCTTAAAGCCATGAGGTGGAGCAAGTAAAGTGGGCATCTGGAGGGGGGGGAGGAGGGAGCCCAAGATAGATAAGGAGGGTCTCCTAGAGAGGAGGCAGCAACAGTGAAGGGATATTAGGTACATTCAGGGGCACTAATCAAATATATTATAAAGGATAATGGAAATCAGGTTTCTCACTGTCAAAGAAGGAAATTACAAATAAGGAAAGGAAGACAACCAGAATAAACCCTAAAATTTTGGATTAGAACTCGGTATATCAGTGTAAACTCAAGGTTTTAATTATATATTATAGACAGATATAATATACACATGTTTTAAGCTAGAAAGAAGTGCTCAAAGAATGATGAAGACATGTCAAAAGGACACAAGACCTAGCTTGAAGATACTCCTATGGGCCCAAATCTGAAACAATTTGAGCACCAAAGTAACTGACAGAAATGAACCAAAAGCGACTGAGAAGAATAGGAATTAATGAATCCATACCAGTCATAAACAAATGGGGGAATGATGCTATAGAATGCCGATTTCCAACTGGTTAAGTGTGAAGTGAGTGCTGAAGGTAGAAAACAATTTTTGCAACCATCATACTAAATACTGATTCAGGCAAGAACCATCCATGGATGAATGCTAAATTTAGGGTGAAGTGTTAAGGAGAAGCAGGACATTTACATGGTCTTACAGGGTTTTTTTGCTTATCAAAAATAAATATTAACATCACCATTGCGGGCACATGGATATCACATGCCTCCAGATGTGATGCCCTAGAAAAGTCACTTCATTTATGTTCTATCCAACCTGAAATGAATAACCCGAATCTAACCAGGAAACATGAGAAAAACCCCAAATGAAAAACATATTACTGCAAAAAAGGCAGGCAGGGGAAGAGAAAAGACTTTTTCAAAAATGTCAGTGTCATAAACGATAAAGGCTGTGGAAATATTCCAGAATAAAGTAGTTTAGGAAGACTTGGTACCTAAAGCCAATACCTGATCCCAGACTGGATTCTGTACTAGAATAAAAAACTACACAGGACATAATTGGGTCAACTGACGGAATATGGATGCCAGATTAGATAAAAATATCAGTACTATACTTTTGTAAGAGAATATTCCTATTCTTAGGAAACATACACTGTAGTATTTAGGGGTAAAAAAAGGGTGGCAATGTACACAACCTACTCTTAAATGGTTCAGAAAAAAACGTGTGTAGAGAGAATGCAAATGGCATAAAGTGTTAAAAGGTAAATCTGGGTGAAGAATCTGGGTGTCCCTTGTACCATTCTTATCCTTGCAATTTTATGTAAGTTTGAAATTATTTCCAAATAAAAACATTTTTAAAAGACAGCAGCTAGATTGAAGGGGCTTCCAATGGCCAAATTTGGGCATCAAAATGAATAATGACAGGAATGGACAGACTGTAACACTTGAGAATAAGAATCCATGAATCTGGGCTTCCCTGGTGGCGCAGTGGTTGAGAATCTGCCTGCCAATGCAGGGGACACGGGTTCGAGCCCTGGTCTGGGAGGATCCCACATGCTGCGGAGCAGCTAGGCCCGTGAGCCACAACTACTGAGCCTGCGCGTCTGAAGCCTGTGCTCCACAACAAGAGAGGCCGCGATAGTGAGAGGCCTGCGCATCGCGATGAAGAGTGGCCCCCACTTGCCGCAACTAGAGAAAGCCCTCGCACAGAAACGAAGACCCAACACGGCCAAAAATAAATATAAAAAATAAATTAACTATTAAAAAAAAAATGTTATGGTTAAAAAAAAAAATTTCTCTATACAAGTGCTGACCAATAGAAATACAACATAAGCTAGAAGTGCACATTAAAAAAAAAAAAAAAGAATCCATAAATCCAACTAGTACTAAAAAAAAAAGCTCTTCTTTCCAAAAGAAACCAAATTGTAATTGTAGAAATAACGTAAAAAGAAAGTCACCATTTATATCCACCCTAGTAATAACTGACTCAGGCAAGATACAACCTGGGTGCTAAAACCACTGAATGAAACTTAAGGAATGAGATGTTCACATAGTGTCACTCACCCCATAGATATCTTATTAATTACAAAGGGGAAAGGGTACCTTTACAATGGAGAAATCTGGCAGACACTGCCTTACCTAAGCGATACCATGTGTCTCCTGAGGTAAGCGACCCGAATCTAATCATGAGAAAACAAACTGCTAATAAACCAAACTTTGGGACATTCTGCAAAACAGGTGGCCTGGATTCTTCAAAAATGACAATGTCATGAAAGAAAAAGGCTGAGGAACTAAAAGATACTATGGATATGCATCATCCTTGATTGGCCCCCGGATCCAACAACTAAAAAGCTATAAAGGATATTGGAACAACTGGGGAAAGACAAATAATATAGATTATATACTAGGTAAAAGCATTATATTAATGTTAAGTTTATTGAATGTGATTATTTTTTGGTTAGCAGAAACATGTCCTTATTTACAGTAGATAAATGCCTAAGTATTAATAAGAATCACAATGTCTGCAAGTAACTCTTAAATGGTTCAGCAAAATACGTGTGTGTGAATGAGGGAGAAAAAAGCAAATGTGGCAAAATGTCAACATCTGGTGAAATAAAAATTTGTTTAAATAAGGATTAGAAAGTTTTTCACCTTACTTCATTTAAGCAACTTAAAACTTTGGAAAGTAGAGGTCAACTACCTACTGCTGAGAATGAGAAGAAGAGGTGGAAAGATCAGAGACTTTAGAAGAGTGAGAAAAGGTCTGCTAGGCCTTGGGAAAACTCAGGAAACCTTGGGGGTGGAGCGGGGACGTACCAAGCAGCCCTGAAAGCCTAACCGAGGCTGGAGAACAGAACAGCGGTTACCACGTTCCAACCTCCTGGCCCCACTGGCCTAGGATTTCACAACACAAAAAGCTGTAGACTACTTCTCTTGGAAGGTTATAAAATTGTTCACGATAACCATCAGTCTTGCTACTGATTATCTTCAGGGACTGTTTCTATTTTTTACCCAAAGAAGTTTTCCCCTAAATCTTTGTTTCGATGAAAAATGTATCTTATACCACTCTAAAACTTGTATTTTATCCAGCTTAATATCTTAATTTTACAAAAGAGGCAGCCTGTATTCAAAGAAGCCCAATGCTGTTTACCAGATAAACTTATAAAAGAACTAGTGGAGGGAGACCAGATACTTCTAAATACCTGATGGGAGGGCAGGAAGTTTTGACATAGGGTGCCCATTGGTAACGAGAGGGGAAAAAAATCACAAGGAAATAACAAAATAACATGAAGTTAGGATAGGAAGTTTCCTATCCTCCAAAACTGAGGATAGGAAATTGTGTCCTTCAAACTCCCCTGAGAGAAGCCCCAAAATAGTCATAAATATAACCACAGGGCCAGAATGTAAAATGTTCACAAACTTAGAAGGAGCCCCCAAATGGGATTTTCTCACCCACCTCTTTTGGGGAAAAAAGTGCATACTAACAAACAATGAAGATTAATTGTTCTTTGTTTTTAGAAGGCTAACCTCTACCAGTATTAAGAGAAAGCTGAGTATAACTTTAAAGAAAAGCCTTACAGCCACCTTATCTGTGGAAAGGAGCCACGCAAACCCAAAATGTTCTGTGTATTTGCACCAATTCAAAGTTCCCATCCAATATCCAGGCCAACACATACTGCCTTTTTTAAAATCTAGTTAAACTAAGCACAGTGATGCCATCCTTTCTACTTCTGCCTTCTCGGATCTAAGAGATCTGTAACAATTTGAACTTGCCGACAAGGAAATTCTTGTCTTCACCTTGTCTCAATTTATATATACACCTTATACTATCTATAATTTTCTTCTCTAGTAAGATCAATTCTTTCTCAAACTGATTAAGTAGAAGATCGTATTCTAAAAACAGGTAAATGTAATCTCTTACCTTTCCATAAAGAAGTAAACTTTGTGTCAGCTTCTTTGTGGATCAAAATCAGAAGACCAAGAGGAACCAGGTTCCAATTTCTTTTGAACTAAAAAAACTTTTAGACTTGCTTTTATTCCTCTCTGTTCTGAGCCTTCTGAGCAAAGTGCATAGTAAGCTCCTTGTTTCTAATTTCTACAGTGTCTACTCCACTCTCAGCCCTTTGTGGCCTAGTCAGGAGGACAGGAACATATCCACCAACCTCTAAAGTAAATCAACAAGAAGAAGCCATAATTAAAGAAGGCATGGCACTGACCTCTGCACATTAAACACCAGAAGACAATGGAGTAATGTTTATACAACTGAGAGAGAACTCAGGTTTTCATATACAAGAGAAACAGAAAAACATTCTTAGATTCTAACAGGGTCTTAGAAAATAAACCATTCTTGTAACCACTTGGAAAATTTCCTCAAAAAGCATGCTTCATACAAACAAGAAATAAACTGAATTAAAGAAACCAGTCTTAGGAGGTCCAAGAAAAAATTCAGGGCAAATTCAAACTCTTCAAGGATGAGGAAAATCCACAGTAGTTTATCTGGTGGATAATAGCAGCAATTTAACGTAGAGAAAAACAGCCAATTATGTTTGAGTTTATACTTCTTTAAAAAAAAAAAACCATGTGAACTGTGTAAATCTTAAAAGAAATGTTCTAGTCATGCTAATGTTTAAATAGATGACTATCTTAATAGAATTGTTATAGGAAAAAAGCATAAAGAAATTAAACAGATGCCATCATCTTTTATTGTTAGTCAAATTATAGAATTTAGTCCCCTTTAGATGACATCTTGACCAAACTACAGAAATATTATAGTATCTAATAAAACTACAGATAGACCCTCTTTTTAAAATATTTCATCACTTTGAAGGTATAACTTTCTAATTCCTTTATCCATATATTATTATCTACAGCAAAATACCATCAGGAAAGTAGTTTGAGGAGGCAGCAGAAAGGGAAGAGCTGAGGTGATTCAGGGAGCTGGGGCTAACAAAAACACTAGGCTGATATGTGATTAGTCTATCAATGTGCCCTCCTTTTTCACACCCCTTAAGGTGCCTTCTGTTACCTGATCCCTCAAGGCTTTCCTTGATATTGGAAGAGAAGAAGGGTCAGGGTAAAACATAGAAGAGATTAAAGAAAGGACCAAATTCAAAAGAAGTCTTTCCAAATCCTCTCAACTGGCCCTTGCAGGGATTCTGGAAGACTGTGGTACAGAAGTGGCTAATCTGGGGACGAATCTTCAATGAAATGCTCTTACATGGCATAGTTTGCTATAGGAAACCTCTCTACAAAGGCATAAAAGTGTGCTTATTACCCTGATTCAGGAAATGATATGTTAAGTAACTATAATTTATATAAAGATGTATATAAGGATGTTTATCATGGGGTTGTCTGTCTTTGATAAATTTTTTTTTATTAAACTTTGATTTTTATTCTTTACGGTTAAGTTGATCAATTTTACATATCAAAATTTTCATTTGTAATCAAAATTAAGAAAGCTGAATTAGAAATGTGAAATACGCTCAACTATTATTCCCTTCCTGTAATTAAAGAATAAAGCAATCATTGACAAATATTTGAATATTTACACCCAAGTCCAAGGATATATAAGTGGATCTTTTACCTGCCTTCATTATATAATATCTACCGGGGAAAAAAATAAAACTTTTCTCTAAAGAGTATCCTTGTACAGCAACACATGCAGAACTGCCATATTCTTATAACAGGTACATAATATCCCACGGTAATACTACGATCTATGGGATGTCACTCTGCCCTAGTTCTCGTCTAAGCAACTTATGTATAATGTCTCACTGATTCCTTACTAAACTTTTATAAGGTGGGTGGTATTATCATCATTTTTATAGTTGAAGAAACTGAAATACAGAGAAGTTTTGATATACTTCATAAATGTCCATCAGTGCTTCCATTTTTATAAAAATTTTTTAAGGGCCTATGCATAGAGAAGAACTGGAAAAATAGACAAACTGTTACTGATGATTGTCTCTGGGTAGTATAATTATGGGATAGAAGTTCTTTGTAGTCTTCTAACTTCTCTGCACTGCACATGAATTACTCTTGTATTGAAATGGGGGAAAGAATTCCCTCACAATAAGAAGGAACAAGGTAGGCTTACATTCAATTTTTTTTTGTTTGCTCTTTTGTTTTTAAGACATATGAACTATCTTCATTCACCTTCCAAAACCTCTTCTAAATCCTAAACACATAGGCAAAATTACTTATTATGGCTACGATACTCATTTTAAATGGATCAATTTAGTATATGTATAACCCTGTATATACAGAGAATACACGTTATCTATATACACTTGACACCACACTGGCACTCTACGGTATGAAGAACATTTATGCCTGCTTTTTAAGATTCTCTGTAGGGAACCTGTGATACAGCAACAAGTGCCCTTTGTGCTCCTATAACATCCTATGTTCATCACTGTCACAGTACTTATCACACTCGATTATGACTAAGTTTACCAGTCTTTCTCTTCTGACAAAATGTTGACGCCAGCATTTGTGTTAGCACAGAGCCTGGAACACAGCTGACACTTAGCAATTGTTGGATACACTGATTACAGATGGATGGACAGACAGACTTCTGCATATATGCATACATGGATGGGTGCATGGACAAATAAATATAGAGATAGATGGACAAAAGAATGGACAGTCACGTGGATAGACAGATGAATGGACAGAGGAATGAATGTACCAAGGCAGACTTTCGGTCATGAAATCCTGGCTCCAGTCCCAACTCTCTAGCACCTATGTAACAAGTCACTCTACCTTTCCAGGTCTTTTATTCATATACAAAAGTGATTAGACTATCTGACATTAGAAGGTTCCTTCTAGCTGCTAAATTAGATCACTGAGACTTAGGCATTATTTTTTCATTTTAAGTAATTAGAGAGGTTTGCTGGTGGAAAACTTCACTTTTGATAACCCTGTGGGTCACATTTAAGATTGTATTGATGCCAAACCCTTAACCAGGGGTACATTCCTGACCCTACCGCCGTTCCTATACAAAAACATGACTCACTTGAAGACGAGGGCTTACATGCTTTTTTAGAATTGCAGTGAGGTTTGGACTGAGAGTCTCAAACACCAACTTACCGAGGGCAAACAAAAAGTCTTCTGTTCTTCAATTTATGGGAAAAAAAAAAAATTTCCAATCCAATGGTGACATTGTATCTTTAAACTGGAAGAACTTAGCTAAAGGCTCTTTGCAAAGCAGTAGAGCACAGTCCTTCATGATATAAATGTAGCCACTTACCTTTTACTTTTTTATCAAACTTCTTCTGTTTCATTTTTTCTCGGTTTTTCTGTTGAACTTCCTTCGCTTCTTCTAATGCTTCCTGACTACCCCAAACTTCAAGAGACCTCTTCACAATCTGAAATACAGAATCCATAAATTAGTTGTGATTCATTGTTGTAAAATAGTTATAATTATTAAATCCATAGGTGCCAAAGAGTGATTTAACTTAAGTGCAATTTTATAAGTATTTATTTGAAATTTAAAAGTTTTAAAATATTGATAAGAAACAACTCTAATAATATCTCTATCTAAACCTATGAAACCCTCAGTGAATGTATGATGAATTAGATTATGTATTTGCAAAGCACAATAAAACCAGGTGTGCCTGTGTAAATAGAAAAGCTGTCCTCTGACTGCAATCACTTCTCTGCTTTGTTTTCATGTGAATCAAGAGAACTACATGTAGTCAGTGGGTTTGATGACTTTTGGCAGGATCACCAAAAAAAATCTGCTGACCAATTAGCCATATCAGATCTAAATATGAGGTCATCTCCAGAAATCTCCCATCACAGGAAATCAATCACTACTACTCTTCTCCTGAATCAATAACAGTTTCCATCCACTTGACTAATTTCTGATCTTCAAAATATGAATTTTCTTTAAAAACTTTGGTAGCTGAATGACCTAACAAGTCTTTATTCTAGTTTAAAAACCCTGGAATATATATATATATACTCTTTATAATATATATATACTCTTTATAATATTTATTTACATTTAGGGAAATGATATACACACTGAGAATTATGCTCGGGATGTCTCTCACAATATGTTACAGGGACCAAAATATCAATCGATCAAGCCAAACTGAAATTTCTTAACATAAAGCAATATACTGTTATTTCATAAATTCTAAAACATCACATTTTCCACAATTTAACATCCCTGAAAATGCTGCGTCACTAATGTAACTTAATGGTACTTTAACAACTCTGAGTCAAAAAGTGGTTCAGAAGAATTGGACTCTGAATGTAAGTTAAGTTTAGGAATACCTTAATAAATCTGTGGTACTTGCATTTTACTTTTTATGTACATACAAGCATGATTTATAGCAAAAAAAAAAAAACTATTGTAAGTCTAATGGCACTATTTCAATAAAATAGAAGCACCAAGTGATAAGGCAGCACTGGGTCAGTTTAATTAGCAGCATTTTTTCATTTTTAATAGTACATAAAATTATGGTGAATCTTAATCAACAGTGTATTATGTTTAGTGAAAATTCAGTGTATGTTTGCTTTTACAATGTGGTTTCTTTATTAGAAGATACTAGGATTTTCTAGTATATTCCAATCAAACTGTGCTCTAAAGCAATGCCTCCCAATATTTTTCATATAATGGCACAAGAAAAGAATATTATGATATTTGTACCATTCTTGGGTAGATACAGGAAGCTGGAGTTAGATTCTGGGCATCTGTGAAATTCCTAAATTTTTTTCTATGATTTTATTTGGGGGGTAGGTGGGCAAGGGAAACACGGGCTGACTCCTATTTCAAGCATTTTTGTTTCCAAATTGTACTCCTAACATCACCCAATAGTAATACATTTGCTTCAAAGTGCCACATCAAAAAGCAAAATAAGTAAACATGTTATTAAATGTCATTATGTACGACTATGACTCATGTAAAACAATAAAATGAAAAGGATCTTTTTAACTTTCTGTAAGTAAAAACTAATTATAACTATTTCATTGTTAAAACTTCACCCGACCCAGGGTTTAAAATGACTGAATATAACTTATTAGAGACCTGTAATTTTAAGTAGAGTTTCATATCACCCCATTGTGCATGATGAGGATTCTTCTTCACAATAAATTTAAGAGCTGGTTCTCTTTTTTCTAAATCACAATCTTTCAGAAGGTATTCTTGTTTTGCTTCTGTTTTAGTTATAAGCTTGTGTTTATCATCAGCATCTCTGAAAACAGATTAAGTCCATTATATAAAGTAGTTGTTTTAAATAAATTAGATTTTCAAACAGTCCCAAAACCTAGGGGCATACATGCCAAAAGAAACATATAAAATACTTTTTCCTGAAACTCTCATGGTCAAATTAGCAGCATAAGAATTCCAACAGAAAAATACTTTCTTTTACTAATTCTGAGAAGCTATTTATATTAGCAGCAGATCCATGTTATTTAACATGTTAAGAATTTCTTTTTACTAAGTCCCTCTTTTCCACAAAGTATTTGAAATAACTTACATGAACACAGCAAATATAAAAGAGAACTAAGACTCAATGAGTAAGAAAATATAAGGCTTAAAGTCAGGACAGGCAGGATATAAGGAATATAAACATGCAAGGTCCAAATGCACCAAGCACAGCTAAGTTTCCAGTTGGCTCTGAGCTTTTACAAAGCCCAGGTTAAAATGGAGACATAGTCAATTACATAGCTCTTCTCATTCATTTGTTCTCCATCTACATGCTAGGTATTGTCCAAGGTACTAGGAATACAGCAAAGAATAAAACAAAGCCTTGTTTTCAGGAAGCTTACATTCTAGTTAGGAGAAGACAGTCAATAAGCAAACATGATGACTGATAAAAGTGCTATAAAGGAATACAAAGCATGGTAAAGGAAAAGAAATTTTCAGAGAGACTGGGAAATCAGAGAATGCCACTGATGAGGAAACATTTGAGCAGGGCCCTTAAGAAGTCAGAAAACATTCTGAATAGCTAGAGAAAGAACATTCATAGCAGAAAGAAGAGAAAGTACAAAGACTCTAGGACAGGAGTGTGCTTTGCAAACGGAGTTCACAACAAGCAGGCCAGTGTGACCAGAATGCTTAAAGTAAGTGATGGTGAGAAGTGATGAAAAATAAAGTCAGAGACAGGCAGGGGTCTTGTAAGAAATGGTGAAGACAATTTTATTCTAAATGGATTAGAAACCATTAAAGAGTTTTGAGTAAAATGCTATATGGAGAAGAGACGGTGCAAAAGTGGGGGAAGAGGCCAGTTACAAGAGTACTACTGCAGTGGTCCAGGCAAGAGCTGATAGGGGCCCAGTCCAAGGCAGTAATGGTACAGAGGATGAGAAATGGATGGATTCAGGATGTGGTTTAAATATAGACCCAAATGGACTTGGAATTAAACATGGGATAGAGAAACAGCCAGTGAATGAAGCTGGCCTTTAATGAAATGGTGAACACTTAGGAGGAGGTATAGGACAGGTGGTGGGGGGAGGGGGGGAGGAGTTATAACTGGGAATACCTTTAAGAAGACTAAATAATTTGGAAGTATACACCAAAGGAGGGAACAGGTAAACTACATTGTACTAATCTATAATCATCAAAGATGTTGGGAAAAACAAATAGAATGGAGGGCTGTATTCCTAGTTATGCTTACATTTTAAAAGTATATTTCCAGACTACTACATAACTTTCTTTAAATTGATAATTAGTTGCTTCCATTTTCTCATGGAATTAAGGTTATACGTGGTAATTTAGTTCCCAACACTATGTGTACTTTAAGGAGAGTGGTAACACTGTGGACCTTAACCACTGTGTGCGTTAATGACACTGTTACATCACTGGGAATAGAGTTTATAATTCCAGTGGGTACCAGAACATTTCCCATCACAGATCTGATCATGAGACCAAAAACATCTCCCATTCTATCTTCTAAGGATCTACTTAGCAACAAGGCAGTGGTGATGGCTCTAGATGTCTGCAGCAGGTACTCTGAAAAGGCAGGTCCACCAGGCGTGTGAGCAGTTGATCTGGGACTGTACATACAAGAAGTGGGGACAGGGAACAGATAAGAGGGCTAAGTAAGAATCCAAGGTGGGATCTTTAGGTGTGAAAGACACCAACACAGGACTTGGCTGAGGTAAGCAGTAGGGATAGGAGAACCAAGTGGAGTGAGTAATATTCTGTGGTGATACAAAAAGAGATAAAGGCTAGGAGAAGAAAAAGAATGACAGAAGAATGTGATTTTTCCTCATCTAATCTCTTCCCTGCCAATTCAGGAGAGTAGAAAATGAATGGAAAGAGGTGTTCTGAGTACCAGAAGAGTAGAAAATGAATGGAAAGAGGTGTTCTGAGTACCAGAAGAGTAGCTGGAGGCATTATACTTCCCCCCTCCTCTCATTGAAGGTGCCAGTCCTCTGCCCAAGGTATCAACACACACTAGTCAAAGTAAGAAAGAAACAAAGGGATCCTTAGGGGCTGGGGGGAGAGAAGGGTTAGGAACCTGCTACTGAGAGATGGTTAACGCCCCCCCAACCCCCCAGCAGAAAGGAAAAGGACATATCTATGGCAGAACCAGGGACATCCTTCCTATTTATGTGGCATAATGTTGATAAGCACAGTCTTCCTGTAATTCTTTAGCAAAATGGAAAACACAGAAATTTTAGGAAACTCCCAAAACAAAAAACATATTTATGAAGAAAATATTAAATCCAAATGGATCTAATTATTGTTTTGCCCTAAACCTACATGCAAACATTAAATTTTAGTAATTTAGAACATGCTCTGAAATAAAAATAAGTACCTGCAGTTATCACAAGTTGCCAAATCAAAGTGGTTCATTAGATAAGAATCCATAAATTCTTTACCACATTCTTCACATATAACATAATCAAATTCCATTACAGGTCCTAAAGAAAGGAAGATTAATTCTCTAAGTTGCCTTTTTTTGTGATTAGAATAGAGCTTCCTCTATTTTATTAGCTTACCAGCATGTATTTTATGCCTGATACAAACGTATTTACGTAAAAGACAACATAAAACCTTGATTAAATAATCTTACATTTATCTAAAAAAAATTTTTTTTAAGGAAAAAAGAAAAGAAAAAGGAAATACCATAAAGGAAAAAATTATGGACTCACCCAGTATTTTTGAACTCAAACAACATGTAAGGTACTTGTATTACTTTTGTATTGCTGGTATAACAAATTACCACAAATTTAGTGGCTAAAATAACACAAATTTATTTTCTCACAGATCTGTAGTTTATATGTTTGACACAGGTCTCAGTGGGCTAAAGTCAAGGTGATGGCAGGGTTGCACTCCTTTCTGGAGGTTTTGAGGGACAACCTATTACCAGCCATTTCCAGCTTCTAGAGGCCACCTGCATTCCTTGACTCATGACTCCCTTTCTCCAGGGATGTAAGCTGGAGCCAGCAACTGCAGCTTCTTCCATCACTATGGCTTCTTCCATAATCACACCTACCCCTGACTCTCTCCTGCCTCTCTTCTACTCTTATGGATCCTTGTGATTACACTGGGCCCAGCTGGATAACCCAGAATAATCTCCCCATCTCAAGGTCTGTAACCTTAATCATATCTGCAAAGTCCCTTTGGCTCTGTAAGGTAATAAATTCATAGGTTCTGGGATGGTTAGGAGTGGACATCTTTGGGGGCCATTACTTGGCCCACCACAGTACTGTTGAGAGTACAAAGATTAGTCTCAAGGCCGGAGGGAGGTGGGGGAGCTGCTTACAGATAAGGGAGACGGGCACTAACATATAACACAGAAAAGAGAGGCAATACAGAATTCACTTTCAAATGGGAAACTTTTTCTCTCCCTCCCCCCCTACCAACAGAGTAAACAGCTTCCTCTTCATCTGTCTCAACCACTAGATTGGAAATCTCTTGAAGGCAGAGACTGTATTTAGCTATAGATCCTCAATACCCAGCACAGAAACCACTCTAGGTAGAGTAAGGCCGGATTTTTTTTTTTTTTTTTTTTTTTAAAGATTTCAAATACCTAGCTAAGGATCTTTATCCTACAGAATTTTTTTTTTCCAGCAAGTCTGAAAGTTTTACTCCTAAGTCTTTAGGATGATTGCTACTGCCAAGCCCCAACTCTGAGAACTGCCACAAGTCCCAGCAGGAAGAAAAATGGAGTTGCCATTTGTTCATGTTTGTTCAATGTATTCCTATCACTGCCTTCCCTTACCTACTTAACACAAGAAGGTCAGTCAGTATTCTAGCACTCCTCAATCTCACTCATCTCCAAACTCTAAAAAAAAATCACTCTTCTTTCTAAAATATTACAGGGGCATAGCTATGGACAAAAGGAAAAACTGAAAATATAGTCAAAGTGGTATCTTCAAAAAACTGGTTACTGGAATGTGTTTGAATAGAGAGAAATTACAGTCAGAAATACCAATTAGGAGGCTACTGCACAGTATTATTAATCAAAAGCCATAAAATGTGCATACATTTTCCTAATTTTAAAAATGCCTTATAATGGAAATTTTTAAATATACATAACGATGATTTTTCAACTCCATCACTCCCTTTACATTTACCATTTGGAAATTGCCAGTCTACTGTAATCAAGAGCCTTCCTCTCCCCCATTCAGTCATTCATTCACTAACACATTTATTATCCATATAGACTCATGGATTCCTATTATTTCAATGGTGTCCTTCATTACTTTAGTGTTCAAATTGTCTGAAATTTGGCCAGTGGAAGCCCCTTCAAGCTGACACTTATGCCTCTGTAACATGCTTCTATCACTTTCTGAACACTTACATATTTTCTGGCATTACAAAATGTCCCAAGCTCATCTTGTAGCCATCCTGCCCCAACCCTGGAATCAGCTATTTCTCTGAAGGGCCGTGGTTCCCTTTAGTGGAGAACAGTATCAGCATCCAAGATCTGGACACCAGCTGTGCTCACTGCTACTGGGCTACCTCTGCTTCATGGCCATTTCTGTGAACAGGGTTAGGAAATATACATATATAAAGACACACACACAAAAACGCATACATGTACTGTACACTTTTTTTGTTGAGATATAACTGACATAACATTATATTAGTTTCAGGTGTACAACATAATGAGTCAACAATTGTATATATTACATGATGATCACAATAAGTCTAGTTAACATTCGTCACCACACGGTTACATTTCTTATCATAAGAATTTTTAAGATCTAATCTCTTAGCAACTTTCAAATATGTAATACAGAATTATTATTACCATGCTGTACATTACTTTCCCATGACTAACTGGAAGTTTGTACCTTTTGACCCACTTCAAACATTTCACCTCCCTCCCTCCTCCCCCATCTGGCAATCATCAATCTGTTCTCTGTATCTGTGAGTTTGTTGGGGGGGGGTGTTTTTAGATTCCACATGTAAGTGAGATCATATGGTATTTATCTTTCTCTGACTTACTTCACTTAGCATAGTGCCCTCAAGGTCCATCCACGTTGTCACAAATGGCAAGATTTCATTCTTTCTTATGGCTGAATAATATTCCACTGTATGTATACACACACACACACACACACACACACACACACACACACACACACATATCACACTTTCTTTATCCATTCATCCATCAATGGACACTTAGATTGTTTCCATATCTAGTTATTGTAAATAATGTTGCAATGAACATGGGGGTGCATGTATATTTTCGAGTTACTGTTTACATTTTCTTTGGATAAATACCCAGAAGTGGGTTGCTGGATTAATGGTAGTTCTAATTTTTTGAGGCACTTGCATATTGTTTTCCATAGTAGTTGCACTGATTTACATTTACAAGGGTTCCTTTTATCCACATGCTCACCAACAATTATTTTTTGTCTCTTTGATAACCACCATTCTAACAGGTGTGAGGTGATAGCTCACGGTGGTTTGATTTGCATTTCCCTGATGATTAGTGATGTTGAGCATCTTTCCATGTACATACTGGCCATCTGTACGTCTTCTTTGGAAAAATGTCTATTCAGATCTTCTGCCCATTTTTTAATCAGATTGTTTGGTTTTTTGCTATTGAGTTGTAGGAGTTCTTTATATATTTTGGATACTAACCCCTCATCAGATGTATGATTTGCAAATATTTTCCCCCATTCAGTTGGTGGCCTTTTCAAAGGTTTCCTTTGCTGTGCAGAAGCTTTTTAGTTTGATGTAGTCCCACTTGTTTAACAGTTTTGCTTTTGTTGCCTCTGCTTTAGGTGTCATATCCAAAAATATCACTGCCAAGACCAATGTCAAGGAGCTTTTCATCTATTTTCTTTTTTGTTTGTTTTTTATTTATTTGGTTGCATTGGGTCTTAGTTGCGGCTCGCAGGCTCCTTAGTTACGGCTCCAAGCTCCTTAGTTGTGGCATGCAAACTCTTAGTTGCAGCATGCATGTGGGATCTAGTTCCTGCATTGGGAGCACAGAGTCTTAACCACTGTGCCACCAGGGAAGCCCCCATCTGTTTTCTTCTAAGAGTATTATGGTTTGTCTTACACTTACATCTTTAATCCATTTTGAATTATTCTGTGTGTATGATATAAGACAGTGGCCCAGTTTCGATCTTTTGCATGTGACTGTCCAGTTTTCCCAACACCTTTTTTGAAAAAACTGTCCTTTCCCCTTGTATATTCTTGGCTCCTCTGTCATAAATTAACTGACCATATGTGTAGGTATATTTCTGGGCTCTCTCTTCTGTTCCATTGACCTATGTGTCTGTTTTTATGCCAATACCATACTGTTCTCATTACAATGGCTTTGAAATATAATTTGAAATCAGGGAGCATGAGGTCTCCAGCTCTGCTCTTTTTTCTCAAGATTGCTCTGGCCATTCAGGGTTTTTCATGGTTCCATGTGAATTTTAGGATTGTCTGTTCTAGTTCTGTGGGAAAATGCCATTGGAATTTTGATAGGGACTGCACTGATTCTATAGATTGCTTTAGGTACTATGGACATTTTAAGAATATTAGTTCTTCCAACCCAGAGCACAGAATGTCTTTCTATTTATTTGTGTCTTCTTCCATTTCTTTCATCCATGTCTTAGAATAAGTTTTCAGTGTACTAGTATTTCACCTCCTTGGTTAAATTTATTCCTAGGTATTTTATTCTTTCTGATAAACGGGCAACTGTAAATGGGACTGTTTTCTTAATTTCTCTTTCTGATAGTTCATTAGTAGTGTACAAAAATGCAACAGATTTCTATATATTGATTTTGTTTCCTGCAACTTTGCTGAATTCATTTATTAGTTTACATGTACACTTCTACATGCATACACATATACATGTTTTAGAAATCATGAGTTCACACTGATACTGGCAATTTTAATCCATCCCCACAGGGTTCTTTCTTGCCTTCTCCCATTCCATATTTGTATGCCTTTTCTTCTACAATGAGAACCTTGACTCCCAACAACATCAAGAAATACATTCATCTGCTTGAGCCAATAATACATCTAAACTAGTTTCAAAATTTCTTCACTCATACCATTCTATAAAATGAGTTCAGGAATTTTGTGGTTTTCCCCTTACCCCACCCACCTCAAATTGAGGATATACTGTCAAATACTGTCCTCGTAAATCATTTGGACTAGTTCTTTCTGTCCTCCCCCCTTCAACATGATCATGTTATTTCCTTTGGAAAAATACGTCCATTTGTTTATTTGCTTTTAGGTTATTTACTCCTTCTATCAATGTTAATTTCACTTTTTTTTAAGTACGTAAACTTTACCAGAAATATACATACTTTTGGGTCAGTTACCCTACTGCTATGAATCAGAGAGCTGGACAAAAGTTTACCTCCAAATATATTCACTGCAGTAATAATTATTAGAATAGAGAAAAGAAATAAACCAAAGAGCTGCATTTAAATGAATCATGGTGCAGTCATCAAATGGAGTATTATGTAGCCATTAAAAAGAAAGTTCTGAAAGAATATTTAAGAAATGGGGAAATGCTCTTAATGGCATTTTTATAAAAGAAAAATATTACATTCTCATTCACATATCAAAAACAGTCTCAAAGATAATACATCAAAATGTTTGCACAGGAAGTTACTGTTTAATGGGACAAAGTTTCAGTTTCGGATGATGAAAAAACTCGAGATGGATGGTGGTGACTGTTACAAAACAATGTGAATGTATAGTACTTAACGCCACTAAACATATGCTTTAAAAGGTTACAATTGTAAATTTTATGTTATCATGTTTTATCACAATTTTTAAAAATAATTTTTTAAAAAGACAGTATGAACAGTGACTGACCTCACTGTTACACACTATTCTCTCCACATGGTTGCATTCCCCTGCAGTCCTAGAGTACACAGTGGGTTTAATTCTAGACCAGAGGTTGTCAAAGTGTGGCCTCCGGGCCAGCAGCATCAGCATCACCCAGGAACTTGTTAGAAACAAATTCACAGTCCCTACCTAAGAGCTACTAAATCAGAAGAAGCTCTAGGGATGGGGCCCCGCAATCTGTGTTTTAATAAAGCCTTCCTGGTGATCCTGATGAACCTTGTTCTAGATTCTAAAAGCATCTGATAGGCTCTGTTTTATACGCAGCAAAGCTTAATGACCCAAATAAATTATTTTGATTTTTCTCGGCTATGCTACAAAAATAGACTGTCTCTAAAATTAACAAAGAAATCCTTGGTGGGGGTGTGCTGCAAAGGGTCCAAGGGACACTTCCCTCAGCAAAGGATAGAGTACCCAGTCATAAGAATCCTGGGAAGCAGAGGGACTTCCCTGGTGGTCCAGTGGTAAAGAATCCGCCTTCCAATGCAGGGGACGCAGGTTTGATCCCTGGTCAAGGAAACAAGATCCCACATGCCACGGGGCAGCTAAGCCCGCATGCCACAACTACTGAGCTTGCAAGCCTCAACGAGAGAGCTGGCGTGCTGCAAACTACAGAGCCCACGCACCCTGGAGCCCGCACACCACAACTAGAGAGAGAAAACCCCCAAGCCACAAGCAGAGAGAAGCCTGAGCACTGCAACGAAGAGGCTGTGAACCGCAACAAAAGATACCGCATGCCGCAACTAAGTCCCAACACAGCCAAAAAAAGAAAGAAAGAAAATAGAGGAGGAACCAAGATGGCAGAGTAGAAGGACGTGCTCTCACTCCCTCTTGCGAGAACACCAGAATCACAACTAACTGCTGGACAATCATCGACAGGAAAACACTGGAACTCACCAAAAAAGATACCCCACATCCAAAGACAAAGGAGAAGCCACAATGAGTTGGTAGGAGGGGCGCAATCACAGTAAAATCAAATCCCGTAACTGCAGGGTGGGTGACTCACAGACTGGAGAACACTTAAACCACAGAAGTCCACCCACTGGAGTGAAGGTTCTGAGCCCCACGTCAGGCTTCCCAACCTGGGGGTCTGGCAACGGGAGGAGGAATTCCTAGAGAATCAGTTTGAAGCCTAGTGGGAATTGATTGCAGGACTTCGACAGGACTGGGGGAAACAGAGACTCCACTCTTGGAGGGCACACACAAAGTAGTGTGTGCATCAGGACCCAGGGGAAGGAGCACTGACCCCAGGGAAGACTGAACCAGACCTACCTGCTAGTGTTAGAGAGTCTCCTGCAGAGGCGAGGGGTGGCTGTGGCTCACCATGGGGACAAGAACACTGGCAGCAGAAGTTCTGGGAAGTATTCCTTGGCGTGAGCCCTCCCAGAGTCTGTCATTAGCCCCACCAAAGAGCCCAGGTAGGCTCCAGTGTTGGGTTGCCTCAGGACAAACAACCAACAGGAAGGGAACCCAGCCCCACCCATCAGCAGACAAGCAGATTAAAGTTTTACTGAGCTCTGCCCACCAGAGCAACAGTCAGCTCTACCCACCACCAGTCCCTCCCATCAAGCCTCTTAGATAGCCTCATCCACCAGAGGGCAGACAGCAGAAGCTAGAACAATAGTCCTGCAGCCTGTGGAACAAAAACCACATTCACAGAAAGATAGACAAGATCAAAAGGCAGAGGGCTATGTACCAGATGAAGGAACAAGATAAAACCCCAGAAAAACAAGTAAATGAAGTGGAGATAGGCAACCTTCCAGAAAAAGCATTCAGAATAATGATAGTGAAGATGATCCAAGACCTCGGAAAAAGAATGGAGGCAAAGATCGAGAAGATGCAAGAAATGTTTAACAAAGACCTAGAAGAATTAAAGAACAAACAAACAGAGATGAACAATACAATAACTGAAATGAAAAATACACTAGAAGGAATCAATAGCAGAATAACTGAGGCAGAAGAATGGATAAGTGACCTGAAGACAGAATGGTGGAATTCACTGCTGTAGAACAGAATAAAGAAAAGAAGGAAAAGAAATGAAGACAGCCTAAGAGACCTCTGGGACAACATTAAATGCAACAACATTCGCATTATAGGGGTCCCAGAAGGAGGAGAGAGAGAGAAAGTACCAGAGAAAATATGTGAAGAGATTACAGTTGAAAACTTCCCTAACATGGGAAAGGAAATAGCCACCCAAGTCCAGGAAGCACAGCGAGTCCCATACAGGATAAACCCAAGGAGAAACACGCCGAGACACATAGTAATCAAAGTGGCAAAAATTAAAGACAAAGAAAAATTATTGAAAGCAGCAAGGGAAAAACGACAAATAACATACAAGGGAACTCCCATAAGGTTAACAGCTGATTTCTCAGCAGAAACTCTACAAGCCAGAAGGGAGTGGCATGATATACTTAAAGTGATGACAGGGAAGAACCTACAACCAAGATTACTCTACCCTGCAAGGATCTCATTCAGATTCGATGGAGAAATCAAAAGCTTTACAGACAAGCAAAAGCTAAGAGAATTCAGCCCCACCAAACCAGCTCTAAAACAAATGCTAAAGGAACTTCTCTAAGTGGGAAACACAAGAGAAGAAAAGGACCTACAAAAACAAACCCAAAACAATTAAGAAAATGGTAATAGGAACATACGTGTCGATAATTACCTTAAATGTGAATGGATTAAATGCTCCAACCAAAAGACACAGGCTTGCTGAATGGATACAAAAACAAGACCCATATATATGCTGTCTAAAAGAGACCCACTTCAGACCTAGGGACACATACAGATTGAAAGTGAGGGGATGGAAAAAGATATTCCATGCAAATGGAAATCCAAAGAAAGCGGGAGTAGCTATACTCATATCAGATAAAATAGACTTTAAAATAAAGAATGTTACAAGACACAAGGAAGGACACTACATAATGATCAAGGGATCAATCCAAGAAGAAGATATAACAATTATAAATATATATACACCCAACGTAGGAGCACCTCAATACATAAGGCAACTGCTAACAGCTATAAAAGAGGAAATCGACAGTAACACAATAATAGTGGGGGACTTTAACACCTCACTTACACCAATGGACAGATCATCCAAAATGAAAATAAATAAGGAAACAGAAGCTTTAAATGACACAACAGACCAGATAGATTTAATTGATATTTATAGGAATTCCATCCAAAAACTCCACCCAAAAACACTCCATCCAAAAACATTCCATCCAAAAACATTCTATTGAAAAACTCTTCTCGAGTGCGCATGGAACATTCTCCAGGATAGGTCATATCTTCGGTCACAAATCAAGCCTCAGTAAATTTAAGAAAACTGAAATCATATTAAGCATCTTTTCTGACCACAACGCTATGAGATTAGAAATGAATTACAGGGTGAAAAACGTAAAAAGCACAAACACATGGAGGCTAAACAATACGTAACTAAATAACCAAGAGATCACTGAAGAAATCAAAGAGGAAATCAAAAAATACCTAGAGACAAATGACAATGAAAACACGATGATGCAAAACCTACGGGATGCAGCAAAAGCAGTTCTAAGAGGGAAGTTTATACCTATACAAGCCTACCTCAAGAAACAAGAAATATCTCAAATAAAAAATCTAACATTACACCTAAAGGAACTAGAGAAAGAAGAACAAACAAAACCCAAAGTTAATAGAAAGAAAGAAATCATAAAGATCAGAGCAGAAATAAATGAAATAGAAACAAAGAAAACAATAGCAAAGATCAATAAAACTAAAAGCTGGTTCTTTGAGAAGATAAACAAAATTGATAAGCCATTAGCCAGACTCATCAAGAAAAAGAGGGAGAGGACTAAAATCAATAAAATCAGAAATGAAAAAGGAGAAGTTACAACAGACACCGCAGAAATACAAAGCATCCTAAGAGACTACTACAAGCAACTCTATGCCAACAAAATGGACAACCTGGAAGAAATGGACAAATTCCTAGAAAGGTATAACCTTCCAAGACTGAACCAGGAAGAAACAGAAAATATGAACAGACCAACCACAAGTAATGAAATTGAAACTGTGATTAAAAATCTTCCAACAAACAAAAGTCCAGGACCAGATGGCTTCACAGGTGAATTCTATCAAACATTTAGAGAAGAGCTAACACCCATCCTTCTCAAACTCTTCCAAAAAATTGCAGAGGAAGGAACACTCCCAAACTCATTCTATGAAGCCACCATCACCCTGATACCAAATCCAGACAAAGATACTACAAAAAAAAAATTACAGACTAATATCACTGATGAATATAGATGCGAAAATCCTCAACAAAATACTAGCAAACAGAATCCAACAACACATTAAAAGGATCATACACCATGATCAAGTGGGATTTATCCCAGGGATGCAAGGATTCTTCAATATACGCAAATCAATCAATGTGATACACCATATTAACAAATTGAAGGAGAAAAACCACATGATCATCTCAATAGATGCAGAGAAAGCTTTTGACAAAATTCAATACCCATTTATGATAAAAAACCCTGCAGAAAGTAGGCACAGAGGGAACTTTCCTCAACATAATAAAGGCCATATATGACAAACTCACAGCCAACATCATCCTCAATGGTGAAAAACTGAAACCATTTCCACTAAGATCAGGAACAAGACAAGGTTGCCCACTCTCACCACTATTATTCAACATAGTTTTGGAAGTTTTAGCCACAGCAACCAGAGAAGAAAAAGAAAGAAAAGGAATCCAAATCGGAAAAGAAGAAGTAAAGCTGTCACTGTTTGCAGATGACATGATATTATACATAGAGAATCCTAAAGATGCTACCAGAAAACTACTAGAGCTAATCAATGAATTTGGTAAAGTAGCAGGATAAAAAATTAATGCACAGAAATCTCTGGCATACTTATACACTAATGATGAAAAATCTGAAAGAGAAATTAAGAAAACACTCCCATTTACCACTGCAACAAAAAGAATAAAATATCTAGGAATAAACCTACTTAAGGAGACAAAAGACCTGTATGCAGAAAATTATAAGACACTGATGAAAGAAATTAAAGATGATACCAACAGATGGAGAGATATACCATGTTCTTGGATTGGAAGAATCAACATTGTGAAAATGACTCTACTATCCAAAGCAATCTACAGATTCAATGCAATCCCTATCAAACTACCAATGGCATTTTTCACAGAACTAGAACAAAAAAATTTCAAAATTTGTATGGAAACAGAAAAGACCCCGAATAGCCAAAGCAATCTTGAGAACGAAAAATGGAGCTAGAGGAATCAGGCTCCCGGACTTCAGACTATACTACAAAGCTACAGTAATCAAGACAGTATGGTCCTGGCACAAAAACAGAAATATAGATCAATGGAACAGGATAGAAAGCCCAGAGATAAACCCATGCACATATGGTCACCTTATCTTTGATAAAGGAGGCAAGAATATACAGTGGAGAAAAGACAGCCTCTTCAATAAGTGGTGCTGGGAAAACTGGACAAGTACATGTAAAAGTATGAAATTAGAACACTCCCTAACACCATACACAAAAATAAACTCAAAATGCATTAAAGACCTAAATGTAAGGCCAGACACTATCAAACTCTTAGAGGAAAACATAGGTAGAACACTCTATGACATAAATCACAGCAAGATCCTTTTTGACCTACCTCCTAGAGAAATGGAAATAAAAACAAAAATAAACAAATGGGACCTAATGTAACTTAAAACCTTTTGCACAGCAAAGGAAACCATAAACAAGACGAAAAGACAACACTCAGAATGGGAGAAAATATTTGCAAATGAAGCAACTGACAAAGGATTAATCTCCAAAATTTACAAGCAGCTCATGCAGCTCAATAACAAAAAAACAAACAACCCAATCCAAAAATGGGCAAAAGACCTAAATAGACATTTCTCCAAAGAAGATATACAGATTGCCAACAAACACATGAAAGAATGCTCAACATCATTAATCATTAGAGAAATGCAAATCAAAACTACAATGAGATATCATCTCACACCAGTCAGAATGGCCATCATCAAAAATCTAGAAACAATAAATGCTGGAGAGGGTGTGGAGAAAAGGGAACACTCTTGCACTGTTGGTGGGAATGTCAATTGATACAGCCACTATGGAGAACAGTATGGATGTTCCTTGAAAAACTAAAAATAGAACTACCATACGACCCAGCAATCCCACTATTGGGCATATACCCTGAGAAAACCATAATTCAAAAAGAGTCACGTACCACAACGTTCACTGCAGCTCTATTTACAATAGCCAGGACATGGAAGCAACCTAAGTGTCCATCATCAGATGAATGGATAAAGAAGATGTGGCACATATATACAATGGAATATTACTCAGCCATAAAAAGAAATGAAACTGAGTTATTTGTAGTGAGGTGGATGGACCTAGAGTCTGTCATACAGAGTGAAGTAAGTCAGAAAGAGGAAAACAAATACCATATGCTAACACATATATATGGAATCTAAGGAGAAAAAAAAAAAAGTCATGAAGAATCTAGGGGTAAGACAGGAATAAAGACACAGACCTACTAGAGAATGGACTTGAGGATATGGGGAGGGGGAAAGGTAAGCTGTGACAAAGTGAGAGAGTGGCATGGACATATATACACTACCAAACGTAAAACAGATAGCTAGTGGGAAGCAGCCGCATAGCACAGGGAGATCAGCTCGGTGGTTTGTGACCACCTAGAGGGGTGGGATAGGGAGGGAGGGAGACGCAAGAGGGAAGAGATATAGGAACATATGTATATGTAAAACTGATTCACTTTGTTATAAAGCAGAAACTAACACACCATTGTAAAGCAATTATACTCCAATAAAGATGTTAAAAAAAAAAAAAAACACGATGATCTAAAACCTACGGGATGCAGCAAAAGCAGTTCTAAGAGGGAAGTTTATACCTATACAAGCCTACCTCAAGAAACAAGAAATATCTCAAATAAAAAATCTAACATTACACCTAAAGGAACTAGAGAAAGAAGTACAAACAAAACCCAAAGTTAGTAGAAGGAAAGAAATCATAAAGATCAGAGCAGAAATAAATGAAATAGAAACAAAGAAAACGATAGCAAAGATCAATAAAATTAAAAGCTGGTTCTTTGAGAAGATAAACAAAATTGATAAAGCATTAGCCAGACTCATCAAGAAAAAGAGAGAGAGGACTCAAATCAATAAAATTAGAAATGAAAAAGGAGAAGATACAACACACACCACAGAAAATACAAAGCATCCTAAGAGACTACTACAAGCAACTCTATGCCAATAAAATGGACAACCTGGAAGAAATGGACAAATTCTTAGAAAGGTACAATCTTCCAAGACTGAACCAGCAAGAAATAGAAAATATGAACAGACCAATCACAAGTAATGAAATTGAAACTGTGATTAAAATTCTTCCAACAAACAAAAGTCCAGGACCAGATGGCTTCACAGGTGAATTCTATCAAACATTTAGAGAAGAGCTAATACCCATCCTTCTCAAACTCTTCCAAAAATTGCAGAGGAAGGAACACTCCCGAACTCATTCTATGAGACCACCATCACCCTGATACCAAAACCAGACAAAGATACTACAAAAAAAGAAAATTACAGACCAATATCACTGATGAATATAGATGCAAAAATCCTCAACAAAACACTAGCAAACAGAATCCAACAACACATTAAAAGGATCATACACCATGATCAAGTGGGATTTATCCCAGGGATGCAAGGATTCTTCAATATATGCAAATCAATCAATGTGGTATGCCATATTAACAAATTGAAGAAGAAAAACCATATGATCATCTCAATAGATGCAGAAAAAGCTTTTGACAAAATTCAACACCCATTTATGATAAAAACTCTCCAGGAAGCGGGCACAGAGGGAACCTACCTCAACATAATAAAGGTCATATACGACAAACCCATAGCAAACATCATTCTCAATGGTGAAAAACTGAAAGCATTTCCTCTAAGATCAGGAATAAGACAAGGATGTCCACTCTCACCACTATTATTCAACATAGTTTTGGAAGTCCTAGCCACAGCAATCAGAGAAGAAAAAGAAATAAAAGGAATACAAATTGGAAAAGAAGTAAAACTGTCACTGTTTGCAGATGACAGGATACTATACATAGAGAATCCTAAAAATGCCACCAGGAACTGCTGGAGCTCATCAATGAATTTGGTAAGGTTGCAGGATACAAAATTAATGCACAGAAATCTCTTGCATTCCCATACACTAATGATGAAAAATCTGAAAGAGAAATTATGGAAACACTCCCATTTACCACTGCAACAAAAAGAATAAAATACCTAGGAATAAACCTACCTAGGGAGACAAAAGACCTGTATACAGAAAACTATAAGACACTGATGAAAGAAATTAAAGATGATACCAACAGATGGAGAGATATACCATGTTCTTGGATTGGAAGAGTCAACACTGTGAAAATGACTATACTACCCAAAGCAATCTACAGATTCAATGCAATCCCTATCAAATTACCAATGGCATTTTTTACGGAACTAGAACAAATCATCTTAAAATTTGTATGGAGACACAAAAAACCCCGAATAGCCAAAGCAGTCTTGAAGGAAAAAAATGGAGCTGGAGGAATCAGACTCCCTGACTTCAGACTATACTACAAAGCTACAGTAATCAAGACAATATGGTACTGGCACAAAAACAGAAACACAGATCAATGGAACAAGATAGAAAGCCCAGAGATAAACCCACGCACCTATGGTCAACTAATCTATGACAAAGGAGGCAAAGATATACAATGGAGAAAAGACAGTCTCTTCAATAAGTGGTGCTGGGAAAACTGGACAGCTATATGTAAAAGAATGAAATTAGAATACTCCCTAACACCATACACAAAAATAAACTCAAAATGGATTCGAGACCTAAATGTGAGACCGGACACTGTAAAACTCTTAGAGGAAAATATAGGAAGAACACTCTTTGACATAAATCACAGCAAGATCTTTTTTGATCCACCTCCTAGAATAATGGAAATAAAAACAAAAATAAACTAATGGGACCTAATGAAACTTAAAAGCTTTTGCACAGCAAAGGAAACCATAAACAAGACGAAAAGACAACCCTCAGAATGGGAGAAAGTATTCGCAAACGAATCAACGGACAAAGGATTAATCTCCAAAATATATAAACAGCTCATGCAGCTCAATATTAAAGAAACAAACAACCCAATCCAAAAATGGGCAGAAGACCTAAATAGACATTTCTCCAAAGAAGACATACAGATGGCCAAGATGCACATGAAAAGCTGCTCAACATCACTAATTATTAGAGAAATGCAAATCAAAACTACAGCGAGGTATCACCTCACCCAGTTAGAATGGGCATCATCAGAAAATCTACAAACAACAAATGCTGGAGAGGGTGTGGAGAAAAGGGAACCCTCTTGCACTGTTGGTGGGAATGTAAATTGATACAGCCACTATGGAGAACAGTATGGAGGTTCCTTAAAAAACTAAAAATAGAATTACCATATGATCCAGCAATCCCACTACTGGACATATACCCAGAGAAAACCATAATTCAAAAAGACACATGTGGGGCTTCCCTGGTGGCGCAGTGGTTGAGAATCTGCCCGCCAATGCAGGGCACACGGGTTCGAGCCCTGGTCTGGGAAGATCCCACATGCCGTGGAGCAACTAGGCCCGTGAGCCACAAATACTGAGCCTGCGCATCTGGAGCCTGTGCTCCGCAACAAGAGAGGCCGCGATAGTGAGAGGCCCGCGCACCGCGATGAAGAGTGGCCCCCGCTTGCCACAACTAGAGAAAGCCCGCGCACAGAAACAAAGACCCAACACAGCCATAAATAAACAAATAAATAAATTAAAAAAAAAAAAAAAAAGAAAAGAGCCTCTTATTAAAAAAAAAAAAAAAAAAAGACACATGTGGGCTTCCCTGGTGGCGCAGTGGTTGAGAATCTGCCTGCCAATGCAGGGGACACAGGTTCAAGCCCTGGTCTGGGAAGATCCCACATGCCGCAGAGCAACTAGGCCCGTGAGCCACAACTACGGAGCCTGCGCGTCTGGAGCCTGTGCTCCGCAACAAGAGAGGCCGCGATAGTGAGAGGCCCGCGCACCGCGATGAAGAGTGGCCCCCGCCTGCCGCAACTAGAGAAAGCCCTCGCACAGAAACGAAGACCCAACACAACCAAAAATAAATAAATAAATAAAGGAGTTCCTTTTAAAAAAAAAAAAAAAGACACATGCACCCCAATGTTCACTGCAGCAGTATTTACAATAGCTAGGTCATGGAAGCAACCTAAATGCCCATCAACAGACAAATGGATAAAGAAGTTGTGGTACATATATACAATGGAATATTACTCAGCCATAAAAAGGAACGAACTTGAGTCATTTGTTGAGACGTGGATGGATCTAGAGACTGTCATACAGAGTGAAGTAAGTCAGAAAGAGAAAAACGAATATCGTATATTAACGCATGTATGTGGAACCTAGAAAAATGGTACAGATGAACCGGTTTGCAGGGCAGAAGTTGAGACACAGATGTAGAGAACAAACGTATGGACACCAAGGGGGGAAAACCGCGGTGGGGTGGGGATGGTGGTGTGATGAATTGGGCGATTGGGATTGACATGAATACAATGATGTGTATAAAATTGATGACTAATAAGAACCTGCAGTATAAAAAAACAAACAAACAAAAAAAACAACTACTACTAAACTTTCTTTGGGTTATTTGTATGGAAATATGTTAATATAAATGTTTCAGACATTACATGAAATTTCTAAAAATCTTGTATGTTCTGGTATAATGTTATAAGTCATAATTCTAGTTATTACTTTAAAATGTATATCTCAGAAATAACTTAAAAAAAAGAAAATAAAGAGCTCTTAAACTGTACCAATTGTAACTTAAAACATTAAAAAAAAAAAAAAGTCCTAGGAAGCAGAAAAGCACAGAGAAGCAACCAGCCTCTTCTCCATAGGCATCTAGCTTTTTACCAAAGGAGAGGTTCCACTGCTCCCTCAGTCAAGAGTTGCAGAAGCTCCACCCCAACCCCTCTTTCTGAGATCTCCCTTTGCAGTGTCCTAATCCACGGGGCCCCTCTCCAGTATGTATGGAGACATCCAAACTTTTATAAACCTAGTGAAGCCCATTTCCTTTCCTTTTCAAGCCCTTTCATCATTGTGACTGTCTGAAATTCTGCCAAGTACAGAAATTAGTGTCTGACTCTAAAAAAAAAAAAAAAGTGATAGAAAATATTAATTACTCTCCCTGTTTTCTTCTACCCACAGAGGTCAACCACATAAAGTCTTAAAAGTAGGCTCCTTGTGCAAAGGCACCTGCCCAAGGGGGCAAACAGGTGTCAAAATGCAGCCCATGACCACTTTTTAAGCCGTGAGCCCTGATCCAGGCTAAGTCAGCCCAGAGAAAGAGGGTCTTTTTCTAATTTCTCTCCCAAAGATGACACTGTGGAAGAGGTAATCAAGGATGTGACCACCGGTTAACCTGTGAGCTGGACCTGGGCAATGAGAGGCTCCTCACTCTCTCTTCTTCTGTCCTTGGGATGTACATTCTGCCCACGTTCCCACAGTGGGAGCTGTTTCAAGGACACAGCCTTGAGAGAGTACGGTGTTGTTGAGACCATGTGGACTGAATATGCGCTGAACCCAGTGAAAGCTTCTATATATACTTTAAGATTTGGCAAGTGGGTGCGGAGATCTACTCAACTCACAGCCACCCAAGACAAGCCTCATAAGAAAGTTCCCTTGCTTATTAAAACTGCCACCTACCAATCTGGAGTGCTCTGACTCTTTCTTTAGCCTCTCCCTGCCTTCCATGTATGGGGCCAGCTTGAGAATAAGAGACACCTTTTCTAACCTGCACAAATTCGCTACCAAAGTGCTATCTGCAAGCAGCAGCCCTACTGTCAATAACAGTATATGACACACGCCACACACATACCTCAGTCAAGCAGAAAGGTTCTCAATTAATGTTTGTTGCATGACCTGTTAAATGAACAGGGCTTTATAAGCCCATGGTGGATTCAGGAATCTACAGAATAACAGTTACAGTGACTCTTCATATCCATAAAATCGCAAGGACTTTACAGGTCATTGAATTCAAGGCATTCCCTCCTGATACAGGGTTTTTCTACAATATCATGCTCAAGTGTCTCTCAATCTCTGAACCCCTCCAATGCTTTGCTATTTAGAGGCAGCACTCGACATGGTTTGGCTCACATGATAAATGTGCCAACACCCTATTTAGTGCAAAGTACAAGTTCATTATACTGGGTTGGAATCTCCCTCACTGTAACTGTTACCCACTGTTTCAATTCTCCCCTCCAGGGCAAATCACAGTAAGTATAGTCTGTCTTCCACAGAGGAATACTTCTTGCATTTGCAGGCAGCTGAAGTGTTTCTAAGTTAAACGTATCCAGTTTTGACAACTGTTCCTCACATGCCAATTTCAATATTTCCATTTTGACCACGCTGTTTTGGACATATACACTTGTCAATAGCCCTCATAAAATATGGCACCCAATATATACAGTGGAATATTACTCAGTCATAAAAAGAAACGAAATTGAGTTATTTGTAGTGAGGTGTATGGACCTAGGGTCTGTAATACAGAGTGAAGTAAGTCAGGAGAAAAACAAATACCGTATGCTAACACATATATATGGAATCTAAAAAAAAAAAAAAAAAGGTTCTGAAGAACCTAGGGGCAGGACAGGAATAAAGATGCAGACGTAGAGAATGGACTTGAGGACATGGGGAGGGGGAAGGGTAAGCTGGGACAAAGTGAGAGTGGCATGGACATATATACACTACCAAATGTAAAATCGATAGCTAGTGGGAAGCAGCCGCACAGCACAGGAAGATCAGCTCGGTGGTTTGTGACCACCTAGAGGGGTGGGATAGGGAGGGTGGGAGGGAGACGCAAGAGGGAGGAGATATGGGGATATATGCATATGTATAGCTGATTCACTTTGTTATAAAGCAGAAACTAACACACCATTGTAAAGCAATTATTCTCCAATAAAGATGTTTAAAAAAAAAAAAGGCACCCAAACTGAAAATAAGTATTTTAATCCTTCAGGTGTCAGCTTCTGAAAACAACAGTTTAGACACACACAGAAGAGAACAGGATTATTACCTACCTTGATGAATGCACAACACTTCTAATGCGCAACCAAAACTGGAATAGCTTTTTTAAGCTGTTATATTCCACTACTGGCTTCAAACTTATGATCAAGTAAAACTATCTTTTTCAAAGAGTGTGAAAGTACCCTCATCCAGAGGATGGATGGATATAGATATATGTGATTTACCAAAACTTTAACCTTAGATAATAGTTATTTTATTATTCTTTTTATGCCAGACCTATCTTGTACTTTACAGACCACTTTTTTTCCTCTAAACATAAAGAAAAGACCTAAATTTTATCTCTTGCATTCAAGTCCCTCATTTCAGCCTATCAAGATACTTTTAAGTATTTATTCTATCAGCCTACCTATTACAAAACAGAGAGCATCAACCCTAAGTACACAAACCACATGTTAAATGAATCATTGCCAAATTTGTTTTATTTTTAATCTACTAGCAAAACTGCCAAATTTTATCACTCTTATAAAGCCAATGTGCTCAGTGACTAGACTAAATGTGGCATTTTCTAGCATCACTTTGCAAAGAATTATGCATGTTACTCAAAATGACCAACCTAGGTATCTATTTTCTGAAAACACACTTTACCTGGTTGATGAACAACTTTTCCAATTGTATGTTCTTCTTCCTCCTCCTCTTCCAGAATGAAGCCTCCTCCTGTGTCAATTATCTTCGGGGCTGCTTTTACATTAGCCATGCCTACAAAAAGTAAGAGTGGTCAACAAATGAACTAGGTAAGCCCTTATGTTCCCTTGGGCATAAACAGGAACTTTTAAAAATTTAATATATATCAAATAAGACAAGGATGTCCACTATTACCACTTCTATTCAACATTATAATGAAGGTCCCAGCCACTGTACTACGGCAAGAAAACAAGACAGGCATAAAGGTTGGAAAGAAGTAAAACAGTATTCACAGATGATGTGATTATGTATACAGAATATCCAAAAGAATCTACAATTAGAATTAAGAAATACCTAGGAATAGATGTGTAAAACCTCTATACTGAAAACACCACTAAGAGAAATCTAAGTCAATTCTCCCCAGATTTACCTAAAGATTCAATGTGATTTCATTCAAAACCCCAGCAGTGGCGGGGGGTGGGAACGCGTGTGTGTGTGTGTGTGTGTGTGTGTGTGTGTGTGTGTGTGTGTGTGTGTGTGTGTGTGTGTGTGTGTGTGTGTTGGGAAGGGGGAGGAGTAACGGGAGCTGACAAGCTGATCTAACGTTTATATGTAAATACAAAGAACACACAATAGCCAAGATAACCCTGAACAAAACTGGAGGATTTACACTACCAGATTTAAAGATTTACTACAAAGCTTCAGTAATTATGACAGTATAGTACTAAAACAAAGGGACCAATGTATTGATAATAGAAGAGAGAGTCCTGAAATAGACCTATACATATTTGGTCACTTAACTTACAGCAAAGGCTTCAAGGCAATTCAGTGAGAAAAAGATAATATTTTCAATAAATGGTGCTAGGATTTATGACAAAGGTACTACAAAACAGTGAGGAAAAGATGGTCGTTTCAATAAATGAACTTTGACTCTACCTCATACAATATACACAAAACAATTTTTAAATGGATCATAGTCTTGAATGTAAAGGGTAAAAGGTAAAACAATAAAGCTTCTAGAAGAGAACATTGGAGAATAACTCCATGAACTTGAGGTAGCCAAAAACTTCTTAAACATGACACAAACGTATTAACCATAAGAGAAAAACTGCTAATTGAACTTGATTAAAACTAAGAACCAGGGCTTCCCTGGTGGTGCGGGCTTCCCTGGTGGCGCAGTGGTTGAGAATCTGCCTGCTAATGCAGGGGACACGGGTTCGAGCCCTGGTCTGGGAAGATCCCACATGCCGCGGAGCAACTAGGCCCGTGAGCCACAACTACTGAGCCTGCGCATCTGGAGCCTGTGCTCCACAACAAGAGAGGCCGCGACAGTGAGAGGCCCGCGCACCGCGATGAAGAGTGGCCCCTGCTTGCTGCAGCTAGAGGAAGCCGTCGCACAGAAACAAAGACCCAACACAGCCAAATAAATAAATAAATAAATAGATCGATAGATTAAAAAAAAAAAACAAAAAACTAAGAACCTCTATTCATCAAAAGACACCATTATGAGAGTAAAAAGACAAGATACAAATCAGGAGACGCTATTTGGAATATGTATATCTGACAAAAGACTCATCCAGAATACATAATGAAATCCTATAAACCAGTAAAAATCAAATAGCCCAACTTAAAAAAAGGGAAAAGACCTGAAGAGAAACTTCACAAATGAAGATATGCAAATAGTTAGTAACCACATGAAAAAGGTCTCATCATCGTTAAGTAATTAGGAAAATACAAATTAAAACCATAATGAAATAACACCATTCCCACCAGAACACTCAAAATGAAAAAGACTGACAATACCAGATGATGAGGATGTGGAGCACCTGGGACTATCATACATTGCTGGTAAGATTTTAAATTGATATAATCATTGTACGGCAATGCCTACTAAAGTTAAAATATACATCTCCCCTATAACCCAGAATTCCATCTCTAGGCATATACACGATAGAAATGAGTGCATATGTCTACCATAAGACATATCAAAAATGCTCACAAATGTTCTCCTCATAATAGCCCCAAACTGGAAACAACCCAAATTTCCATCAAAAGGAAAATGGAAAAACTACGGTATAACAACATAAAAGAGTACTATAGAACATATAAATGAACAAACTACCAACACATGCAACAACACGGATGAATCTCTCAGGTATTATGTTGAGCAAAAGAAGCCAGTTACTGTATGATTCCATTTATATGATGTTCAAAAACAGACAGTACTAATCAAATGGTCAGAATGATAGTTACTTCTAAGGGTGAATGGTTGACTAAGAAGTGCCATTAGGGAAACTTCTAAGGTTCTGGAAGTGTCTGTACAGTATATTGATTGCTGTGGTATTGACATGAGTATTCACATAGGTAAAATTCAGATGAGTGCATTTTACATTAATGTATGAATGTTATAACTAATTTTTTAAGACAAATTTAGTAGGTATTATCTTGCTTAAGTCTAAACTCCCCTTCTCTGGCCTCAATTTATTAAATAAAGGAATTACAGTATAAGCCTGTTTCTACTGTTAACAGCAATTCTCATATTCTAGTATATTGTCTGTTCATCTCTCTACATTCCTTCATTAGACTGAGTGCTTTTATCTCCGTAATTCTGAAAAACAGTTAAGCATTCCATGAATATTTACTGACTGGATAGAAATCAATGAATGTATCAGAATATGATTTTGATTTCATGAATAGTGTAGCGAATGATTAGAATGATCATTCATGAGTGCAGTAAGAATTAAGAAGGGAAGCTGGAGTAATCAAGACCATAATCTGAGCAGGATCCTGAACAATGGTAAATCATGCCAAAAACAAAGCCCAATTTCTCTCTACTGCTATGCCTTGTTTTTTCCCCAGGCCCTTAGCACTACTCTTAGCAACACATTCTAAGCAAGTTCTTCTCAGTCTTTTTCATGGCATGTCATAGCACACACAGAAAATGAAAACTGCACAGTACACTGAAATAAAAGTACTACAAAGATTAAAAATCTCAGCACCTACCTAACTCTTGAAGCACAGCAGGTTGTATACAATGCTGCAACACAGTTCAGTTCTTTGGCAAATACCTAAGAAATCTAACAAAATATTCATGCTACCTTGCTTTCCATTATCAGACGTTTAGTTTAATACCACTTTATGCTCTATTTTGCACCCGTGTTCCACAGCCTTTTAGTACAGATCTAGAAACCCTTATGGAATCATGAATATGAATTAATCAATGCAGATGGACAACTTTTTGTCCTGACCCTGGAATGCTTCAAGTTGGGAAAGGAATAAAAGAAAACCACTATAAAGCAGAAAGGATGAGACCAGAACCATTAAAAGTGGTTGAAATTTGCAGATTCAGTGTCAGTATGACTATCAAGACATGCAGCTCGCTCTTTTCACTCTTCCTTACTTCTGGCTGATGAAAAAGGGTAGTGGATGACACAGCTCTGACCGTGCTCAACTGCTCACACAGTATGGATATAGGTTTAGGAACACTTGTGCTTCACATTATAGAGGTAGTCCTGAAGAACCACATGTCAACCAAACTGTATTTCCCTGAGGAAAATTATTAGTTGACCCCACTGGAGAACTGACCCCAATTATTAGTTGACCCCACTGGAGAATTACATGATAGACACATACATGATAGGCAAAGAGACAAATAAGCCGCCACGGGCTAAGAAAAGGGAAAGATGAAATCCAAACAAGAGTAACAGCCTTTCTTCTTATGAGAGAGAGAGACATGCCTAGTATAGCAGAGGCAGCTGGTGAGCAAGGAAAGGCCCCGAACCCAGGGTCAGATGACCCGAGTTCTAGTCCTGATTAGCCTTTGCACTTACTGGGATGGACCTGAGCAAACCCCCCTTTCCTTTTCTGATCCTCAGTTACCACCTCAGTAAAACAGGGATACCAAACCCTGTCCTAATTATTTTCTCACAGGTTAGCTGTGAGAATCAAATCAGCCAATTTGAAAAACGTGAAGCACAACAGGTGCCACTCTGTTAGCCCCACGAAGGCAGCAGCGGGAGCAAGCAGTGTGCGGGTTACGGAATATGCACTCAATCACCCTGTGGTAAATGGATGACTGAGGGAAGCTGGTGCAGGACCACTAGTTAAATGTGTTACAAGGTCTAAAAGCTTTACACCAAAACCACCCCTGGGACCGGTGAAAGCTGCAGGAAGAGAGCAGAAAGGGAGAGCTGAGGCACTGGCTGGCATTTCCCGACGGCGAGGGCGGCTGCATTCCCAAGCTAAGGACCGCCCAGGAGCAGGGAGGAAAGGCCAGGGCTGGGAGTCAGGAGTCGCCCTGTGGTCTCGGACAGCCCGCTCTGACAAGGCCCGCTGAGCGGATCCCACCCCCACCCCCACCCCCACCCCCCGCACCTGGGACTGCGGGAGGGTCTGCGCGGAAACGCGAAGGGAGTGCACGCCACACCCAAGACGCTGCCCCAGGTCCGCAAGGAAAGAGAAGGGGCAGGCGCCGCCCGGGCCCAAACCTCCGGTAGCCGCAGCCGCCGTCGCCGGGTAAGGCCGGGCCGCCAGCCGGGCCTGGCGCAGCATCAGCGCCCGCTGCCGCTTCCGCTCAATGCTCGCCCGCACCGAGGCAGACAGCTCCGCCGGCTGTTCTGAAACCGCCGGCTCAGACGAAGCTCCCCCGGCGGCCGCCATCTCCGTGCTCCCCCAAGGACTGTGGCTCTAGCCCCGCGCACGCTCATTGGCGCCCCGAAGCGTGCCCAAGGCCCCGCCGGCACCGCCTCCGCGCCTGATCCGCCTCCGCGCCTGCTCCACGGCTCAGCCTCCGACAAGGAGAGCGCCTGCGCAATTTGAGAAGTACGTGAGAAAGGGAGGGGCGGCGGGCGGAGTCTGCGCACGCGTCGGCCCGGGGACTACTGGCTGGCTTTAACCCGGGGGGGGGGCCGTGGCAGAGATCGGTGATTAAGACCTGGTCATCTTTGAAATAATAGTTTCGCTTGGTGGTTCAGAATATGGACTTTGGAGTCAGACTTGGGTTAAATCCTATCTCTGACACTTGCCATCTGCGTGACTTCAGCAAGTTATTTAACCTGAGTTCAGTTTCTTCAGTAGTAAAATGAGGATAATTACGGAACCACTTTCATGATTGTTGGGAAGATTAGATGTAGCCTTTCAGCACAATGCCTGGCACATAGAAAGCTTTCAAAAATGATGGCAGGACTTCCCTTGCAGTCCAGAGGTTAAGACTCCGTGCTTCCAATGCAGGGGGCGCGAGTTCCAAACCTGGTTGGGGAACTAAGATCCCGCATGCCAGCAGCACAGCCAAAAAATGTAAAATGAAATAATAAAATAAAATGGCAGCTAGTAGTAATAGTAGTGCCAATCAAGAGAGATCAATAGATGATTGGTCTGACTACTTACAACACCTGGCCTAGGGGGACAGTGTCTTAGATTCGAAATGAGAGCGCCTGGGTTTAAACTCTCACTTGCTGTGACATCAGGCAAATGCAGCACCAGGTTCCCAAGGCTGGTATGCTTGAGCTTGGCTGTCTTTTCCTTGGAATATTTCTTCAGTGTGGATGAGCTGCCACCAGGTAGACAGTGGGTTTGGATTTGGGCCAAATCCTGACTTCCCAAACGTGTGGCAAATGAAGCAGAAGAAACACTGCATGATTTTCTAAAAATGTATGCTTTTTCTTTATTACTAATAAAATTTAACTGAAGCCAGAAAACATTAAGTTCTAATTACTACATATACCATTTGGGACTAGTTTTTAGAGCAAGCTGGCACACTGAGGTTTCCCACTAATATTCAATGATAAAAGTTTGACAAGCACAAACTAGTGGTTCTAATCTATCAAATACATGTATATTTAAACTGGAGGACCTTATATAAAGCAGAGAAATGCTGAGCTCTTCTAGTTGAACTGGAGACAGAGACCTCAAGCCATCCCTACTCCCTTTCTCCTCAGATTCTTCTTGCTCCCCATCCATTGATCTTGTCCAGGTGATAAAATCTCAAATTCTATACGACACCTAAAGCACGAGCAAGAAAAGAAAAAATTAGAGAAATTTAACTTCATCAAAATTGAAAACTTTTGTTCATCAAAGGACACTGTCAAGAAAATGAAAAGACAACTCACAGAATGGGAGAAAATATTTGGAAATCATATACAGGTTTCCATGTTCCCTATCCAAGAGTAGAGCATTCCTAAGAAACCTTTTCTAAGCCAAAATGGCATAAAGCAAAGAAGCAATTACCTTAGGACACATCTTGCTAACGAATGCACCTGCACAAAATAAATCGAGATAACGCACAGATGCTCACAGACACAGTTGAAAGCTATGGCAGCTGGATGATAAGATGCTGAAGGCAGTTCCCCGGGAAGGAGCTTGGTGGTGTCATTCTCTCAAAGCGCGCTGCCTCTATACTGCCTCATGCAAAACAAACTCAAACACTATTTTTGCTTTCCCCCTTTTTTCCTGAAAGCGGAAATCCTCTTCACATTTCTTTCTGTTAGCAAAAACAGGTACTAATGAAGGTCTTTCGTAAAAGCAAATTGAGATAAAGCGACTTGAAAAGCGAGGGATACCTGTATCTGAAAAGGGAACTCTTACAACTAAATAACAAAAAGGCAAATAACAGTTTTTAAATGAGCTAAAAACTTCAATAGATATTTTTCTAAAGAAGATGTACAAGTGGCCAAACAAGCACATGAAAAGAATTCATCATTAGTGAAATGCAAATGAAAAGTATCAGATCAAAAGTGAAGTGCGATACCATTTCACACCCATTACTATGACCAGAATTAAGAGGAAAAAAAAAAACCCCAGAAAATAACAAATGTTGGCAAGGATGTGGAGAAATTGGAATCCTCATACATTGCTAGTGGGAATGTAAAACAATGCTGCCCATGGCAAACAGTTTGGCTATTCTCCAAAAAGTTAAACATATAGAATTACCATATAAGTCATCAATTTCACTCCCAGGTAGAATTCAAGTCCTCAAAGGTTGAAAACAGGTGTTCAAACAAAAACTTGCATACAAATGTTCATAGCAGCACTATTCACAATAGCCAAAAGACTGAAACTACCCAAATGTCCATCAAATGATGAATGGATAAACAAAGTGTGACATATCCAAACAAGGAATATAATTCAGCCATAAAAAGGAAGTACTGACACATGCTACAACATGGATGAACCTTGAAAACATTATAGGGACTCCCTGGTGGCGCAGTGGTTAAGAATCCGCCTGCAAATGCAGGGGACACGGGTTTGATCCCTGGTCCTGGAAGATTCCACATGCCGCAGAGCAACTAAGCCTGTGCGCCACAACTACTGAGCCTGCGCATTAGAGCCCACGTGTCACAACTACTGAAGCCCCCGCACCTACAGCCTGTGCTCCTTGACAAGAGAAGCCACTGCAATGAGAAGCCTGCGCACCGCAACGAAGAGTAGCCCCTGCTCGCCACAATTAGGGAAAACCTGCTCACAGCAACGAAGACCCAACACAGCCCAAAATAAATAAATAAATTTATTTATTTTTAAAAAAAGAAAAGAAAACATTATACATTTCTTTTATATGAAACATTTGAAATAAGCAAACCCATAGTAACAAAAAAGCAGATTAGTGGTTGCCAGGGACTGAGGGGAGAGGGAAATGAGAAGCGACTGCTTAATAAGTATGGGACTTCCTTTTGGGGTAATGAAAATGTTCTGTTGTAACGGCTTCACAACATTGTGAATGTACTATGTGTTACTAATGGTAAATTTTATTTTATAGTAAGGTTTTTAAAAATTCCAATTCTAACTGGGCCCAGGCAGGTAACGGAAGTTAATGAATCCATCCAGGTGTGGGGCTCTGGCAAACTGGAGTGTGAGGGCCCCGCTAAGGGAAAAGCTACTGCACAGCTCCAGTGGGTAGACAGAATTTGGGCCCATTGTTGCCAACTGCCCAATGTTTGAAGAAAAGTAACTGCTTCTCAAATTGTAATGCACATACAAGTCACATGGTGATCTTGTTAAAATGAGCATTCTCATTCAGTAGGTCCATGGTGGGACTCGAGAATACGCATCTCTAATGAGCTCCCTGATGGGGCTGCAGCTCCACGAACGACAGATCCAATAGTAAGGGTCTGGCCCACAGGTTCTCAAACTTGGCTGCACGTTGGAAGCACCTGGGGAGTTTAAAAACCACAAACAGAGTTTGATATCATTGGTCAGAGGTGGGATCTGGGCATTAGGATTTTATAAAGCAACCTCTCCCCCACCCCCATGATTCTAATGGGCAGCAAACTTTGAGAGCCAGCACCCTTAAATGACCCCTCTAGACTCTACACAGCTCTAGGAGCATCTAAGGCTGTGCAATATTTCCATAGGACAAGGTAACAGTTCTCCCCCAATGTAAATTTTGACAATAATTAGCCACTAGAAACTCCTCCCCAGAAAAGCATTCCAAGCTTGAATATTGAAGGACATGGACCATAGCTCAGATGCTGCACCAGCCCTGGTATTTTGTTAACTCTTGACAAACTGTTGGATTTCCTTTTACCGTAACTCCCTCTCCTTGGGCTTCCTGACCTTTGTTAGCAAGTTTCGTGTAATTGGGTCTGAATTGTTAGCTGAGGCCTCAACCAAGGTAAACTGAGACTCCTCCTTTAGAGAAAAGAGGAGTACATGCCCTGATCTGTGCATCCCACACAGTGACAGAGGCTGCAGGGCTTGCCTGGAGCACAGGGGCATGAGTCATCTTGGTGGGGGCACAAAAGGAAAACAGGCAAGGAGAACAGACCAGTGGATGTGTTCTTGCCTCTTCCCATTCACAGTGTCGGGAAAAACCTGCGACTACATCTGTCTTCCTGCTTTGTACCTCTCACCTCCCAGACCAACTGTGATCCTGGCTGAAAGAGGGGTAATTAACAAAGCACAGGAAGAACTGAAAGCCCTTAATGGAGGCTGAAAAAGAGCAGGCAGGTAAGAATGGAAGCCAGGATGGGGAATGAGAAACTTGGCAGTGTTTCCTGACAGGGCCTCCTCTCTGAGAGCATTTCTGGGGTTATTCATGCCTGAGATGACAGGATGTGAACATATTTGTCTTTATTATCTAGTAAATAGTACATGTGTGTGGCTTTCTTTTTTACTTTCATTTTTCCCCTGATTCCTGGGGCTTTACCCCCTTAATGTGGTTACTTTGAACATCGTTGGCATAAATTCACAATAGGAGAACATCTGTGGTAAGGAGCATGCCAAGGGGGAGAACTGACTGGGACGAGGATGCAGCAACACAGAAATTAGCCCGATCCCGTAGACCTAAGCTGTATTGATTTAGTAACCAGGAAATGCAGTCTCTTTTGGCTGTGACTGACGCTCCTTCCGGAAGAACTTAGATTTCAACCTCCCTGAACCAAAAGATAAAGGGATTGAGGCAAAAACATCATATTGGAACCTTGATCAATAAAATGTGTGTGCAAAGGGATTTAGAAAACATCTTAAAGACTCACAAAAATTTTCTTTCCAGAAGCAATAAGAAGTAGGAGGGTCCAAACATTCAACTAAGGACAGGACCTAGGAAAAATGATTATCAGCACTGGAGGCCAAAATCCAGTCACCCACTGACCAGCAAGGGCAGATCTTCCCGACTCTGCATTCCCCAGGTCCTGAATGTGGCCCAAGGGACCTTGCTTCTTACCACGTCTTCCAGGAAACTTGCCCTGTCTCCTTCCTCAGGCTCCTATGAACCTCGTGTGTGCTGATGTTGTGGCTCTTCCACACCAGAGGTGATACCTACCTGCCGTCCTTAACTAGATTATCAGGTCCTCGAGAGCTGGGACCATCTGGTTCATCCCAGTATCGCCAGCACAATGTCTGGCACAGAGTAGCTGCTCATTAAATGTTTGTGGAATTAAATAAATAGAATAATACTGAATAAACCTAGTCGGATGTCTCACCAGCACCGAAAACTCAATGTCCAAAGCTGAACCTGACAACCACCTCAGCTCTGCTTCTATACCTGTGGTGACAGGGAACACTCTACTTCAGAACAGCCTGCTCCATTGTTGTCTAGCTTTGGCCAGTGTTTTTTGCAATAATAATAATAATAGTAAACACTTACATGGTGCTTAGTATATAATATAGTAGGTGTTTTTAAGCATTTAAAATTTATTAATTAATCTAATTTTCATAACTACTCAATGAGTATATTCACTAGTGCCAGTTTATAGATGAGATAACTAAGGCACAGAGATGTTAAATAACTTGTTCAGGGTCAAGGTGACAGAGCTGAGTTCAACCAGGCACAGCCCAGCCCCAGTATCAATATTCTCAACCACTAAACTCGTAAGTCTGGAAGTTAGAATGTCTTCCTCTTACTTCTCCACTAGTACTTGTTCTGCCTGAGTTAATGCAGAGCTGGGATCAGAAACCAGATCCTTGTAATACCTTACGTGCTAACCAAGTGGTTTGAAACAGACTGGGCTGTCTTTGTCTGAAGCCTGGTCTGAGAGTTATTATTGCCAGTCTTAGATAGGGCCAAGGGAAGATGAATGTGGTCCAGGGCTCATTCATTATATGGATGAACTCCAATTTACATAATGGGGTCATAGTTTTGTGGTTCCCTGTTTTCTTACTATCCCCAATTGGGGTTTTTGTTTTCCTTTCAATTACCTTTATAAAAAGTGTGGTTGCAACTTTTATTCCAACTTTTTTATTGGCAAGTACTTCCTCTAATAGTTGGAGTTCTGTTGAATAGGTGAACTGTCACCAGATGCACTTGCTTTTACAGTTTTTATAATGCTTGGAAATTGGCTGAATGTCTCTGGCTTCCATCCCTTCTCTGGTCCCACTACTACTGGCCTAGTTTAGCCCCCATCATCTTTTGCCTGACCAGCCTCTAAGCTGGTCTCCCAGCCTCCAGGCTGACCCCTTCTGACCCATCTTCCACTTGGCCTTACCACATCTTTCAAAAGTACAACTTTAAGGAATTCCCTGGCAGTCCAGTGGTTAGGACACTGTGCGCTTTCACTGCCGAAGGCCCGGGTTCAACCCCTGATCAGGGAACTAAGATCCCAGAAGCTGTGTAGCACGGCAAAAAAAAGAAAAAAAAGTACAGCTTTAACCATTTGCTCAAAAGTCATTTGACCCCAAGTCTATAGCTAATCCCCATCACCTGGTTTCAGCTGCCTTTTGCAGGGACTTACCTTCCGTGAATCCTCATTGAATTTTATGCTTTAACCAATCTGGTCTATCTTCTAGGCCAGTCCTGCATTCCTCTTGCTTCTGAACTATTTCTCTCCCTGCAATTCTTTTGTTCATACACTCACTCATTCTTTCATTTGTATATTCATTCAGTCAGCAACTTTATGACACCATGACACCGTGTTCCAAGCCAGGTCCTGTGCTGAGGACCAGGAATACAGCAATGAATTAATGGTCCTCCTCTCAAGGAGCTTCAAGTCTAATCTGGATTCTTCCTGATCACATCCATCACCATCTGTCACAATCTTATCTGAAAGAATACTATTCCCCTCTCCTTGAAGCCTTTTCCCAATGTTTCAGCTAGAAGTAACCTCTTCCCTTCTCTGAGGCTACTCCATTCCCTCCACCTCCATCTCCCAAGCACCCCCATCTTCCAACCTTGCACCCTGTATTATAATCATGCAGCTGCCTTATTTCCCCTGGATGATACAAGATGCACTTCAGCTTCTTAAGGCAGAATCCCTCTGCATCCAGGGACCATCAGAGGAGCCAGCCCAAGGTGGACACCTATCCAGCCAAGGCTGCTGAGAGACACTGCATCCACCATGAGTCAGGCAGAACACATCTCAGAGAGGTTCCACAAAGCACTCACAAAAGGCAGTGTCGTACAGTTTTATTAAGATTTAATTCACATACCATACAATTTACCCATTTAAAGTGTGCAATCAAATCATTTTCAGTGTTTTCACAGAGTTAGGCAGCTATCACCACCATCTGTTTTAGAGCATTCTCCTCACCCCAGAAACAAGTGCCACACCCATTAGCAGTCACTCCCCGTGTCCTCTCAAACCCTCTCAGTCCTAAGCAACCACCAATTTGTTTTCTGTCTCCATAAATTTGACTGTTCTGGACATTTCATATGAATGGAATCATACAATATGTGACCTTTTGTGTCTGGCTTCTTTCACCTAGCACAACGTCTTCAAGGTTCATCTATGTTGCAGCATGTACCAATATTTCACTTTTTAATTGCCAAATAACATTCCATTTTATGGATATACCACATTTCATTTAATCCATTCATCAGCTGATAGACATTGAGTTGTTTCCACTTTTCGGCTATGATGAATAATGATACTATGAATGCCCGTTTACAAGTTTTTCTGTGGTTATGTGTTACCACTTCTCTTGAGTAGACACCTAGGAGTGGAACTGCTCAGTCATACGGTAATTCTATGTTTACTAGTCTGAGGGATCGCCAGACTGTTTTTCCAAAGTGACTGCATTATTTCATATTCCTACCAGCAATGTATAAGGGTTTCAATTTCTCCACATCTTTGCCAATATTTATTATCTTCTTTTTTACTATAACATCCTAGTGGATATGAAGTGGTTTCTCATCGTGGTTTTGATTTGTATTTCCTTAAAGATTAATTATGTTGAGCATCTTTTCATGTGCATATTGGCCATTTGTATATCTTCTTTGGAGAAATGTCTATTCAAGCCCTTTGCCTGTTTTAAAATTGGATTATTTGCCTTTTTATTGTTGAATTGTAAGTGTTCTTTATGTACTGTAGATATCCTAGAGTTTTTAATTGTCTTCCTTATGCTTTTTGTATTTTCTAAGTCTTCTACAATGGTAATGAGTTACTCTGGTAAGCAGAATATCTAATATGTGATACTAACCTACCTGAAAATATAGAAATTGTACTAATCAAACTTATGAAGGACATTAAGCTAGAAAGGGTGATTAATGTGTTTGGGGTTTTTTGTTTGTTTGTTTTACAAAATCAAGATCTATTCCTGGAGGAGTGGAGCTGTGGGTAAAACAGTACTAAGTGTGTTAGTGTGAACTTCCTCATTTCAGTTCAACAATTTTGTCAGGGTGTCTGATGAAGTGGTCTCTTTCTGCATATGTGGGAGGTGACATTAGATGATCTCCAGGACCATGTTCAACATTCACTGTCTATGATTTTCAGTTAAGGCAGGGGTAGAACTCTCTTGAGAAGGGTTCCTGAAAAAATAATCTGAAGGTCTCGGTGTCTTACAAACTCAGTGGCGACCAACATGTGATGTGACTGATGAAAAGAGATGATGTGATCTGAGGTGACAAGAATAAGAGCAGGGTGTCTGAACTGAGGGAGACGTTTGTCCTGCTGATTTGAGCTGTTCAGACCACATCTGAAGCTGGTGCCCACTTCTGGACAATACTCCAAGAATCAGAGCACTGTCCATGTGGCCAGGATGGAGAGGGAAGGGCTGGGAAAAAAGTGTTGGGAGGGAGGCCAATTCAGAAAAGTCGTGATCAAGGCACTACATCTCCAAAGGGTTTCCCTGGGCAGAGGCATCGATGTGGTCTGCCAGGCCTTTATCATCTCACTTAACTGGAAGTTCATAGCAGCCTCACTGGGCAGGATTTCCTCCTATCTCAGACCACAAGACCCAGGACTACACTCATGGCCGGCTCCAGTGGCCCCTCATCTCAGGAGCTGAAGACCCAAGTGGCAAGACGGTGAAAGTCTGACCTGAGGTCCACACAGCAGGGATGAGAAGACACGAAAGACCCTATAGGGCAGCAAATTCAAGCTGTCATGGGGTCCAAGCTAGTAATGAAAACCAATGGAGCCAGTTGAGCACTTGCCTTTTAAATGTATAGAAATTTCTTCACTTCCACAGACAAATATGTTGTACACTATTTTTCTTAAAACAAATGACTTGGTTTTTAAATTTTTCCTCTTTTCAGAAAGAACTAAAAGATGTTTTTGTTTTTGCAATAAGAGAAACAACAGCACAGGTGCAATAAGAAATGGCATCCCAGTCATCCTTGTTGCTGGGGCGACAATAGGGAACCGAGAGGACAGCTGTGACAGGACTGCAGCAGGCCCAGTGAAGCCAGGCCTTCTACTTTGTTAAAGAAGAGCTAAAAATTGGGATTTTTATGTGAAATCTTCCAACTTCTAAATCTTGATGCTGATGTTTAGAAAATATCATACAGGCTTGAAATCCCTCTACAACGTCTCTTCTGTGGTCTTCTTAACTCTGCTTGCATATCCACGGATTGGAGCCCAAGCCCACGAATTCAGCCATCTCTGTCTGTGGACTGCTGTGACTGATAGGAATGGGCTCTTCAAATTAAACTGAAATCAACCCCTTTACAGTACACTGGGCCAACCACCCCCCAACCTGCACAGCCTCTGCCATTAGTCCTAACCTTCACCTCTCAGCCACTCCATCCATTCATTCACTCATTTACACACATACACCAGGGGCCCAGTTTCACAGCATCTGTTGAATCCAGTGGATGGGAGTCCCCCACAAGTTGAATACGTGTTTTCTTTATCTCTGAGTCCCTTGGGGCCTAGAATAGAGGGAGGTCCCCTGGGTGGGAACATGGTCTCCCAATCCCTCTCCTGGATGAAGGCTGCCGCCCCAGGAAGAAGTTCCCTTGTGGACCTTGTGTGTGGCTCTCCTGGGCAGTAGCTTGGCATTGAACAGGAGCACAGGGTTTACTGGATCTGGACCCTGGGCAAGTCACTGATGTCCCAGCCCAGGCCTCCCCATTGTGTAAACAGGGGCATTAACACTCAATTCCTGGCAGATTTTGAGGTGGGTAGAAGTCGTTTTAAGGGGAAAGTCCTACACACAGCGTCAGGATTGTGACAAGTGGCATTGACATGGAAGTGTGGAAGGAACTTGGGGTCCCACAAGGCTGGGTTTGAATCCAGGCTCAGCCACTTTGGGCAGAACATCTAATGTCTAAGAGCCCCTACTTCCTCATCTATAAAATACAGATAAAACTGCCTAGTCTACAGGCCTGTTCTTTGGATTCAAAATTAGCAGTAATGGCACACGTTGAATGTCCTGCACAGTAGGCACAGGTAAGGGGTAGCTGTTGTTGCTGCCATAACTGGTAACCAGTAGAGGGCACCAAACTACTCCATAAATGAACCCGGCCCGGTGTACTCACCACAGGTGCAAGAAAACCTTTTCCTACGCGAAGGCTGCAGGAGATAGATACACACACACACACACACACACACACACACTTTTACATTGGAAAGTTAGAAATTACATTTTACATTGTACTATTGGGCAGGGGGTTCATTTAATAACAAAAGCACCTTGGAGTAATGGAAAGAGCACCCCAGAGAGGAAGGCTTCCAGGACGTGGGTTCTTGTCCTTGTGTTGTGTGACCTTGGGAAAGTCTGGACCCCTTTTTGAAGCCCGAGAGGGTCAAACCGTAATCTCTAAGTGACCTTCTAGATGTCTATGACTAAGATTCTTGGACAAATATATTTCATGAAGCATGCAGGTGGTCAGGGTCGCGATGGGGGGAATGGACTAAACGACCCCTGGATGCCCTCCTGGGGCTGGGATTTGATGGTTTGTACACAGTCACGGGGAGCCTCGTCTGGGCTAATCCTGGCCTTACAAAGGAGTGCGGTTTAGAGTCGTTGGGTGGTGGCGAGGTTTTTCTGCAAGCACACACGATGCTTATCATCTTTTGTGCAGGTTGATGCCGAAGCCCCAGAGACCACCCAGCCTGACAAAGAAAGGAATTCTTGTCTGCAGTTGACAGCCTTCACGTTGAAGGCTTTCCATTTGCCCCGGAGGCTGTCACTCGCAGAACAATGGCGACGAGCAGGGTGGCTCTCACCTGAGACTGGCGCTGCCGCGGGGGAGGGGGGGACTGCTGCCTCTCCTCCCAGGACGTGGAGGCGGGAAGATCTCAGCCAGCAGCAGGCACGCAGCGGCAGACGTGCCTCGAGAGGCTGTGGAGGATTGTTTTCTGCGTGGATGGGGTCTCAGTCTACAGATCAGAAAGCAGTAAGTGCTTAGGACATCGCTCTTCCTTTAAAAAAATTATAATGAATTATTGATACACACAAAACATAAATCAATCTCAAATCATCATGTTGGGTGAAAGAAGTCAGACACAAGAGATCACATACTGTATAATCCCATTTCTACGACCTTCTGTAGAAGACAAAACTAAGCTATGGTGCTAGAAATTAGATCAATGGCTGCTTCCTTAGGAGAGGGAAAGGTTGTCTGCAAAGGGACAGGGAGGAACTTCCTAGGGGGTGGAAACTCTGTCTTGACTGAGTGATGATGAGATGGGTGCACCTTTGTGAAACTCTGAACTGTACACATAAAATCACTGCATTTTATTGTATGCAATTATATTTCGATAACACTGATAAAAACTAAATTGTAAAAACAAGTTTAGGGAATTCCCTGGTGGCCCAGTGTTTAAGACTCAGTGTTTTCACTGCTGTGGGCCTGGGTTCAACCCCTGGTCGGGGAACTAAGATCCCACAAGCCGCGTGGCATGGCCGAAAAAAAAACAAACAAACAAAAAAATAAGTTTAATGACTTTCTCATTCTCAAAAGAAATACTTGTTGGGAGTTCTCTGGTGGCCTAGTGGTTAGGATTCCGGGCTTTCACTGTAGGGGAACTGAGATCCTGCAAGCCACATGGCACAGCCAAAAAAAAAACACATGTTCACATTAGAAGACTGAGAAAATACAGATATGGTGAAAAATAAAGAAAAATCATCCATAATCTCATCACCCAGAGGTAAACACGGTTATCATTTTGATGTGGGCAGTGCCAGACCTTTATTTTCACAAAAATGAAATCATAATCTGCATTATCATTAATTTATTTATGCATTAAATTGGCAATATAGGTACATAAGTAAAACTTCAAAAGGTACAAAAGGTCATAAAGTGAAAAATAAATCTCTCTCCCTGTCCCCCCTCTCTAGAAGCAATTACTCGTATCATTTACTTGTATATTCTCCTGGAGATACGTTATGCGTTTACAAGCATATATGCGTGATGATCCTTAAGGAAAAAAAATGGTAGCATACTCTATACACAATTTGTACCTGTATTAACCTATATTTTAATATAACATGACAGGAATATCTTTCCATGTTATTGAAATTTTTCTACAGTGTCATTTTTTAAGCAACCTTTGATTCAAGTAGAACATAAAAACCAAAATATGCAAAAATTGTAAGTGTAAAGTTCAAAGTGTTTTCATAAATTGAATCTACTTTTATATCCAGTACCAATATAAAACAATAGATCATTACCAGCATTCCAAAAAACCTTTTGGACCTTCTCCTCGTCACTGTCTCCTCTCCTGCAAAAGAAGCCACTATCCTGACTTCTAATTTCTAATGAGTTTTGCCTGCTTTTTGAACTTTACACAGTATTTATATACTGATAATAGAATTATACAGTATTTATTCTTATGTCTGTATACTTTCACTCAACAGTATATGAATGAGATTAATTCGTGTCATTGCATATAGCAACATTTCATTCACACTTAACTGCCATATAGTATTCCTTTGTATAAATATATCACAATTTATTTATCCATTCTGCTGTTGAGGGACATGGGGGTTGTTTTCAGGTTTTGGCTGATATAGATGCTATGAACATTCAGTAGATGTCTTTTGGTGAACATATGTATACATTTCTGTTGCATATATGCTTAGGAGTGCAACTGCTAGGTCATAGATATGCATATATTCAGCATTAGCAGAAAAAAAAAAAGTCTCCAAAATGGCTGCACCAATTTACACTCTCTCCTGCAGTGTATGAGAGTTCCAATTGCTCTACATCCCACCTACAAAATCAACTTTAATGGCTATGTAGCATTTCATTATACAGACATGCCATACTTTATTTTACCTGTTTCCTGTAGTTCAGGGATTCCTAACTCTTTTTGAGCCACAGACACACTGGCGTTCTGATAAAGCTTGAGGACCCTTTCTCAGAATATGACATAGTAAAATATGAGTTTTATTATTAACATACTACATGATAACATCTAGCAGCAGGTCTAAAACCACAGTAACATCGAAATTTCAAAACGAGCATAAACATTAAAATGCTTATTCCCCTTTTGTGCTGTTTTTCCTGTGAAATGCATATCTTAGCTTTTGCCGATTTTTAATGGCCTATTTATTTTCTAATTTTTATATAAGCACCACTTGTGTATTATAGATATTACCCATCTATGTGAAATGGTACAATTTTTTTCATTTGTCATTAGCTTTGCCATTACGTTTGTTTTTTAAATAACAGCTTTACTGATAAAAAAAAACCTCACATACCATAAAACTCACTCTTTTCAAGTATACAATTTGGTGGCTTTTAGTATACATCAGCATGTTTTCAGGGCTTATCCATGTTGTAGCAGGTGTCAGTACTTCATTCCTTTTTATGGTGGAATAATACTCCATTGTATGGTATGGTAGACCAAATTTTTATTTATCAGTTGATAGCCAAGTGGGTTGTTTCTACTTTATAGCTATTATAAAGTACAAGTTTGTATGTAACAAGTTTTTGTGCAGACATATATTTTCATTTATCTTGGGTATATACCTAGGAGTGGAATTTCTGGGTCATATGATAACTCTATGTTTAACATTTTGAGGAACTGCCAGACTATTTTCCAAAGTGGCTGCATCATTTAAAAATCCCACTAGCCATGTATGAGATGTTTATGGTTTTTTAATACATAAAAATTTTTAATTTTACATAGAAAAATAAATCAAATCAATGTTTTTCTTTATGGTTTCTGTCTTTGAGTCATTCTTAGAAAGGCTTTCACCATTCCAAAATTATAGAAATAGCCATACACACACACACACACACACACACACACACACACACACACACTATGTACTTCTATGTTTTTCATTTTTGTAACTAGAAACTTTAAACAACCACTTGGAATCTACATTATGCAATGCCAGGTCTTCCTACTCTCTCTGCCATTTTGATGGACTTCTGAATCCAGTTCTGTCTGCCTTGTAATTAATGGCAATTTTCCCCAGATTCAGAGGTGTGGTGAATTGCTATTGAACTCTTTTCTTGTTTCTTCAGTTTTTATGGCTGTTTCAGATACTTCTAACCATATGCCTTTTTTCTTTTTGGCATATGATTTTTAAATAAAGTGCTCATCTGAATGTATTTTTCAGTGGTATAAACATTTTATCAGAATTGGAAAAAAAAAAAAAAAGGCTATGGGACTTCCCTGGTGGCGCAATGGTTAAGAATCCGCCTGCCAATGCAGGGGACCCGGGTTTGAGCCCTGGTCCGGGAAGATCCCATTTGCCGCGGAACAACTAAGCCCATGTGCCACAACTTCTGAGCCTGCACTCTAGAGCCCACGAGCCACAACTACTGAGCCCAGGTGCCACAACTACTGAGCCTGTGCTCTAGAGCCCGAGAGCCACAACTACTGAAGCCCACGCGCCTAGAGCCCGTGCGCAGCAACAAGAGAAGCCACCGCAATGAGAAGTCCGCGCACCACAAGGAAGAGTAGCCCCCGCTCACCGCAACTAGAGAAAGCCCGTGCGCAGCAACGAAGACCCAATGCAGCCAAAAATAAATAAAAAAAAAAAAAAAAAAAAAGGCTATGGATGGTGTTCTATACACACTTTATTTCCTGTGTCCTGTCTTTTCCTGCTTTCATTATCTTTAGAGTGAATGGAGGCCCTGTGTCTGGTAAGAAGACAAAGATTGGCTGAATAAGTAGTGAAGGGACTAGCGGGGCTGAGAGAAGTTTGGGAGTCTTTGGGGAACATTCACTAGGTTTTCCAGCCTGTCCTCTGTTTTTTCTCACTCTACCCACCACCTCACAAACAGAAAGTGGATTGTTTCCACTTGTAATAGTGTAACGAAGCCTCACATTTCCAACTTTTCATATCATTTTTATTCTGTTTTATCCTTACTACAATCCTAGGAGGTTAGACAGGACCAGGGCTCATTAGCCCCATTTTACAGATGAAGAAACAGAGCCCCCAAGAAGGGAAACGCTGAAACCATAAGGCTGGGGCCTGGTAAAGTGGCATCTTAACAGTCTAGGACTCCTGACTTAAAGCCTCGAAAACCCCTGTTCAGCAGGGAAAGAGGGTCAAAGGTCCAGGGTGTATACACATACAGCCCTCAAAAGGAATGTGGGGTTTTGTGGTTTGAGTTTTTCTTTCCCTTTCTAAGCACGCTTCGCATGCCAGCAAAGGGCGTGCGTATGTGTGTTGGGGGATGGGAGGGGTGAGTCTTAGAATTGCATGTCATTCCTAAGCCATTTTATAAAGGACATCAAAGCATGGAACGTGTCATGAAGCTCACAAGTCCCTTCTGGCCTTCTGGTGTCTCATCAGAGCCCAGCTTCTGCAAGGGAATGACGGAATGAGTGGAAACTAGGCTTCGGTTCCATGTGACATGACTCATTAAATGGTTTACTGTGATCTGTACCTGTGTTTCAAATTCATAAAACACCGCTTTTGTGACAATAGAGAGAGACGAACTCTGCTTCGTGGGTTCAAAAATAAAAGTTGAAAAGATAAAGTCTTTGCATGCCTGTGACACTGAATATCCCAATGTGAAGCGTCCTTTGGGGGAGGGGGGAGATTTTCTGGTTAAATGCTTTGAGCAAATGCCACATATTGCACACCCCTCTTGGAGATTCACAGTGAAAATCAATATATTTGAGGCTCCAAGAAGTCAAGCAATGATGAGGCATATTGAATTCTGTACCCTGGGGTTTACCTAGCATCTCTAACCACTGAACTCTTTCCTCAGGTGACATCCAAGACTTCTTGCCCAATAACGGTTCCACAGAACCTAAGTTTGCATAGCGCTGCTATAGAACATATGTTTCTACTACATCTGTGTAAACATTAATACATTCCTCCATTAATTCCAATCTATGACTTTGAACAAGCTGACAGTGTTTTTTGAGCCTAAATATAGGTTAAATTCTATTACAACAAACCCCAAGAGGCTGCCCCAATTATTTTACATTTGTGCTGTGCTTCTAAATGTATCAAATATTCCTTGTTATAAGTGTATGATTTTCAGAAACTGAATGCATTTTTGATCATGCAGATATTTTATTGTGTAAGAAATTTATTATAATATACTTTCATCTGTATTGTACTTATTGAGTGGTTGAACTTGATATCTCTAGTATTCATAAAATATCTTATTTTCAAAATTGTCCATATTATATCATCATCAATTTTTATTGAAGCTGTATATGTAATTTTCATGAAAATACTTAAGTGGATTTTCCCTTTGGGGTATTAAAGTATATCTGAATAGAATCTTTGTTATTACAGGAATAATTGATGAGCCATTTTAAGTTTTTACAAAATATAGAAAAGCAGAAAAAAGACCGTTATCTATTCTCTCAAATACAACCACTATTAGCATTTTCACCTATGCATATATAGTTTTTACATAGTGGAGAACCCACTTTGCAATGTTGTCTCTTACTTATTGACTTAACATTATACCAAGAGCATTAGCATTTATTTCTATATTTGACGAATGTATAAACAAATAAAACAATTTAAGATGAGATTCTGCCTTCCAAGAGACATTGGTGGTTTCAATTACTTGGAGCCCAGGAGTAATGAAGAGGTTCCTCACAGGATGCAGAGGAGTGCAGGGCTGCTTAGATGACCCTGAGTGTCAGTGAGGTAGCATCTTGGCCCCCAGCAGTGCCCCCTCCCTATAGCTAAGTACTCTTGGGTCCCCCTGGAAGTTCCTCCAACCCCAGGTCCTAGGACCATCCCCTCCCTCACTCAGACTTAAGTCAAAGAACCATGGTCAGGAGGGACAAGTGAATTCACACTTTGCATTATAGAGAAAATCGAGGTAAACAACCCTCCCTCAACCACCAAGTTTTGCTTTTCCCTTTCTCCCACATTGGCTGTAATATGAACAATTGCACATTACCTTATAGTTTAAAATCCTGGTAAAATACATATTCTAATGTAGTCCTGGTGAAAGCCTTTTACAGATGAGGTAGTTGAGACTCAGGGGGCTTAAGTGATTTGGCCAAGACCCCTTTCAGCAGGTAAGTAATAGCTCCAGAATCCCAGCCCCGGTCTCTGGAGTCCCAGTCTCTGGCAGAGACTATGCAGACCTGCACCCCTGCTTTCAGGCAGGCACAAAATGCCATATAAAATGTCAAACCAAAGTACAGCTGTCCTTGGCTGTGGGGAATTGGAAGGTATTTCAATCCGACAGAATGAATGGGCTTATTACAAAATCCTTCTAATTCCTCAGTCAGCTTGTCTGAGCCACAGTTCTGGGCCCTCCGTTGCTGGGTATTCATCTATGGCTGACAGACACTGCACATTCAGAATAAAAAGCACGCAGGGCTAGGAGGTGGCTTTGGTTCTCATAATGGCCACAGGTGTGGTCAGATGACAAAGATGATGGCAAAAACTGACCCACCTCTCTGAGGTTTTACACAGCAAGGAGGATTTGTTGTGCGGGGCAGCTTTCGTTTGCCTGCCTGTGTTTTCCCTGGGAAAGGAAGACGCTCAAAAACATCTCCAAAACTTTGAATCTGGAGGGCAGTTCAGGCTCAAAACTGAGTAAGAAAAGGTTAGAAAAAAATTAGAGTGAAGTTTAAAGAGCACTCTAACCAGGCCATGTGTGAGACTAGGGCTGGAACTTGCTGGTGACGGCCAGAGAATAGTAAGAAAGGAACACAACTGTATTTGTTTCTTTAAAACAGATACACTTCACCATGAAATGCATGCTCCTTGCCATTTGACATCATTACAAATAAATACAGTTTCCCAAATATAGGGCCCCAAATGGAACCTTTCAATTTTTTATTCTAATCCTTCAAGTTTTCCTGAAAGACTGGGCTGGAAGATGTAATTTCCCAGTCTGGGTCTTACTTCCCCTGTCTGTAAAATGAAGGATTTTGAACACACAACCACTTAGGGTCCTTCTAGTATAGTTTCTATTATTTTTACATAAATTCAACTTAACAAACGCCATTGAACACTTGTCCTATGGCATTTCTTGTTCCTGGCTCTGACAGTGCATAAGATGCTCGTTTCCTGCCCACAAAAAGCCACTGTTCGCTAGGGGGTGATGAGCCTAGTGGAGAGGCTTGTAATACAAAGCCAAGCCTGGTGTGTGTACGTGTGTGTGTGTGTCTGTGTGTGTGTGTGGTGCACGAGATGCAGTGGGCCAAGAGTGATCGAAGTAGAGAATCTGGCCTTGAATGCTAAGGCAAGGCATGGGCAGTTCATTTGGTGGGTACTGGGGAGCCACTGAAGGCCTGAAGGAAGAGATGTAATGTCATCAGAATTGTACTTTAGAAATATTAATCTGGTAAAATGGGCCTATTGGTTTTCCTAAAGGCCTCCCAGGTGGCAAATGGAGGAGTTGAAATTAGAACCCACCCAGGCTGACTCCCAAGCTTGGGCATATAACTCTCCAAGAAGGCCACAGAAACACTCTAGATGAGCTTCAAATTGACAACTGCTTAGACTGTTTAGACACCAGCGTCCTATCCAGAGGGATACACTGGGGGAAAATAACATCTGACAGGAAGGGGTGAAGATTTACTTGCTAATTCCTAGGTATTGAAAGCTGACCCCTAAAAGACATGCCCACATCCTAATCCCTGGACCTGTGAATTTTTTTTTTTTTTTTTAATGTTAGCTCTTGCCCCAGAATTTTTTTTTAAAATTATTTATTTATTTACTTATGGCTGTGTTGGGTCTTCGTTTCTGTGCGAGGGCTTTCTCTAGTTGCGGCAAGTGGGGGCCACTCTTCATCGCGGTGCGCGGGCCTCTCACTGTCGTGGCCTCTCTTGTTGCGGAGCACAGGCTCCAGACGCGCAGGCTCAGCAATTGTGGCTCATGGGCCTAGTTGCTCCACGGCATGTGGGATCTTCCCAGACCAGGGCTCGAACCCGTGTCCCCTGCATTGGCAGGCAGATTCTCAACCACTGTGCCACCAGGGAAGCCCTGGACCTGTGAATATTACCTTGCATAGCAAAAGACTGAATATTACCTTGTAGAGCAAGAGACGTGAATAAATTAAGGATCTTGAGAGGAGGAACTTATTCTAGATTATTCAGACAGCCTTACATGCAATCACATGTATCCTTATAAGAGAGACACACAGAGAAGAGGAAGAAGCAATGTGACCACAGAGACTGGAGTGATGTGGCCACAAGTTAAGGAAAGCCTGAGGCCACCAGAAGCTGGAAGAGGCAAGGCATGGATTCTCCTGAGAACCTCGGAGAAGAGGTTGACCTTGCGACACCTTGATTACAGACTTCTGGCCTCCAGAACTGTGAGAGAATAGATGTCTGCTGTTTTAAGCCACCAAGCTTGTGGTACTGTGTTACAGCAGCCACAGGAAACTAACATACGAAGCCACTTTTTGTTAAATTTAATTAATTCATTTCAACTGGTAATGCATGCATGTGGGTCAACATTTTGAAAGGGTAAAGAATATATACTGAAAAGGAAATCTTCCTCCTTTCCACACCCACCAACCACCATTTCCTCCCATTAAATCTTGTGTGTGTGTATGTCTGTGTGCATGTGCGCAACTACAGATTTGCACATTTTCCCAAAATAATCTGGAAGGTAGCATGTGGTCATGCGGTAGCAAAAACAGACCTTATCTGGGCTTCCCTGGTGGCGCAGTGGTTAAGAATTCGCTTGCCAATGCAGGGGACATGGGTTCGAGTCCTGGTCCGGGAAGATCCCACATGCTGTGGAGCAACTAAGCCCGTGCACCACAACTACTGAGCCTGCGTGCTGCAACTACTGAAGCCCGTGCTCCTAGAGCCCGTGCTCTGCAACAAGAGAAGCCACCACAATGAGAAGCCCATGCACCACAACGAAGAGGAGCCCCCGCTCGCCGCGACTAGAGAAAGCCCGCGCGTAGCAACAAAGACCCAACGCATATATGGAGACTCTCTGGACAAGCTCCCTAACCTCAGAGGGCCTTGGTCTTCCCCTCTGTAAAGGGGGGATGATGATGTTTCCCACCTCTAGGACTGCGGTGAGGATTAAATGAGATGACGTGGGTGAAGCTCACAGCAGAGACTGGTATGTGGCTGCATAGAAAGTTCCCATCTTGTGAACTACTGTCGCTGCTGCTTATGTGGCCTGTTGGGGGCGCTTCTCAGCTCAACACTTCTCCACTTGCAATCAGCCAGCACATCTTTCACTGACAAGCCTAAAAGAGATGGCCGCATTCTTGTCATTCCAGGGTTATTTCTGTCTGTCTGTGGGCTCTTCTTTCGGTGTTGATGGAAAACAAAGGTTACATAACATCAATAAGCCAATTCTTAAAACCCATAAAGAGAAAGTAAGGAGCATGAGAGGAAAGCAGATGTGCCTGGGTTACAAAGACAGGATTCTGGGCCTTCACCCACACTGTTCCTTCACCTGCAATGCCTTTTGGAGTACAAAAATTCTAATGGCAACCCTGCATTGGGGTCTTCAATGTAATAGAAAGAACACAGGAGTTAGGGAATTCAAACCCACTTACACTGTAACTTTGGCCAACACGCTTCCACTCGGTGAGCCTCAGTCATTTTAATCTACCTATCTCAGAGTTGTCATGTGGGTTACAAAGGAGGAGCTAGGGACCAGCTTAGACATTAGCTACTCCATCGCTTATTTTACAAATGAGGAAATCGGGATCCAGAAAAGACAAGTTGCCTGCCCAAGATTACCCAGGGAGTCAGTAGCTGAGCTGGGGCTGGAACTCAGCCTTCAAGAAACGCCCCTTTTCTCTTTAGCAGGCTGATGAGACATATGTGATGAACCATCATATACTACATAAATGTCATTTGAGGTCACTGGTCTTAATGATGGTTACACCTTTGTCTACCTGTTTCTTTTTCTAAAGTTCTATCTGAAATGGACACAAGTTCCAAGCCTCTGCTTTTCAGCCTTTGAAGGAAGGGTATGGGGTATCTGAATTGCCCCTACAACTATGGGCCTCTGGTCCTAATCCCCACCGGCTGCTCCTGACCCCACCCCTGTGTGCCCCTTGATCAGGAATGCAGGGAATGAACCTGTGCATAAGGCCACTTGACCTTCTGCAGGGGGACATGGTGATGGGGACAAGGCACGGGGAACCTTTTAGTGGCAAATGATTCTTACTTGGACTGGGTAAACATTCTTTAAACCCACACATAACTCTCAAATATTTGTCTCCCTGACTTGGACTTTATTCTTTCCAAATTGTATGAAACTGGAAAACAAGTTGGGAGGTTTCTAATAAATGTTTACCACCATCCAATATGAAATGTCTTCTTTCTTTTTACCTATCATTAAAAATAAAACAACAGACTATATTATCTGGAGAAACAAGGCTGTTTACATTGTGTGTGTGGGAAACTGCTATTTGCATTAGCAGGTATGGGCAGAAAGGTGATTGGTCACCTTACCCTACAACAACTAGAGACATCCAACACTCTGTTTCCCTTCTCTCATATCTAGAGACACCAGAAATAAACAAACAAACTCAGTAGAATTTAAAAGAATCAATCAGTTTTCACTTATAACATTAGATGGTCTAGAATGAACACAGAGAGGTCTCCTGGGAACTACCAGTGTATCTTAAACTTTCATTTGTTTTTCATGTTACTAAGTAGCATCCTTTCATTTCAGCTTGAAGAGCTCTGTCAGCATGATGATTCTTATTACAACCAAGCTTTACCATGATGGTTGCAAAATGATAATCTTCCAACCCTAGCACTCCCTTCACATTTATTGGTTGGGATTTTACTGTAAGCAAGAGCCCTTGCCTCTTCCCTATGTAGTCACCCATTTATTATCAGTACAGATTCATAGATTCCTATTTTTTCAATGGTTTATTATTCCTTATTTTCTTAATTATTTTGATGTTCAAATTATCCCAGATTTGGCTGGTGGGCTCCTCTTCAAGATGATTCCTGTGTCCTTTTGACTTACCCCCACCACTTTTTTTTTTTAAGCACTACCTTACTTTCCAGCACAAGATGGACCAAGCTCATCTTGTGAAAGAAAAGCATGGAGATTAGAAAAAAAGAAAGTGGCACTTACATATCAATAAAGATGACTGCGCATTATCAAAGTATGGGTATTAACCAAGAATAATTATTCTAAGTATTTAACACACAAAGAAATAATTATGCATAGAAAAAAGAAAGGACTAGAAGAAAATGCTAGAATACTAGAAGAAACTCTGTTGGAATTATGAGAATTTTTTCATATTGCTCTTTTTTTCTGTATATCCCAGATTTTATGTGGTGAGAATAAATTATATTTATAATGGGAAATTTTAGGTAAAAGCTTTTTTTCTTAAGAATAATGGAGTAGGGGACTTCCCTGGCAGTCCAGTGATTAAGACTCTGCACTTCCAATGTAGGGGGCACAGGTCTGATCCCTGGCTGGGGAACTAAGTTCCCACATGCCCTGCGGCCCAGCCCAAAAAAAAAAGAATGGAGTGGGCCAGCTCTGAGAACATTACATACTGATTTATAAGTATGTTAACAAACACTATTAAAAATCACTGAAAACACTTCATCAACTACACTATCAAAACAAAGCCCTGTGGCACACACTGGTACTGAACTAGGACATAGAAAACTTGGGCTGCTACACCTGGTTCTGCCATGTATAATATGTCTGGGTAACTTTAGGCAAATTCATTTCATCAATTTGGGCCTCAATTTCCTCATCTGAAAAAAGGAGATACCAATTTCTTCCTATATCAGCAATGTAATGAGGCTCAAATGAAACCATGAGTATGAAAACTCCTTTAAAGTGCTACAAAGGTAAATTTTTTTTAAGAGCTTAAAAAAAAGTTTGCTTAATGCTTTATTGAAAGGTTAAATTTTTAGTGGTTTCCCTTTTTTTTGGTATTTTTTTCTTCCAGTTTTATTGAGATATAATTGACCTACAGCACTACGTAAGTTTAAGGTATACAGCATAATGATTTGACTTACATATGTAATGAAATGATTACCACAATAAGTTTAGTGAATATGCAGCATTCATGTAGATACAAAATAAAAGAAAAAGAAAAAAAATTTTTTCCTTGCGATGAGAACTCTTAGGATTTACTCTCTTAACAATTTAAATATGTAATATACAGCAGTGCTAATTATATTAATCATGTTGTATGTTACATCCCTAGTACTTATTTATCCTGTAACTGAAAGTTTGTACCTTCTGACTGCCTTTATCCAGTTCCTCCTCCCCCCCACAATCCCGTAGCAGATTCCTTTCCTAAGTGAGTGGCAGAAAAGCCCTCTAGGAGTTTCTGTGAGCCTGCTTGAGCTCCATCTTACAGCCAAGGCAGCAGCATCTCCACGGCTGCCTCTTAAATCAGGTTCCCCAGAAGCAACTTTGGTAGGAGGAGTCATGTGCAAGTGATTTACTAGCAAGTGCTCCCAAGCAAACTGGTAAGGAAGTGGGGAAGTAGGATCAGAAAGGAAAGGGGGCCCAGCAAAGGTACATTATCAAACAAGTCATTCAGAAGACACCTTTAGCTCACCCCTCAAGGAAACTCTGGTGAAAGTCACACCTCAGAGCCATCCTGTTTAGGGGCAAGGGAGCTGGAGAATTTACACCTCTGTACCCATGGTTACAGGAAAAGGGGGAGGAGTGGGCAATCTCCCAGCACTTCCAGGTCTCCTGGGTGCAGGCAAAGCAGAGAGGTTGAGTGACTTGCCCAGGGTCACACAGGTGGCAGGCAAGATTCCAGCCTTGAGCTGTCTGGGAGAAGTCCCTGTGGTCTGTCCACAGCCCGGGCACCTTCTTCTATGCTGTGTTCTCACTACACTGGGATTAATATCTTTTCTATGGAGGGCTACCCATAGGGAATCCTTCATGTTCCACAGAATCTCAGAGACTACCCTGCCTTCAGAAATCCCAGAGTCCCCATGGGTGTCACCATGATGGCATTAGTGGCTCTTTCCCCATAGTCACCCCTCTCTTCTTGAATTTGTCTAACACAAGGCACCAGAATGGATTTAATCATGACTTTATGAATTCCAAAAAGAGACGCCCATGTCTCAAATACAGGTGGCCTGTCTCCTGGCTGCAAAGACTTTATTAGTGATTTGGGGAAGAGTCAGTTAGATAAACAGGTACCATCCCAAACAAAAGACCTTGTGAGCACACCCACTTGGTTCTCCCTTGTTGTACTTAAGGGCAATTTCCCCACATCCTGCATTCTGAACATGAGCGAACATGTGAAGGAGCAGACACACAGGAGCTCAAGTCACGGAAACCTTGCATGTAGCTGGGGAGCAATGGTCTGGAGCCCCAGGTCCATGGCCAGCCCCACCACACACTAGCTGAGGGATCTTGGGTAAGACGTAGAGTCTTGTCAGGTCTGAGCATCCTTGTTCATAAAGTGGTTAAAGCCACATCTACCCCATAAGGGTATCATGAGGCTCTATGACGTATCTAGAGGGCTTCATAAAGCGTCAAGCTCAATGCACATGTATAGATATTGCTACCCACATTTGTCCTACCAGTCAGCCAAGAGTTAGGATATAAACCTGTAAGGCCTCTGGGTGGCTGTACCACATGACAGTCACCTTCTTCACAATGAAGCAACTGGGCTCCAATGCCCAGTGTGTTCTCTTCCAGGCAGTTCTAACAAGTTTTGTTATTGTGTCTGGTTTTTTAGAGTAGAAGCAAACAAAGACCCAAGAAGTTGGCCTACTGACCCTAGCAAAAAGCAATAATTAACAGCCTGACAGAAGAAATGTCCAAAAGAGTATAAATGACAGCTGTATTCACTCAGAATCATAGTCTGGATTGAAAGTCTACACATTCCAGAGCTCCTGGTGTTGGTAATGACTCAAGACACTAAGAATCAAGTTGCTTTGTGATCTTTGCTCTCTATTTAAGAGTGCAGGATTTTGTAATAACCATAAATGGACTGTAATCTTTAAAAATTGCATAAAAAATAAAAATGAAAAAGACAAAAAAAAAAGAGTGCAGGGACAACTAGTAGAAAAGTTGTCAGAAAAATGTCCAATAGCACTGGGAATTAAAACAAAAGCACATTAAACAATAATAAAGTCTATGATGTTTACATTAGCATATATTTTCTGAAATGAAAACACTCAATGCTGGTGATGACGAGGTAAAACTGGTTCCAGAAAACCAAAAACTATATAAATGTCTCAAAGGAAAGTTCGAATGAATTTTAATTAAACAAAATATGACATTATGCATTCACTAACAGTGAAATATTTGAAAACTATACAGGAATATGGAAAATTGCTTACGATATTACATGAGAAACCAGAAGACACTAAATAGCATGTCCAAGCGGAATAGAAGAGCCCACAACTACAGGCCTAAGGAAGAAAGACTGGAAGGAATATCACTGTGCTTTCCTTCTTCCCATCCCCTCCTTCCTTATCACTTTACAGACAGGGAGACTGAGGCCGAGTGGCTACCCTGCTGTTGAGAACCTGTTCCTACAGCTTCCATGCGGCCCGCAGGGATACCTGAAGGGGCAGAGTGGAGGAGTGGTGACCGTGCACCAGGAGGGTCAGAGGTCATGGAAGGCATCTGGGGCTGGGGTGGAGAGGCTGGTTCAACGCGTGGCTTTGGCACACGCTTCCTCAGTGACACGGCCGTCAGGGACAGAGGCAGGTCAGACCTGGTGCCCGCCCTCATAAAGCACCTGGGAGAGAGAGAGGCCTCTGCCTGGATTAATCAGGGAGAACACATGGCATGCTGGAGCCAGTGTGTGCCAGCTCCTGAGAGCTGATTGCTAAATTTTCAGGAATCTCACATGTCAGTGCTTAGACATAGCCATTAATAAAAATAAATTATATGGGACTTCCCTGGTGGTCCAGTGGTTAAGACTCCACACTCCCAATGCAGGGGGGCCCGGGTTCAATCCCTGGTCAGGGAACTAGATCTCGCATGTCGCAACTAAAGATCCCACATCCCGTAACTAATTAAGAGCTTGCATGTCTCAACTAAGATCGGGTGCAGCCAGATAAATAAATAAATATTAAAAAAAAAAAAAAAAAAAGGAAAGGAAAGGGGAGGATAGGAGAAGTTCACAATTTTAATAAATAAATAAATTATATGAACTTACAATTTCATAAATAATATTTGAAACAAAGGTAACACTCCAAACTCATCACTTCCTAATTATTTTACTTTATTTTACTATGATCTTTGAGGTTGAGGTTTTTCACATCTACTGCATCTGTATGGTGGGAATACTATGTGATGGTCTGCTCCCATGCATCTCTCCCCAGCTCCATGCTGATAGTGACATCATGTCAGTAGCTTGAAACTGGCAGTGGTGGGAGTATTTACACCATGGAAATGGGCAAATGCTACAAATCAGGACTTGGCTTAATGCTTTGTTGCTTGTCTAGAGGTTGGATTCTGGACTTTAAAAAGTGATGCAGAAAATGTTAATAATGCAGATTAAATTTAAAAGTCTGTCATGTCTACGGTTTTTTTTAATATTATGAATAGCACCAAAATATGAGGAAATACTTCTAATACTTGAAAACTATTATCTGATTCAGCAAAAAAGTTATCTTTGTCATGAATGACTGAGTGAAGTTCCATTATATGTCTTCATTATTTCACTTTTGTCTTAACGCATTAGTGTAAATGAATATATCAGCCAACATTTATGAAAGAACTTCACTCAGTGACATGAGTGACTTCTTGGCTGAATCCTATGATAACCAAGCATTTGTTCATAGTTTGATTTTGTAATGCTATTGTTGTTGATAGAATTATAAAAACCAATAGTGGATTTCACAAGGAATAGCAGAACGGAAGTTGAAGGTGTATGGAATTTACAATAAAGAGTATTTCATATTATTATTTGTAAATTGTGTGCCACACATTCTTTATATCAGGAAAATGTATAGCAAACTTACGTACAGATATATATGCATACATATTGTTTTAAGAGAGCCTTTGTTAAACATTTACCAACACACCACTGGTAGGACTCAGGAAAAGACAGGGCGGGCGTGGGTAGAGAAGGGTGTACAGTAGGGATTGTAAAATGGGTTCTGTAGCGGAGTGACACTGTAGGAGATGATGTGGCTGCTATCTCTCAACAGGGGACCAGCGTCCTCACTGCCCTAGATTCCTCTGGCCCGGGTCCCTGGCCCAGACAGCTTTCAGGAGGGAGGAGGAGGCCCTAGGTGGGGTGGCTCCCGACCTCCCAGTGAGTGAGCCTGGCTGGAGGTATGCTGAGCCCGACCACCCCAGGAGGAAATGCCTTGGGGTGGTTGGAGAGAGGGACCCTGCACTTTCAAAGCATCCTAGAGGTGAAGCAGCCAGAAGTTGGAGGGCCCAGAGATCTCCTCACATAGTGCCAGCCCTCTTGAGGTCAAAGAGGAAACAAGTGCAAGTAGGGGAAGTTGGGGCAGAGATGGGAGGTCTAGACTGGCTGAGCTGTCTCCAGGGGACTCTGCACACCCAATCTGGGACCTGTGCTTCTGCTCTTCAAGGACACACACTGCAACACTTGACGGCATTGGTTTTTGCCTGATTCTGCCATTGCTTTGTTCTGTTTTTGTTTTTATATTGGGGGTAGATAAAGGAAACTTCATCTAATGCAAACCAAAGCCTGTGTTTTGTTTTCTGTTTTTTATAACTTAAGTATAGTTGACATACAAAATTATATTAGTTTCAGACAGACAACATAGTGGCTGGACGTTTATATACAAGACAAATTGATTGCCACAATAAGTCTAGTAATCATCTGGCACCATACAAAGTAATTACAATGTTATTGACTAAATTCCCTATGTTGTACATTACATTCCCATGACTCATTTATTTTATAAATGGAAATTTTCCTCTTAATCCCCTTCACCTATTTCACCCAACCTCCCACCCCACTTCTGCCATTACTTTGAATCTTAGTGAGACAGGCAACTCCAGGAAGCTCTCTGCCCTTCACTGTGTATGCCTGTCCTTACTTTCCTCACTACTTACTTTTCTCCTATAGTTTTAAATCTCTGTGTCTGTAGTCAGATTCCTCTTTTAACCCCTACCCTTATTTTTGTTCTTGATGTTGTTTGTGTCTCTTTTTTCCCTTAATTATTCCTAACACCAGGCTATTTTATCAGCTTTTCAAAGAACTGGCTTTTTGTTTTGTTGATCATTTGTATTGGGTTTTTTGCTTGATTTGGTTGTTTCTATTACAATAATTTCTCATTTTAACTATATCTGTTTCTTCCTTACACTTC